>NW_015642528.1:1258615-1274083 GCF_001515625.1 Sinocyclocheilus rhinocerous
AAGCACACAGCAAGAGTGGCTTATAGACAACTCTGTGAATGTCCTTGAGTGGCCCAGGCAGAGCCTGAGCTTGAACCCAATCAAATAATTCTGGAGAAACTTGAAAATGTGCATTTGCTCCCATCCAACCTGACAGAGCTTGAGAGGTGAAGAGGTGAGGAGAAGAACGGCAGATAATTGCCAAATGATGATGAAAAAAGCTTGTCGCATCAAACAAAAAAGACTTGAGACTGTAAAGTTGCTTCAGCTAAATATTTAGTTAAGGGTATGAATACTTATGCAATGTACTTATTTCAGTTCTTTATTTTTTTTTTTAAATAAATATGAAGTTGTGACAATTCTGTTTTTGCTTTGTCAGTATGGTGTATGGAGTGTAGATTGATGTGGAAAAAAAGTAATTTAAAGCAGTTTAACATAAGGCAGCAACATAAAATGTGAAAAAATGAATGGGGTATGAATACTTTCGCAAGGCACTGTAAATATGTTAAATAAAAAATATATTTGTTCTCTGAAAACAACAGATTTAGCTGTTTTTCTTCTCAAGTAGATTGATGTTTTAAGGATATTCAGATTTTTGAAATGCATCTTACTCAGAAATAACGTGTGCAAACATTTTACTACAACCAGCAGAGGCGAGTCCTTAAATGCTTATCCAAATATACTAAGTAGCTTTACAATATGGCACTGAGCCAAAGAGGATCAGGAAATTACTACGTAAAAGTGTCTTTTTTGGACTGGAAGAGTATTTTCTTTTCTTTTCTTTTCTCTTCTTTTTCCTCCCTCACTCCCTCACAGTGATCCACCAGTGCCATGATGAAATATTTAAATGCCAAAGCCGATTGTTGTAGTGAATTTTCAGTACCTAATTCAGTGCTGGATTTAGCTACATTTTTCACATCTGCACTAACATGTAGACCAATAAATCATGTCTGAGAACAGCTGCTAATGAGCCAGTTGACATTAAAGCCCTGGAGAAGAGCTTTGAGCCACCTGCAGTGAGCTCAACAGGCAATCCTTCCCCAGGTATTAATGATGAGAACTGAAACACTTAACCACAGCATCAGTTTCTCTCCCGGTGTCACATCCTCTGGGTGGGATTCGTATCAAGAGGGACATGTTAATCTAGAGTGCAAATATTTATTTTTCACAAATAATAAAAGATCAAAAAATAAATAAAGAGAAACAATACTGCAAGTAATCACATGCAGGATTAATAGCCTTCTGTCTTGACAGGTAGCAAACATTTGTTGGAGGAGGGCATGAAAATCATCATTTGGTGTAAATTTAGCCCAGACCCCAGGCTTTTATATACGGTACTCAACAAAGAATAAAAATTATTCTCTTTTATTATAACCGTCTTGTACTAATTATCTGATCTTCTTCAGTTCAATAATTTATTAATGTTTTGTCTATATCTGTTGAAACAGCAATTTTATAGACATAATAGCTCAGTGCAGCTCATTGTGGTGGCAGGTATCACTCATACGCTATTATGCATGACTGAGATATTCAGCTGAAGGTCACACCCTATGATGCCCGTGACTTGCCTCTTCAGCCCAGTATGGGGGAGGAATAAAAGCTAATTATGAGAGGCGGCAGCCTTTCCCATCCCTCCACTCCTTACTATCTCTTCATTCAGTCCTTCAGGTCGTAATGTGTACAACAAACAATCTACGATAACAAGACTTTTCTTCTGCCAGCATCACGGATAAATCTGGATCAACTGTGGTAAGTCATTAAGGTATATAAGCAGCATGCTGTGTTAAATATAGATAAAGTTTTGTTTTGTAATATAATGTAATATACAGTAACTGTAATATAATATGACAAACAGTTATGCCACATTATATTGCATTGCTTTGCAACTGCATAATTCAAATTTTGGTGGTGCTTTGATTTCCATATGAAAATATATTCCTAGTAACAGAAACGTTCTGTGTGCTAAATTTATGAAGAAAAAAGTTAAATCCCCTAAAAACTTTTCGAAAAATGCATAAACCATTCATTTCAATAGAACATCTCAGACAACATATTGTTCAGCTTCTGAGCTAAAAGTAAACTGTGTGAATTTTGTGAAATTGTCACTTTAATGTTAAAGTGTGAAGCATATTATATGACTTTATATTAATAAGTGAGCAGATTATTTGTGGTCTCTAGAGGATTTCTGCACTCCTCTCTCCCACTGAGCCTAATCCAAAGCACAACCAGCTGAGACCCAGCAAAACAATTACTGCAACTCTGCAACAGAGATGTCTTTAATAGCCTAGAGGAGCCAATAGCATTGTCTTCTTAGGGAACTAAAACATCAGACATCTGTAGAACTGGAGGTGAGTTGTTATCTACCAGATGCATTTAGCTGGACTCTCCTGGGGTTTGTTTTGCTGTATTCCTGCAGGGTTAATTTGGTGTCTACAAGAGAGCAGTATGTCTAATAACATGGCCAAGATTGCAGATGCGCGAAAAACAGTGGAACAACTGAAATTGGAGGTTAATATTGACAGGATGATGGTAAGACGCATTTTTATGCTAAATAATTTGTTAGATTTATTCATTAACATACTCGATCACAAAATTATTTAAAATTATTCAAGAGGAAAAGAAAATACACAGAAAGGCACATTTATGGTATGTATCTCTTTGCACAGGTATCTAAAGCAGCAGCTGAGCTGATGGCTTACTGTGAGTCGCATGCAAAAGAGGACCCCCTGGTGACCCCCGCACCATCCTCAGAAAATCCCTTCAGAGAGAAAAAGATATTCTGTACAATTTTGTAGATGCTATTTATAGGTTACAAGGTTTATTGTATTATTTTCAAGATATCCCTTAGACCTTAAAGGGATAGTTCACCCAAAAATTACAATTCTGTCATTAGGTTAATTACTCACCCACATGTCGATCAAAAACCCGTAAGACCTTCACTCATCTTAGGAAAACAAATTAAGATATTTTTGATGAAATTTGAGAGCTTTCTGACCCTGCATATAGAGAATGTAAAAAACAAAATGTCTCTGATGTTATAATGGACTATTTTAACGATGCCCTATACGCTTCTGGGTCTGGGAACATTTCAGTTGCATTGCTCTCTATGGAGGGCCTGGCCTGAAGCTCTCGGATTTCATCAAAAATATCTTAATTTGTATTCCGAAGATGAGCGAAGGTCATTACTGGTTTGGAACGACACGAGGGTGAGTAATTAACGACAGAATTTAGATTTTGGGGTGAACTATCCCATTAAGCCAAATGTTTCGTTGATTTCATAAATGTCACTTAAATGTCAATAAATGTGAATAATCTCTACATGTCCCAATATGTTTTAGGCTACAAGAACAGGTTTCTTTGTGTTTTGGAATTTTCATTCATCCAGGTCATCGTTTAGATAATAATTTAGCCTTCATTAATATATTATTTTTCCTCACGGTGGCGCTACAGTTTTAAAATGTTTGTTAATCTCTATTCATCCTTACAGCTGCTATGAATGTTTGGTGAGGTTGCTCAGCCTACATAACAGCAATAAAACAAGAGAGAGCAAAGTTCATTCTGCTTAAGGTTTGTTTGTTGTATGTCCTTGTGTATCAGCTTCCGTGAATGGTTTATATATTAACATCCATTACAAATGTACAAATTCATCAATACCTGCATACCTAACAGATTTTTTACCATTTTTTTGTGTTAACAAATGCTGTAAATGCTGCCTATAGAACAATATGAAACAAAATTTTAAAATAACAAAGCAGCTGCATATAGAAAAAAGTAGAAAAGTTGTCACTAACCCAGGAGCAGGTGGGCGGGGTCATCTTTTCTAAGTTGCTCGTTCTGTCAGTCAAGCACAAGAGGGGCGGGGTTTTATAGGCAGGTGAGCAGGTGCGCTCAGGTAACTAGGATATTCCCATCACAAGACCCACACAGGAGCACTGGGCGCCCCGCCGTGACAACACAGGCCAGAGTTAAGGTAGAGTAAACAAACAAGATTACACCTTCAACTCCATATGGTCATCTTTTGGTAGCCTATACAATTAAATTATGGAAATTCGTACTAGAGATTATTAATTTATTTTATGGACTAGCCTATTATTAATACTAATACCGCACAGTCTCGAGCTCGAACAATCACTTAACTTGGGTGATTTTTCTGATATTAAATCTGTACATTAATTGCATTTAGTAGGCTAGGACAGTTTTCGCCAAAATACCAGTAATTAGAATTATTGTTACTACTGTAAAATTATCATAAATCACGTCTCTTTCAAACAAGCAAGAGATATTCAAAGATCTGTCATTCATTTTCTTTAATTACAGGTTTTTTTTAATGAAAGTGGCTACCGCATGTTTAATTTCAGTAACAATAACTATTGTAGTTATATTTTATCCAATACTGTAGTTACCAGGGGTGTGGACTCGAGTCACATGACTCGAGACTTGACTCGGACTCGAGTCCCAAATTTGATGACTTGCGACTCGACATAAGCTAATTAAAGAAGACTTGAGACTCGACTTAGACTTTGACAGCAATGACTCGAGACTTGACTTGGACTTGAGCCCTGTGACTCGGAAAGACTTTATGATCAGATCAAAGTCGTTATAGACGCGTCCCTGCAGCGTGTTTGCGCTTGACTGGCAATAAGCCAGAGACTGCGTTCAGGGAGCGCTGGATTTATAGGCTAGTATACATTAATGGAGTAATAACATAACTTACGACAAAAGAGCCGAGATAAAAAAAATAAAAAAAATTACATGATTCGTCTAGCGATCTCCGCTCGTGAAAAGCGCTGCCCTGTCCGTTTGCTCGCCGCCCAGCAGACACACGGAGCGGGCATGAGAACCAGAGGTGCTGCCGCGATCACTGGTGCTCGCCTCATCATCACTGTGACCGCTTCTGTTAAATATTCCTCACGTCTTCTGTTTGTTCGACACCGAGGTGCACCAAGAGTGACGGATACGCATCCCGGGCATCCCGCTCGATGTGCTTTAATTTTTTTTTTTTTATTTGTAATAAACACCTCTCTGAGACCTGTTTGAATTTGATATGGTAATTAATACTGAGACACTAATTTGGGCAAAGAGCTCTAATGACTTGTTTAAGACCTAAAGCTAAAAGTGGAGGACTTGCAACTCGACTTGGACTTGCCTGTCTTGCCTCGGGACTTGACTTGGGACTTGCCTGTCTTGACTCGGGACTTGACTCGAGAATTGAATGCAAAGACTCGATACTTGTGACTTGCAAAACAATGACTTGGTCCCACCTCTGGTAGTTACTATGGTTAATGGGCTCCTTGGAGAATTCTGCTAAACTACTGCGCTGAGACAATAGTCGACTTGATTTATTTGCAAAACAATAAACTCTCCCACACGCGCGCGAGTAAATAAAAGTGCTATCTTACCTACCGGGAAAAACTTGATTTCCAACCTCACTGGCAGAAGATTACATGAACCGTCAAACTAAATGTGACAGAGACGAGAACTCCCTTAGATGCTTCGTGTTTAAAGGTGTGGGGTTTCTGGTGCTATAAAAGTGGATCCACTATAAAATATATTTATAAATATATATATTTTTTTTATAAAAAATTATTATAAAATCCACTATAAAAGTGGATTATAGGAATATCTATGTCTTATCTTTATTAGAAAGAGCTTTGCTATAAAATATATAAATATATATATTTTTTTTATAAAAAATTATTATAAAATCCACTATAAAAGTGGATTATAGGAATATCTATGTCTTATCTTTATTAGAAAGAGCTTTGTAAGTAAGACAAATTATTTATAGCTGATATGGATCCCAACAGGTAACCAGGGGCCAGTTGCATAAACATAGCAGCTATGTTAAGACTTAATAACTCACATTTGATTGGGTCTTAATAGTTTGACCAACTAGTAGCTAGCCAAGAGATAACCAGACTTACTTTTTGGATTCAAATTAGACCATTCTCCCTTTTTATAACTGACTTTGAAAAGTAGATGACCAACTTTTTAAGACTAGTCCAAGCGTTTTATGCACTCTTAATATTTTCTCTGATATGAGCACCATAAGTATACATTCCTATCAATAACATTTTTAATATCTACATATTTAAAGATTATCAGAGAACTGCCTGTTGTAATAGCTTTAAGTAATAAAGGCTTATCAATACTGAACTTTGGTTTGCATGACAATGATTGATGTCCAGGTCCTATGAAAGCCAGCTTTAAACAACATTCTAGTTGCTGGAGGCTATTTTTATGTACTTTGTTGTAGTTGACATTGAAATATTTACATTTTTGACATTTTATAAATTTTTTTAAATAGCAACCATTGTTTTTTTCCAGGGGTAGAATGGCCAACTTCAAGGGACATGCATTACCTGGTACATTCTTCCTGCTGTTTGGCCTGTGGTGGTCAATAAAGTACCCGTTCCGACAGATACAGAGGAAAAAAGAGAGGCAACATGGGAACAGAGACAGACAAATGCACACTGTACTCAACCGCATAGATTTAATCGAAGGAGCTCTGAAGATCTTTTTTGCATTTGTTGGTGAGCTGCAAATCACACACAATTCTTTACCCTGGTTTCCTATCCAATTTCCTATATAATAGTAAAAGAATGAGGATGACACTGTACTAATAAAATGAACATATACTTAAATGTATACATACATTTCCCCTATGTTTCAAATTTTATTAATAAATCATTTTAATCTGCTTCTTTAAAAATACACTGAAATCTGTCTCCAGGAATCATGGCAGAGCAGTTTGTGCCTGATGGCCCTCATGCACATCTGTATCAGGACGGCTGGGTGAAGCTGATGAACTGGCAGCACAGCACCATGTACTTGTTCTTCGGTGTCTCTGGCATTGCAGATGTTCTCAGCATGTCTTCTCACCACGTGCCAGTTGGTCTTGACCGTCTCTCCCTTTCTTTGGCTCTCTTTGTGGAAGGTATCAAGCAAAATGAGCCATTAATGAAGTGAATATGCAGTGATATCCCGCCATTGAGCTTCCTGAAATGTCATCGCTTCTCCCTTCCAGGGTTCCTTTTCTATTTTCATGTCCACAATCGTTCTCCTCTGGACCAGCACATTCACTTTCTGCTTCTGTTTGCGGTGTTTGGTGGAGCCGCCAGCACAATGATGGAGGTGTTTAAGCGAGATAACACAGTGCTGGAACTTCTTAGGTGCAGTTTGGCCATCCTACAAGGCACATGGTTTTATCAGGTAAAGACAACATCGGGTGTAGAAAAATCTGGTTTAAAATGAGAAATTACGTCATTTCAATATGGAGATACGTTGCTGTTTCAGATCGGGTTTGTGCTGTATCCTCTAAATGGAGAAGAGTGGGCTCTAGACAGTCATGATAACATCATGTTCATCACCATGTGCTTCTGCTGGCATTATGCTGTGGCTCTGCTGGTTGTGGGCATCTGCTACTGTGGAGTTTTTTGGTGGGTGGACACCGTTTTGGACGAATCAAAAAGTTTCCACTATTTCATTGTGCTTACATTGTGCCCATGATCTTTCCAGGTCTTCAAAATGGTGTGAAGGAAGGAAGCTCGGTGACATGGAGATGGGCCTCAGAAAGTGCGCCGCCTCGGATTCTAGCTCCCAGAAGGCTTTGCTCCAGGAATCAGATGAAGAGTAGTGAGAGCCTGTGATGACTGCCAAGACTGAATGCAAAGCTTTTTGCCCTTTTCTCTTCTAGCAAGCTGTCTTTCTAATAGGACTATATGAGTTTATGTTTGCATCATTTCTCTGCAAAAGATTCTCAAAAGTGCTCATGCTGAAAATATCACATCCAAATGGACTTGTAAATAATGTGGTTGTCACAGGTGTCAGAAGCACCTGGAAAGACCCTGAGATTTGCCAAACTAGAGGTAAAGAATAGATCATGATATTCTTTCAGGATATAAAACACGTTTGAATGATACTCACTCCTAAATACCTGTAATAGTTGCATAATAATGCATTCAAATGTTTTATAATGAAATGTAAATGATTATACAAGCATGTAATTGTTTGTCAGTTTGATTCATTTTACTGACCACATCATGTAAACGAAGTGGCCCAAAACAGGCAAATTTGTAGTTTTACATATACATAATTTAAATGCAGGGTTAAGCCTTAGATTCGGTTCGGTTGAGTTAACGTAACAGTTGATTTTATTTGATCTGTTTAGCACAATCATTTATTTATCATAACACAAACAAACAGTACTTGTTAAATTACATTTCTCTAGAGGAACACATGATATAAAAAGCACAAATAAACAAACTTGCCTCTGTGTACATGCCAACAGCTTCTAGTGGAAAAACCATTCACTTTAACTAAGATCTTAGATTGATACCTTACTTCCCTTACAATATATCAGCATTCAAATCAAACTTCCTTTTTCAACATATAACTGAAATGCTGGGAACAAAGTTACAGAAATGCTGCATCAGGACAAGACCAGCACTTAGAATCTGACACTGCTTTGCCCATACACAAGCTTCATGGGAAAGTAGACTTTTTATTTTGAGGACTATGCTTATTTTTATGATGTTTTATCTTAATCTGAAGAGAAATGGCTAGAGCTATGGCCTTTTAACTACTGTACTTCTCATCGAGGGTCTGGGTTTGTCTTTGGCGAGGGTGCAGTAGAGACCACCACCGTCGACACTGTGGATTTCGGAGAGCTGGCGGCTGTGCGCTGGGGCTGTTGAGCCGGTACCGTCTGGATTCGAACCTGGGGCAGAGAAACATATTCGGTTAACTCACATGTATGGCTTGTAAGACCAGTTTTAGTTTGTTTAGAAGTAAGCTGAGTCAACCTGTGTGGCCTGTCCCTGCTGCTGGAGCTGCTGCAGCTGTTGAGCAGTCACAAAGCTGACAGGCTTGTTCCCAGCAATCAACTTGGTGCCTGCCGGCATGGTAGTTAGGATAATGTTCCTCCCCAGATTGCTGATACTAAAAACAGAAGACATATTTGCCATTTCAGCTGACAGGGAACATAAATAAAAAAAAGTCTGCAATTTAAGATTGCTGTTTGTTTACTATTAGATGATGAAACAGAATGCTCACTTGGTGCTTATGTTCCCTTTAAGTATGGGAGTAGTGACCACACTCTTATTTTTCAAGGGTTGGCTGAGGACAGATAGAGGCACCGTGATCCTTGTGGGAAGTTTCCCCTGAAAAGAGCAAAGATTATAATTTCAGTCATCATTGTAACAGGAAGTTATGCACAACAAACAGTGGCTCTGCTCCAAAGTCTACATTGATAGGCAGCATCCTAACTGAAATTAAACCCCACTCTATTTATAGGCAGCAACAAAAGAACAAAAACAGTAGCAAATATTACTTTCCATTTTGCTAAGTGAATGATGTACTACAAAAATAAGCAGTATGTATTTGTGACTTTTATTAGATTTAATAGTTTACATTAATACTATTCAAATGAATTAATTCTATTTATAATCAACATATTTTGAATTTTTTAACTAAGCTTGTTATGGGATTGCATTTTCTACAAAGGATACATACATGCAATGCTGTGTAGCGTCTGGACCAATCAGACACACCATTTTTCATTTGATTTAACAAATCAATTATTCATTAGATTAACAAACGTTCACAGACCCCTCACCCAATAAACATACTGGGTGCCAAGTAGATGACGTTTCCCTCAGGTGTAGATCTGCTGAATATGCAAATGGTTCCATAACTTCATTCCTTATTTCCTCTTTACTGGTTAAGCTTTAACCCTTTCCTATACCAACTGTATGTGTGTGTGTGTGTGTGTGTTTATGTGTATGTTAGACCAGTTTAAGTGTGTATTTGTATGTTAGACCAGTTTAAGTGTTTATGTAGTATGTTAGACTAGTTTAAGTGTTTATGTAGTTAATAAAGTTTTGTATCACACTTGACGTTGTTCATTGTTTGCTCATAACTGGAGTCCCTTAATCATGCAGATTTATGCTACAAGCTCTGTGTAGAATTGTACAGTAAGAAAGTAATTTCCCTTAACCAGGAAATTAACGTTCTTAGAATTGACAGACAGTTGACCCTGAGAGGTCAAGTAAATATCTACAGCGGATCTAAATATTTATAATTAATTATAACTAGTTATGATTAATTATTCATATTTCCCCATGAGCTGATTCGCTACAGCTGCCTTTTAGAATAAACAAATTCAAATAAATTACAAATGTATTAACAAATTATGTTCTTTTGAACTTTCTATTCATCAAAGAATACGGGAAAAAAAGGTTTTATAGTTTCTAAAAAAAATAACTGTTTTCAACATTGATGATCAAAAATATTTTTGAGCAGCAACTCAGCATATTAGAATGATTTCTGAAGGATCATGTGACACTGAAGACTGCAGTAATGGCTGCTGCAAATTCTGCTTTGCCATCATATAAATTACATTTTAAAATATATTAACATAGAGAAGATTTATTGAAAATTAAAATAATATTTCAGAATGTTAGTTTTTAAGTGCATTTTTGATCTAAATGCAAAAATAAATTTCTGAACTAAATGCAATCTTGGTCAAAATAAATTGTACAGATTTAGTTTATTTTTAATTAAATGTCTAAACAATTAAACAATAAAAATGCTCATAATATCATTCAAAATAAAAAATGACTGTTTAATTCTAATTTTGTTTTAAATAAACGAAAAGAAAAAAAAGTAATATTATATACTTTTTACTAGTGGTTTCAGACTTTTCAACCACACTGCATTCTATGAAAACAGACACTGAAATTCAGCTTTGCCATCACAGAAATAAATTATATTTTAAAAGTATATTAACATAGAAAACTGTTTTTTGAAATTCCAATAAGAATTCATAATATTACTGTTATTACTGTATTTAAAATCAAACAAATGCAGCCTTGGTGAGCATAGGATACTTGCTTTAAAAACATAAAAAATCTCACCAACCCCAACCTTTTGAACTGTAGAGTACTAAAAATAATTTTTTTCTTATAAAAAAAGTGCTTTTCAAACTACCTTATTTTGAAAGGTGTTAATGAATCATATACTAAAAGATAAACTTACAGCTTGTGTGGCTACTACAGTAGCACTGACCGGCACCTGTCTGACCGTGGCCGCAGCAGTACCCAGTGAAAGTGTAGAGCCTGTGCCTGCAGGGCCCAGCGTCACGCCTTTGGCCCCTCCCACTCCACTGGTGGCTATGGTCACAGTGGCCGCCCCTGATGATACTGTGACAGGCTTTGTACTTGCGGTGGTTGTGCTGATTGAGACAGTCTGACATGTTTTCTGAGGGATCACACCAAGGTTTGGCACTATTCGAATAGTGGTGCCTGCTTTAGAGTCAGATGAGGTGACAGTGGAGAATGTGCGGGTCTTGGGGTCAGCCATAGTGATGGCCAAGGCGGGCATGAGGCGGATGGCAGTGTCACAGGCGGATTTCAGCTCCGGGTGAACCTTGACTAGGGTGGCCGGTGCTTTGGCAGCCAGGTTCTCAGCTGTCGCAGATGCAGCGGTGCTCGAGGCAGGAGGTGAGGGCTGTGGTGGAGACACATGTAGTGTAGCAGAGATGCTCTTGCTGCCTGAGCTTGTAGCGCTGCTCAGCATGTCTGGAGTGAGTTTGACAGTGGCCATTTGAGATTTAGTGAGGGTGGCCATCATGTCCGGGGTGATGCGAAGTACCGTCTGACCTTTGGCATCGGTCGTAATTGAGGAGGGGGGCAAGCGGAGCACATCCTTCCCCTGAATTCGGAGGTTAGTGGCAGTGAGAGGGATCCCTGCCCCACTCTGGGTCTTTACACCTAACTGACCAGTGATTGCAACCTGGTTGAAACAAAAGTGAGTGAGATTTAATATGGAAATTGAATGGATAATATCCTCCGTTTATCATACTGTGTTTTAATTAGAGATGTATAGATACATTCTGGCCAATAAAGATAAGTCAATAATTATTTTCATGTATATATATATTCAGGGAAAATGCATTCAATGACAAAGATAGGCATTTTTCCATAATAAAATAAGAGCAATTTAATATTAATATGGGTACAAAATTGTTACTAGTAGATATGTATGCAAACTGAAATTACAGCTCCAGAAAGTTTATTTAAACAACAGTGCAACGTTTCGACAAGTCAGGCCTTTATCAGACATAATCCCAATTTCTTCATTTATTGCTTTTATTTTGTCCTGCACCTAAACCCAATTTTGATTTTGGATATGCAAACCTACATTGTTGTTGTTGTTTTTAACCTAATATTTAAGCCATCAATCCTGGAAACTAAATTCCTTAATTTTTCAAATGTTAAATGTAAATGGCTGATATTAAAATATTTTGATACTAAAAACAATAATTTTAAATGCTACAAGTGAATTTAGGCATCAGCACTGTGAGAAATTGATATTTATTTTGCATTTGAAATTATTAGTGCTTTTAATGACTAATTGATTTAAATTCCATTCATTCCAAAGAAGTGAATACTGGCAATGATCAGTTTATACGTTCTTATACATTTCATAGAAAAATACATTGAAATAACATTTATTACAAATACTGAAAAAAAAATTCTGTTTTGCTGTAGTTCTTGAAAAACTTAACATTTCAAAGATTTTTTTCAACTTTTAATTAATATAAAGGGGTTAAATGTAGTAAAAACATAGCAAAACATGGTAACATTCAAAACTTTGACATTTTCTGCACATTCAGTAATTAATGAGGAGTTATTGATCAGATACAATATGGTTTTAGTTTAAAAATATTAAGTTAACTTAAATATTAAGTGACTTTTTAAGCTTTGTAAGCTCATATTTTACCAGGTCAAAACTGACCTGGGAACGCGAAAAGTGTATACAGTTTTTTAATGCAATAGGAGAGTTAAGTAAGCGTAAGATGACAGCAAAGGTAATCTAAATGCAAAAACAGGCATGTCTGATGTAGATATCCAACATCTGATATCTAATATTGTCCAATAACCAGTATGGTTCCCATATATCATGCATCCACTGTTTATTCCTGGTGTAAACAGAGTCTAAAGCAATTTGTACCTGTTTGATAATATTCTGGCTGCTGACACCCTGCAGTACTGCAGGTGATGTTGGGTTGTGTGCCGGGCTGGCAGAGGAGCTCGTCTGAGGTTTGGTTACTGTGACCGCAGAGGCAAGACCTGAAACAGTAAGACTGGCCTGACCCCGTGAAGCCTGCACCTGAATGGGACTTCCTGCAGACTGGCCTCTTAGTGGTAGAGTCACCACCGCCTGCTCAAAGACAAACAAGAATCTAATACAGGTACTTGACAGGATAGAATTGGACACGTCATCTGTTTATACTACACTGAATGAACAAACGTTATTGTAATCTGAGATGCTGTAGTGCACCTGCGTGATGCTCTTTCCATGGGCCACAGTGACTGGCACCCGGATGTGGTGAGGGCTCTGATGCACTAATGTGGCCGCCTGGCCTGCAGAGGACGTCTGAAGACCGGGCTGAGCAGTGACCACTCGCACCTGAGGTAGAGAACCGGTGGCAGCAGAGTGTGCCACAACCCGAGTTGCAGGCTGCAGAGAGGCCTGCTGGGAAACCTGTGGGCCAGGCTGACTAGCAGATAGCAACGTTCCTAACTGAGGCATGGAAGGAGGAGACATCAGCAGGACACTGTGGGTAAAAAAAGATAAATGACATTATGATAAATAAAATCAAATAATAAAGAATGGAGCATGTGAGTAACGATACAGCTGAATTTCAGCTTTGTGTTGCATTGTTAAGGTGCGTCACTTTACCAAAATGTCGGCTGAATTTGTCTCGGTGAGATACACATTAAAGAAACAGTTCAACCAAAAATGAAACTGTGTCATTACTTCACCCTCATGTTGTTTCAAACCTGCATGACTTCAACAGAAAAGAAAAGGAAAGACTAAGCATTTCAGTAGCATAAACATTCTTTGGAATTTTCTAATTTTGAATTTCCTCAGTGTTCCACAGACGTCAGTCAGTCATATGCGTTTTGAAAAAAAAGACAAAGGTGAAAAAAACAATGACAAGATTTTCATTTTTGGTTGAGCTAACTATAAAGGAATTGGATTTGCCAGATTCGCTCCTAAGGGAAATTCTTTCTTAGTTGTTTATCAGCCACTGACCTTGAAGTGGTTTTGACGGGTTCTGGGGCGCCTACTTTGGTTGGAGTAGCTGCTGTGGAAGGGAGGGGTGATTTAGGGGTTCCATGTGTGCTTGGTGTGGGGGTGGAGGGAGGTTGAGACAAACTGGCAGCTGCAATGGCTACTCCTTCACTCCCTGAGCTCTGAGCAGCCTCTGCAGCACCGTTCTTACTTCCTGGCTCCTTACCACCTGCCTTCTACATTACACACAAACATAAAAATATGCAACAGCTGATGCAAACCAGCATGGACCAACAGTGACACTTTACATTTCAAATTAGTGTGAAAAGACAATATTATGGATGAGTGTGGAAGAACTTACAGGTTTGGGTGCTGGTTTGGGCTTCTGCTGCAGAGCTTTCTTGGCTTTGGCAGCTGCAGCCTGGGCCTGGTGTATTCGCTCTGATTCAAGAGATATTCATGTTTAGTATCTGGATCTATTTAACATTAAATCCAGCATGTAACTAGACCAACTTCTTCCTTTTAAACTTTATTTGCATAGTTATGCGAGAATCAGGAAAAAATCTGGAAGCATCTGGTGTGCAGGGCTGTGTCTCAGAGAAATGGCCAACATCCAGCTTTTTTGTTGCGGTGTTGTTATTAACCAAAACTTGATCATTGAAATAAAGCTAAAATAAAAAAATATATAAATATTTGATGAAAAATTGACTATTTTTAACTTTCAGTTAGCTGCCAAGGCAACATTTTTAAGTTTTAGTTGAAATGCTACAATGACTACAACTGCAATAAAAATAAACAAATGCTACATAGAAATAGGCCTATATATAAAAAACAATAACTAATAAAAATAACAAAATTACTTAAACTTAGGCTAAAATTAAAATGAAAACTGAAAATATAAAAATAAAAACTATTCATTAAAATAAAATAGCACATAAATAATACAAAAATTACACTGGTTTGGTATCATCCTGTCATGTCTGACTTTACAGGTTCATATTTACTAATAGCAGCATATAGAAACCTGATACAGCCTGCTATTCTCCGAATACTAAACCTGTTCTACTTGTCGGGCAATATAAATGGGATTCATTAGTGAAGTGTGACAGCAAGCACACGTACTGATCCACATTCTGCCTGTGGCAATGAAATCTTTTTGATTTTATGTAAATGCATTAGTTACCAGCTAGGGCTGGACGATATGGCCAAAATTTATATCACGATATATTTCTTAATTTCGGTTGATACGATATAATTCCGATATCGATATGAACACTATTTAAAAAAGCCTCGTAAAACCTGCCAAGAACGCCCACAACAGATGTTTGTGCATACAAACTTATGAAAAATGAATTTGCCAAGTCTATGACACCTCATATAAAACCATATAATATTTTAGAAAAAAAA
>NW_015642528.1:1274206-1274326 GCF_001515625.1 Sinocyclocheilus rhinocerous
AAAATAGAAAGCAGTTATTTTAAATAGCAAAAATATTTCAATATTTTTACTGTTTTTGCTGTACTTTGGATCAAATAAATGCAGCCTTGGTGAGCAGAAGAGAATTCTTTAAAAACATTA
>NW_015642528.1:1274581-1275225 GCF_001515625.1 Sinocyclocheilus rhinocerous
TAAAGGGTTAGTTCACCCAAAAATTCTGTCATTAATTACTCACCCTCATGTTGTTCTAGGGCTGGAAGATATGGGCAAAATTTATATCACGATATATTTCTTAATTTCGGTTGATACGATATAATTCCGGTATATGAACACTATTAAAAAAAGCCTCGTAAAAACTGCCAAGAACGCCCACAATAGATGTCTGTGCATACAAACAAACTTATAATGAATTTGCCAAGTCTATGACACCTCATATAAAACCATATAATATTTTATTATGTGAAATGTGAAATCACTGTTAAATAATTGTCTCAGACTCACTTAATTAATATTAATATCTTTAACTTACAAAAAAAAACTATAGGCTAACATTCACTACTAGTCAAAAGTTTTTGAACAGTAAGATTTTTAATGTTTTTAAAGAATTCTCTTCTGCTCACCAAGCCTGCATTTATTTGATCCAAAATACAGCAAAAACAGTAACATTTTGAAATATTTTCACTATTTAAAATAACTGTTTTCTATTTGAAAATATTTGAAAATGTCATTTATTCCTGTGATTTCAAAGCAATATATTTAGCATCATTACTCCAGTCACATGATCCTTCAGAAATCATTCTAATATTATGATTTGCTGCTCAAAAAACATTTATTAT
>NW_015642528.1:1275316-1275526 GCF_001515625.1 Sinocyclocheilus rhinocerous
AAATGTCTTTATCATCACTTTTGATCAATTTAAAGCATCCTTGCTAAATAAAATTATTATTTTCTAACATACATATATACTGACTCCAAGCTTTTGAATGGTAAATGTTACAATTGCCAAGCTTTTGATGTATAATGGTACAAAAGCTTTTTATTTCAGATAAATGCTGATCTTTGGATCTTTCTATTCTTTCTATTCTCCTGAAAAAAA
>NW_015642528.1:1284708-1285320 GCF_001515625.1 Sinocyclocheilus rhinocerous
ACTCCAGTCACATGATCCTTCAGAAATCATTCTAATATTCGGATTTGCTGCTCAAAAATAATTTATTATTATGTTGAAAACAGCGGAGTAGAATTTTTTCAGGTTTCTTTGATGAATAGAAAGTTCAGAAGAACAGCATTTATCTGAAATAGAAATCTTTGTAACATTATATAAATGTCTTTATCATCACTTTTGATTAATTTAAAGCATCCTTGCTAGATAAAAGTATTAATTTCTATAATTTATTTCCAAAAAAAAAGAAAAGAAAGAAATCATACTGACTCCAAGCTTTTGAATGGAATAATGTATAATGGTACAAAAGCTTTTTATTTCAGATAAATGCTGATCTTTGGATCTTTCTATTCATCAAAGAATCCTGAAAAAAATGTACTCAACTGTTTTAAATATTGATAATCAGCAAATCGGCATATTAGAATGATTTCTGGATCATGTGACACTGAAGACTGGAGTAAAGATGCTGAAAATTCAGCTTTGATCACAAGAATAAAATGCATTTTAAAATATATTCAAATAGAAAGCAGTTATTTTAAATAGCAAAAATATTTCAATATTTTTACTGTTTTTGCTGTACTTTGGATCAAATAAATGCAG
>NW_015642528.1:1285512-1299226 GCF_001515625.1 Sinocyclocheilus rhinocerous
CAAAAGCTTTTTATTTCAGATAAATGCTGATCTTTGGATATTTCTATTCATCAAAGAATCCTGTAAAAAAAATGTACTCAACTGTTTTTAAAACATTAAAAAGCTTACTGTTCAAAAACGTTTGACTGGTAGTGTAGGCTGATTATTCTTATAGATTGAAACAAATGGGCTTTAGCCAGAAAAAAAGGGTATGAAAAGTGCTCGGAGTTGCTGCAGAAAAAAACAACAAAAAAAACAACAAAAACATGTTGCTGGAGATGGGCTTATTGAAAATGCAAACTGATTGTCTGCCAGCAGGAGGCGCTTTTAGAGTGATAAAACTAGCGGTTTCTCCAGTAACGGCTGTAATCAAAGCAGCTCCGCTCATGAATGCTTCTTTATCAGATAAAATGAAAATGCCATCGAAACTTTTCTGAAGACAGTCGGTTCCCTTCAGAGATACATTCATATAAAACACCCGCGACGTGTTTTGATTTTGAAACGTGCAGTGCTCATGTTTATTCAATGAAGTCAAACGCCACAAATAAATCAATGTATGGGAAACACTGGTAATGTATATCGTAATATCGGAAATGTGTTTAAAAATCATATCACCGTTATTGAAAAAAATTATATCGCGATACATATTGATATTGAATTATTGTCCAGCCCTATTACCAGCCAGGGTTGCTCACCAAACTCCTCCTGGCTCCGGTCCCTGTGGAGGTAGATCCACAGCTTGCGGCCGATGTCGTATTTCACACAAGGGTCTTTTTCGTAGTGCAGGCGATCGAGGGCACCGCTCACCACCGTGTTTACCTAAAAATGGACAAAATGCGTAAGTGTTACAACGACTAATGTGTTATAATAGTAAATACGGCAGCATAAAACATGTCTGACCTGAGCGCTGGTGACATCGGGGGCTAAGAACTGGGAGTCCTTGAGTAATTCACAAATCTCAGCTCTAG
The DNA here is from genome assembly GCF_001515625.1 of Sinocyclocheilus rhinocerous. NCBI lineage: Eukaryota > Metazoa > Chordata > Actinopteri > Cypriniformes > Cyprinidae > Sinocyclocheilus > Sinocyclocheilus rhinocerous. The sequence continues at coordinate 1,286,460 of NW_015642528.1, forward strand.
TACCTTCTCCGTTAGGAAGCCTGGCAGCAGCATCTCGCACTGTTTTTGCAAAAAGAAAACTGCCTTTTATTTTTCTTTACTGAACCTCAATTCAAGACCATTCAAATCTGATTTTCCCTTCTGAGAATCCCTTCAGTATTTACATGGTTCATGTCATTCCAAACCCATTTGAGCTTCTTTCTACTGACCGTTCTTGTCATAATAATTAGAGAAATGGGTTTGGAATGACATTGACATGACTTTTTTGGGTGAACTATCCCTGATAACTAATTATTTTGAGGAACTAACACCAGAAATTGGGAAGAAAAAAGGATCTTAATAAATAACGGATTGTATTGACATGGTTTAATAAACCATGTCAGTACAACACATCCCTAACAGAACTGCAAAAAGAAAAAAAAGAGGACCCAGTGGTTACCAAGAGATAGTATGGTGACATAAGCTGGTCTGTCAGAGCGCAGTAAAGAATGCTCTCGGGCTTTATTGAGCGATGTCTCCTTGTCAAAAACTCCCTTGACTGGTCCCACCACAGACTCAAAGCCGTGCATTCGGTAAGTGAAGGCTTTATGCGGCTGATCATAACGCTGCTGCTCCTAAAAACACAAACACTTCAGTGACTGAAAGAATAATAACAGACTACATTCCACAAGCGGTGCAACAATGTAAAAAATATGCGTTTGACAGGGTAAGGTAGGGTAGGTTTAGGGTAGGTGAGACCCAAGCACTAACCTGCTCTTGAAAAACATGCCTTTCCTCTCCTGTACTAGGCCTCACCACATAATCAGTCCACCTAATAAAGAATAGGAAAAAACAGCATGAAATGCCATGCCTGTGTGCACCAGTCGCAACTAAAAAGACAAAGGAGTTGTTGTTCGATTATGACACTTATGGTTAAGTAAACACACTGTAATCCACTGTCAAACTCACACTCTGGGTGTTGGCAGAGTGAGCTCTGCGGTCTCCTCTCCCTCTTGCTGTAAAACAAACATAGAATCAGAAATCGGCGAGTATGCCATTACATCTTTGTGAAAAAGCTTAGCTTTTAGATGTTTAGATGTTTAGATGAAAAAGCTATTAGATGTTTACTACCTTGACAATCACATGATCCTTTGACTCCAGCCATAACTGGCACAGGGCACTTAGATCTTTGTCTGCCTCATGACTTGGACCTGTAAATGTCAGTGTAAAGAAATGCACACTACTGATGGTTTTGATATACATGAATGAACCAAAGCATGAAATGTATGAATTTACACATGATCTAAAAACCCCTTCATCTGAAAGACACCAATTTAAAAATTAGTTTTGTAGTCAAATATAAATTGAATGCTTTTACAAAAGTAATATTCTAACCATTTTTTCAAAGACAACTGGAGTGTACTGTTCACTAAGACTTTTTAAATTACTTTTATTCTGCAAGAATTCATTAGTCACTTCTGATTAATTTTATGAATTCTTGATTATTAAAAGTAATTTAAAAAGTCTTACAGAATAGTTGTGCACACTGCAGTTCTCATTGAAAAATGATTAGAATATTACTTTTGTAAAAGCATTCAATTTATATTTGTCCACAAAATTATTCTGAAAAAAAACTGTTTCCACAAAGATATTAAGCAGCATGATTGTTTTCAACATCATTGATAATCAAAAAAGTTTCTTGAGCACCAAATCAGTATATCAGAATGATTTTAATTATGAATGATTTTAAAATATATTCAAATGGAAAACCGTTATTTGAAATTCTCATAATATTTCACAATATTACTATTTTTATTGCATTTTTTAATCAAATAAATTAACATTCCAAGCTCAAACTTTTGAATGGTAGTGTATTATGCAACCTTATACATTTAAACAGCCTATGTTTCCATTTAATAACAGCAAAATACAAGCAGAGGAAAATAGGGGAGAGCATCGTACCTATCCATTTCCATTGCTGGGAAAGTTCATTGAACTCCACAAAAGGTACGAAGCCAGTAGGCAGAGCCATTACACCAGCTGACAGGAAACAGAGACATCAAGCATAAGCCTAAATATCAACATGCATCATTCAAAATATAAATAAAAAATGACAGCTTCAGGAATTTTTCATTAAAAAAAAAAAAAATTAACAATTCAGGTATACCTTTGCTTTCTCCAGCGAGAAACTGTAGAGCAGAAACTACCAACTCTGACCAGCAGGGGGCCATAGAGAACCAGGGGTTGAGTGTGCTGGCTGGAGATGACTGCCACTGTTGGACCTTCTCCTCCACCTGAGAGCAACAGTAAAAGGGACAACCACAATAATTGTTTCATGTTTAGGATGAGCAGCAAGGTCAGTGAAATACTATTAAACTCCCTTCAGCTATTTCTGAAAACATGATATTTCAGATTTTAAGTTTGGACACTGAATGTATATTTCTCATGATTACAAAAACATTTGGTCTAAAGGAAATGCTGAAATTAGTTTAGAAATTTAAATTATGCCTATGTATTCATTTATTTACAACTTTTAAATGATTTTTAAATAAGTTGGACATTGGTAATAAAGGAAAAGAGGGCAAAAACTGGCCAAAATACATGGTAAGTCCTTCAAAATTGTTTAAGCATCCCAGGATGCATCCCATGAAGAAGACTGTGCAGAGCAAAAGCATGATGAATTTAATGTATAGCAATTTTTAATTGTTTAATGCAACTTAATGCATCCTTTGCAGAATAGAAAGAATATTGATTTACCCCTCCCAACACCCCCCAAAAAAACTCTCACTACTGAAATCTTACTTTGTATTAAACTTAAACAGTAATGTATCTGTATATTTTTTATATTGCATATTACCTATTCTTGCATGTGTTATTTAATTATTCTGACTTAAATATTCAACAAAATGGGGAAAATTGTAATGATAAAGAATAAATGTTAACACTTTATTTTAAGATCCGATTCTTACTATTAACTAGCATGCATATTATTAGCCTATTGACTGTTTATTAGGACTTATAAAGCACATATTAACACTTTCCTATTAATCCTACCCCATACCTAAACTTAACAACTACCTTAATAACTATTAATAAGCAGCAAATTAGGAGTTTATTAAGGCAAAAGTTGCAGTTAATAGTTAGTTGATAGTGATAATTGGTCCCCAAACTAAAGTGTGATGGAATAGGTAAATGTGTCTAATCCTTTGACCAATACTGTATATATGTATACAAAGGTGCTACATGTACCGTTGAAGATGTTGCTAGACTTTCAAGTCTGAGGATGTCCTCAAGCAAATGAAAAAAGCTCATAGCTATCTCTTCCACTGTGTCAGGGCTCGTCTGGGACTCATCTATGGGCCTTTTGTACAAAAGTAAAACGGATAAGTGTGAGATATTTAAATGCTGAGAGTTGTGAACAAAGTATCTTATGTACAGTAGAAAGACCTACTCTTCTTTAACACTTTGTGGAGGAGCAGTGGGGACATCAGCAAGACCTGAGTTCACGGAAGTGGCAGACATCTGAACATCGCAGACCTCCTCCGATTCCATTTTTATAGGCCGCATCTTTTTCTTCCTTCTCTCTTCCTTTATCTTCTTCTTAGGTAAAGCCAGGTCAAATACATCTATGGGTCAAAAGCACAGACACTGAGCACATAGATTTCCACCTGCTGCGATAATTCATGCATCTCATATTTAAGAGAAGCAAATGAACGCATCATTCTCACTTGTAACTGATCCTTTTTTGCCGATGTTGACTCGGGTCATGATATCACCAAGATGGAGGTCAGAGGTCATCAGGTCAGGGTGATCCTAAAAATGACATCATTACTTATTTATATCTGGTCTTATAGTGCTATGTTTTTCAATCTTTTAGATGCCACAGACCCCCAAACATAATCACCCTCATGGGAGGGACCCCCCATCCCAAAATTTAAAAGGCAGCTATATATTTTCATGTACCTAGTAATAATTTTATACTGTGAACATATGCGTGTGTGAATACTGTTAATGTATGTGTGTGTACTGGTATTTACTAGGTTATGACAACCAAATGTCCCCACAAGTACAGTAATAAATACCTGTAAATTTTGACCCTGTGTGTGTGTAATTTGTAAATATTTAGTTCCTATTATGTTACATCACATTTTCTACTCACTACAGTACTGTAAGAAATATTATTTGTTCAAATTATTATTCATGTATTTAGTTATTTTATTCTTTTTTTATTATTTAATTGTAATTTTTTTTACACTATTTTTCTATAAAATCTTTCACGGATCCCCTTGCACTCCCTTGTGAGCACCAGGAGGTCCCCGGAGCCCAGTTTGAAAACCACTGTCCTAGTGCACAATGTAATTTTGGGCTTGATGTCCGATTAAAACATGCTGTATCTTTAAGTACTTAAATTTTCCCCGTTAAAAACGACCATTTATTGTAAATAAGATGCAAAAATGGCTTGTTCTGCACTTTTGAAACTTGGTGACATCACAGAGTTTCTTAAAGGTGCAGCAGGAATAAAACTAACTAAAAATGACAAAACTTTATAACTGGACATCAAGTGGAAAAATGAATATAAAGAATACAGTAATAAAACAGTGACCCCTTTAGGCAACTTACTGGCTGTCGTTTTCTTTTCTCTCTGTGTCTGTGCAGCATGGCTCTTAGCTCCTTCTCACCCAGCTCAGGCTTGTCTACATGGAAAATCATATTTAGCTTCTTATAACTTCATATAGCGTTAAAGCTAAAGCTTTAACTGACCTCTGGTTTTCATGTCCTGAGTAGAAAGGCTGGGTAGCACCCTGAGAGAGACAGTTGGAGTTGGGGAGGAAGGCGACTGAGGAACAGGCAACCAAGAGGCTGTATCTGCTTGATCTGCATGAACACATGATCATCATATCAATTATCATTACAATAAAGAATAATGGTGCTGAAAAAGATGTTTTCACACTGCATCACACTAGGGCTGTGCGATATGGACAAAAAAAACCTATCGCGAATTCTTTGATAAATTTTGCGATTTCGATTTTAATCACGATTTTGACACACAGACATGCTTTACAGTCATTAATGCATTCAGTGTGAATTTGAAACATATTTCCCAAAGAAAACCAATTAGAGATTTATCAAAAAGCTGTAACATGTCTCATGTGTATGCGGTGCAGAAGCAGCACGGACTCATTTTGCTTTCACCCAGGACGCGTTTGCAGACCGCTCCTGATGTTTGTGGCTGTTTACCACAAACACAACATTTATCCATTATTTTGATTTCAAATCCAAACGCTGTTTCTGAAAATGCTTTTTCAGCATTGTGATTCTCTTTTATCACAGTACAGTAATACAATCTTTCATAGACATATTCACGTTTAAACTCAATAAATATAACTTTGTTTAACTACCACCACGAGTGCCATCTATTATTGCCTTGTTTATCCAAAAAGCCATGTGTTGACTGTGAAACAGTAGACTTGAATTATATGCATTTATGGTGTAATTACTAAATTTCTGTGTCAATCCATGTTCATTTTTACCGCGAATAATGCGCTGTCACTTTAATTCAGCGCGTGCAGCACAGCAGAAATGACTGTGAGCTCCTGGAGCGCACTGCCCGACCGCAATCGCGTGCAGTGTGAACGCTCTGATCCGTTAACATGGGTGCGGAAAAAATACGCACCACAGACGGAGTGTGTGAACCTGGCGTTACGTTTGTATGCCCGCCCGGTCTGTTCTGTTCTCGTGCTCCATTTAGGCGCACTGCATTCTGATTGGTTCGGCTAGCATACTGCGGGAGGTCGGGGGCGCGGAAAATCGTGCTATAAAGTGATTTAGAAATCGCACAAGCTCAAATCGCGATTTTATGGCGATTTCGATTAATCGCACAGCCCTACATCACACTCACCATCTTCATCAGATGACACATTACTGTCCCCACACTCTGTTTTCACATCCTTCAGTATGTGACCCACTCGACATCTCACCCTCTGCTCCAGCATCTCTTTATGAGAGGGGGCAGGGTACCGCCGTTTTACCGCAAGCTCAGGTCCACTGCGGACCGCCAAATCCAGCAACTCCTGCATTACAAGAGAAACCACATGCATTCAATAGTAGATTACATAGAGTTGCACCAGCTACTCGATTATATTTCCAAAGTTTGTGGTAGGTAAGATTTTTTGAAGTTTTTTAAAAGTTTTTAATGCTTATCCAGACTGCATTTATTTGATCAAAACATGGTAAAAAAGTAATATTGTGAAATATTATTGTAATTTAAAATAACTGTTTTCTATTTAATATATTGTAAAATGCAATTCATGCCAAAGCTGAATTTCCAGCAGCCATTAATCCAGTCTTCAGTGTCACATGATCCTTCAGAAATCATTCTAATGTGCATTTCTTAATATTTTCAATGTTGAAAACAGTTGTGATGCTTAATATTTTTGAGGATATCATGATACATTGTTTCAGGATTCTTTGATGAATAGATTTAAAAGAACAGTATTTAACTAGTATTTAGTATTTCATTTTCATATAAATGTTTTGTAACATTCATTAATCATTTTTGATCAATTTAATGCATCCTTGCTGAACAGACGTATTACATTTTTTCAAAACAGAAAAAATCTTACTGACTTCAAACTTTTAAACAGCAGTGTATATGGAAAGATAAACATTGACCATGTTACAGAAACTGAATTAGCTTTTCTGTGAAGTCTGTGATTTCTTTGTACCTTTCTAGAAACCAGGATCTGCTTGAGTAATTTGTGGTAGTACTGCTGAAGGGAGTAGATGTGTCTTTTTTTCTGCGATTTAGCACAAAGTTGTCTGTACTTGACCACCTCTGGGTTAAAGTAACCATCTAAGGAAAGATGAACAAACTAATATGCATGAAATTGTATTCTGAATTGTATTTTAGTGAAGTTAAAGTTGTATTTTAAAATACAAGGGTTGAAAAGAAAAAGAAAAAGAGAGTAACCTCTGAACAGCTTCTGGGCAATGTGCAAGGGGTTTCCGAAGAAGAAATTTTGGTTGTTAAAAAGGTCGCTGATGATGCTGTTCTGTTCTGAGATGTTATTATCGGAGAACTGAGGCAGGAGTTGACGTAGATGTGTCCGTTGAGCATCTGTGAGCACATCTGTCCATGTGCTCTCACTCATCACTGAGAAGAATATCTCTGGCTGCTCTTACGCAAAGACACAAATGCACACAAGATAAACGGATGGTTTAGTTTTTACTCTCATGTTTTCATAAAATAATAAATAAGAAGGCTACTAACTCACGTCCTCCAGCAAATCTTCAGGAACCCGAACTCTACGGGTTCCCAACATGCACTCTTCCATCACACGTCCATCCTGGTCCATTCCAGACTCCAGTGGGTCTGTTAACATGTGATCCAATGCATCCATCTTTACCTAACCCTTCACAGCAGCAAAAACGGTATCTGTGCGTTTACAAAATTAAATATTATCAACTGAGGAGGAAACAGGTCTAAAGACATATGAAAAGCAGTATTTTGTATTATTTTAGTAATTAACTCGCCTTTTAAAATATATAATTATTAAATTGCTGCATTTCACACAATTGTATTCAATATACCATTTGTGATAATTAAATAAATGACAACAAAATCAACATACATTCAAACTGTCAAGATACTTAACTTTAGCATGTTCGCTTGCGTATTACATTTTAAGAACAACACACCAGATGAATTTAAAATAGAAAAAAAAAAACGATGAAACCGCGTATTATTTCCCGCGACAACTGTATTGACAACTTGTAGGTATGTTTTTTATGACAAAAGACACATGTAATAACTATCTTTGATGTGTTGCTAATTCTGCTAACGTTACTAGCTAATACAACGAGCTAACCGTCCCGTTCAGCCTTTACATCTATTCTGATTAAATTAACCAAATGTATCGTTTTCGTTTATCTGTTTTACGTATATCAAGAAAATATTTAAAGCATCTTACCATGAATGTTGGTGGAAATTAGGAATGAATATGCTAGCTAGCTCCGCACAAGGGCGGTGGGAATAATAACATTGGTGCACATTTCCGGTCTGTCATCTGTAAAAGAATGATTTCTCAAAAATATTGCTACTACTACTGTGTACAGATTGAATAATTAAATAAAAACACACAAATGAACGAATAAAGACAAATCCATATATTCGTGCATAAATAAATATATAATTAAATGTGGAAGTGAATGAATAAATGAATAGTTGAGGAAATACGAAAATGTTAAAGAAATTCAAATATTTCTATTTTTCCTTTGTTGCACTACACTTAGCGGCAAAGATGCAGCATCACACATCACACGTTTTCATCCAAATTTTTTCGCCTTTGAAAATTCAAAATCATCATATTTTATAATAGCTTTATTATTTTATAATATGGTTTCATCCTCCATAAGAAAATACAAGTTTAGTTATGAATTTATTTTCCAATTTTAAATGCACAAATGCAAATATAATAATTGCAAGCCTTACATTACAGGTAATAGAAATGGACAGAAATAAGGCATTACATCGATATCATTGTACAATATATAAACAAAAATAAGATACTTTAGATAATTAAAATTATTCACTGATCTTTAGACATTTTCATTTTTGTGTTAACCTATTAACATGTTAAATTTGTTATATTTAAAATGTATTTGATGCAACTGTAATATTTGTCATAACTTTGTTAAAATGTAGCATCAAGCCCTGAATTCACAACATGAAAAATAAGCAAATACAAAGCAGATTAGAATTTCCCTTTTAATGTTTATCAAAGAATTTACCATATCAAGGCACATTATGGGAACGCCAATCCTCCAAGGAGGGCATTAACAAAAATAAAAATATAACATTTTAACTAAATCACAGATACACATAACAGTAAAACAAAAATTATGTAAACAAAATTGCAAAAATACAATCTAAAAAATTGCCAATTGTTTGAACAAAACATAAAAATGCTGACATTTTCATATTTCAAAATGTCAATGGATGTTATAATAAATCTAAGGAGTAAGAACACAAACTGTCACACACACACACACACACACACACTAAATATACTTAGTCTGCAACTAACATACAAAGTTTAGAAATTATATAATTTTATCAGCATACATTTCAAATTAAAAAAATGTTCAAGCAGGACCTTAACTGCCCAGAAAAAATGAAAACAATAAAATGATTTCCTATTACTTAGCACATAGACAAAACTCTTTAAGAGTGTAAATACATAGAGAAATAAATGAAGAAACTATGAAAGCTCATTATTATATTCATGGAAAATGAAAGTCAAAAAACAAAAAATTTAGTGGACATTTGGCCTGATTATAGGAATCTTTATGGCTTCTGAAATAAAACTCAATGAACATGAATGCCTTAATTATTTTCAATAACTCTCAATACAGGTTGATACTGTTTGCTTTAGTCCATTTCGTGTCACTGTTGTGACATTATACCCCTGTCATCTCCCTGATCCAGCTGCGGTATTCTGTGATGCGTGTGTAAACGCCGGGCCTGTTCCTGCGACCGCAGCCATCTCCCCAACTCACCACGCCAGCAAGAAACATGTGGCCACTGCTCTCAGTGGAAGTCATTGGACCACCTGAGTCACCCTGGCAGAGGAATGAGGAATAAATGTGCATTACTGACAAATGTAAGGCTATGACATGTATCTGAATGTGAAAAAAACAGAAGATCTTTCATTTCACCTGACAAGCATCTACGCCTCCACTCAATACACCTGCACAGATCATGCGTGGTGTTATCCCATCATCCATCAGCTTGTTGCACACAGTGTTGTTAATAATGCGCACCTCGGCCTTCTGCAACAATGATGCAATGGCATCTAAAGCAGCGAGAAGATATTTTCTTAGCTTACTAACACTTTTAGGCTCTTATTATGTCCTAATTTGTACTGAAATACATTCACTGCAAACCTGAGTTTTGAAGTGATTTTTCTTTCATTATCTGGTTTGGGCAAACAGAGCAGCTCATCATGTCTTATCATGCACTTACCAGACAACTTGACTAAATTTATGTTTCTCTAGAGGGTTTATGAATAAAGGTGCAAAAAACTGCTTTAGCCAGTCTGGCAGTCATGTTGGACTTATGTTTTTCGTTGAAATGCACTTTTAGGAATCAGTCATGATTGATTTATTCGCACCATGCATGCACCATGTCAAATAAAACTGCTTTTAATTTTCATCAGGCAATTGATACGATTGATTTTCATTTCATAATGAGTGTACAAATCCTGTAGAATTTCCCCAAAAATATTAAGCATCACTGCTGTTTTCAACATTGATAATAATCAGAAATGCTTCTTGAGCGCCAAATCAGCATATGTGAATGATTTCTGAAGGATCGTGTGACACTGAAGACTGGAAAAATGGCTGCTCAAAATTCAGCATTGCATCCCAGGAATAAATTACATTGTAAAATATATTAGAACAGAAAACAGTTATTTAAATAATAATATTTCACTTTATTCCTGCTTTTACTGTATTTTTGATCAAATAAATGCAGCCTTGATGAGCATAAGAAACTTCTTTCAAAAACATTTAAAATATCTACCGACTCCAAACTTTTGAATGGTAGTGTAGGTTATATTGTACTTACCACTTTTCTCTCTCTGTTTGCCCCAGCCAGTGATCCAGACAGATTTGCCTGCTGGGAAGTCATGTGTGGCTTCAGGTAAGCAGACGGGCCAGATGTTCTGGCTGAGAGTTACAGGGCTGTCCAACTCCATCAGCGCGATGTCATTGTCGTCGCTCAAGTGATCATACTGAGGGTGAGAAATGATGCGCTTCACGCGTTTTAGGGTGGACTTACTAGTCTCACCCTGGTTAAGTAGACCTAGATAGACTTCCCACTGGTCAGGCTGGGAATATCTAGCAAAAGAACAAACATTCAGTCAGGATCAGAGCAGGAGGGGAGGAGAGGGCCAAACAACATAAGAACTCACTTGAACTTTTCACTGTCCTGCACGCAGTGAGCAGCAGTGACCAGCCAGCGGTTACTGATAACAGACGCACCGCACACATGACCTTGTGTATTCATGTGGAGGCTGACCTGCCAGGGCCATTCTCCCTCACTCGAGTCCTTTCCACCGACAATACGACTGGACTTGTAGGGCTTCGTCCCGCATTCTACAGTAAATCAAACAGACATAGCCTAAATGAACATACTATTAATGGCACATTTTCATTGCATTAAACATATCTAGCTTTAAACATCAGAAATACATATAATACAGCAGTCTTGACAGTCTCGTCTCTATCCAACAATTCAAATTTTGGCATACTGTAATCTGCTGAATAGATATTAAAATTTCACATATGAGTGAATTATAGATACAGTACCAATCATTCTGTCAAATATCTTCTGCACCTCGTCCAAGTCTGGAAGCTTAAATACATGTTTTTCTTTGTCCCTGTGTGATGCTAAGCGATTTATATTTTCTATTTTTACGTCAACTCCAACTCCAAATACATAAAGTGCTGAAAAGAGAGTCGAGGACACATTCATATCAATTTAAAATCAATTATAAAGACTTATAATAAAGGCAAAATCAATATGTACAGTGATGATAATGCTGCTTGTGAATGAAAGTAACAAAGTCCAAACAATTTGATTTCAAATACAATTATGATTAATACAATTTATTGCTCACCGAGTTTCTCCTCTCGCTTTGGATCATGTTTGGTGACAAGCTGTTTATTTTGGTCCACTTTAGGTGCGGGATTCCCCCCCATGTTTGTCTTGCTTATCAAGTAAAAAGAGATCAATATACAGAAATTATTTGCTTCAAAAGTCTATTCAAAAAGACTATTTGCTCTGTTCTTATTTATAATACTATAATACTTGTAATACATTGGGCATTTCATGTATTCATTTATTAATTCTGACAAAGAACTTAAACTACTTAATGGCAAAATACCTAAGTACAGACACACACACACACGCTGGTTTCCATGTTTTATGGAGACCTTTCATACTTCATACTTTCATACATGCATACTTTATACTGTACAAACTGTATCTCCTTACTCTAACCCTACCCCTAAACCTACCCTTCACACTAAATTTTCTGCATTTTTCGATTTTTTAAAAACTTAATTCTGTATGATTTATAAGCTTGTTTCCTCATGGGGACCAAAAAAAAAAGACCACAAGGTCAAAATTTACTGGTATTACTATCATTGTGGGGACATTTGGTCCCCATAATGTACAGTCATGGCCCAAAGTTTTGGCAGTGACATAAATTTTGTGTTTTGCAACATTTGCTGCTTCAGTATTTGTAGATTATTTTTCCAAATGTTTCTATGGTATACTGAAAAACAGTGATAAGCATATCATACGTTTTAAAGGCTTTTATTGGCAAAAAAATAGAATGAGTCAATATTTACAGTGTTGACCCTTGTTCTTTATAACCTCTGCAATTTGCTCTGGCATGCTGGATATTAGCTTCTGGGTCAAATCCTGACTGATGGCGAACCATTCTTGCCTTATTATTTTCCTCGGAGTTGATCACAATTTGTGGGCTTCTGCTTGTCCACTCGCCTTTTGAGGACTGACCACAGGTTCTCTATGGGATTGAGATCCGGGGAGTTGCCTGGCCACGGATCCAAAATTTCAATGTAATGATCTTCGAGCCACTTCTTTATCACTCTTGCTTTGTGACATGGTGCTCCATCACGCTGGAAAATGCACGGATCATCACCAAACTGTTCATGGATCGTTGGAAGAAGTCGCTCTTGCAGGACGTTTTGATACCATTCTTTATTCATGGCAGTGTTTT
>NW_015642528.1:1299508-1316569 GCF_001515625.1 Sinocyclocheilus rhinocerous
ACACACACACACACACATACACACACACACACACACACACACACACACATATACATACATAGGAGTCAATACCATCAGTGAATACGATGACGATATGTTGGGTCTCAAGGAAGGCTGTTGGATTGTAGAGCTCCTCTATTTGCATGCTGAGTAAAATGTTCCAATAGAGTTTGGCGATATTAGTATTGTTTGATCTGTTATTTACAAAAACACACACACACACAAAAAATTTGAATCAGCAGATTCCAAATTAAAAGGAATTGAATTTAGAACATTAATTAAGAAATTAAAAGAATAATAATAAGAAAAATATACAATGTTTCATTTTTTCTCTATTGGACTGCCATGAAAAATGTACGTAATGTACTTACAATGAAAGCAATGTACTTCCCTCAAGTAAGTCCAGGGGTAGGCAAGTTCAGTCCTAGAGAGCCGCTGCCCTGCAGAGTTTAGCTCCAACCATAATCAAACACACCCGAACAAGCTAATCAATGTATAGATACTGTATATGAGGTACAACAACTTGTCACTTGGGAAGAACTACCAAAAGGAACACTTTTGTAGCTTATTTCTTAGTGTGTCTAATCGTACCTAAAGGGAGTATATCAGTACAAAAAGGATGCCTATGAGAGTACTGCGTCTGTGACAATCTGCTGTACCCTTAAATGTATTTATGTATGTAATTTTTGCATATTATATTTTATAATAATCTCTAAATTTGATTGGATCAATAATAAGACTCAGAGCCACACAAACAGAATGCTTACCATCATAATTAAAATTGTCCAGATCTTCAAAAACCTTTGTTAGGTTTCTTGAAAATTCATTACTTTTGAAGTCCCTCAAAGAGATCATCCGTGTAACGTCCGTATCAAACATCAGGATCTCATAGTTTGGGGAGACCTTGTAATAGCTAATCTTTTGGGAAAGAGCATTAAGCATTCAGAATTGGAAATCTGACTGTTATCCAATCAAAATGCTGGATTTCAATTCAGTTAATGTTGAGTATGAGGGTATGAACACATTCAGTGTGTTTGTAAAATACAGTGATAGTTCAAGTCCCCTCTTGAAACATGCTAATGCTTTCAACAAGGGTGTGGAGGTTAAAAGTCAAGTTCATTCTTGAGAGGATCTAAAATACCAGCATTTTATGTTACAAAACCTTAAACATCAAAATTATCAGCAATTAAATGACTACTTTTAGAACAATTTTAGAAAGGCTGCAGTATAAAAACATGCCAAAATAAATGGTCGTACAACTTCACTACAGCAACACCTGAGGGTCATGTGTTCCCACAAATTATTTGACAATTGACATACCTGGTCTATAAGAGTTTTAATGATATTTTTTGCCTTGTCAAAATCTTCCTTATCTTTGTCTGATACATCCACACCAATATAGATATCAATTTTTCCACCCTTATCCATAGTTATTTTCTTCCCATGCTGATCTGAAGACAGAAGGAACACAGCATTCATGTTTAAATGTGTTGATATGATTTATGATTTGTTTTTTCTGAGCATTAAAATGAGTAATGGTACCTTCTCCTTCATACTCTTGAGAAACCCCAAGATTTGACTTTAGAGAACTGCTGAAAGCTTCTGATGCTTCCTCTGGGGTGTCATATGTGAAATCAGCTGTACGATATTTACACAACAACGTTATAGGTGTATTATCCAGAAAAGTCTCTTTTCATTAGCAAAACCTTATGCGCAACATCTTATTTTTGAGAACACAAGTCCATATAAAGCATGTGATTTTGGAACTCCGATGTTATTCACCATAACATTGTGGCTCTGCTGCTGACCACTGGCCACTATCCTGACACTCTCGCACCTTGGAACCAATCAAGGTCAATCTTAAAAATAAAGGTGCTTCACGATGCCATAGAAGAACCTTTTTTGTCTAAATGGTTCCATAAAGAACCTTTAACATCTGAAGAACCTTTCTGTTTCACAAAAGGTTCTTTGTAGCAAAAGAAGGTTCTTCAGATTATAAAAAGGTAAGAAAGAGATGGTTATTAACGAACCTTTGACTCAATGGTTCTTTGTGGAACCAAAAATGGTTCTTCTATGGCATCGCTGTGAAGAACCTTTTTAAGCACCTTTATTTTTTAAGAGTGTACAGTGGTAAAAGACTTGGTTGTTAATGTTGAACATGTTGCCTGTATGACTGCTACCAGGGGGAACTCCAGGATCAGGACAGTGATCAGCTGTGAGAAAGTAACAAAGAGGCAAATGGAAGTGAAGATCCATGGACCTCTGATTGAAAAACCTTGATCTAGGCAGATGCATAGAGAGAAATTTCTAAAGAAAATGTCTGCTAAAACTGTTAAATCAAATTAGTTCATCGAAAATGCTTTTTTTTTTTTTTTTTTTACACATTTACAAAAGATATTGACAATGTGTTATTTTGACGTGCAATTTCAGTTTTGTGTAATGTGATTAAGATGAACCCAAGGACTCTGTTATATGAATTTTACTTAGGAGATATTACACCAGGAATTAAATTTCTCTTTAAGTCAGACTAGTTCATGGAAACTTCTGTGTGCACTGCTTACATATTTAAAAATTGATAGCGATTACTCACAGTCAAGTCCACAAACTGGTGTGCTTCCACTCCACTTCCCATTAGGCTTGCAAACACGGACCGCTGAGCCACGGAACGTATAATCGGAATGACATGAGTAGGTGGTTGTGTCATTTACATAGTATATGTCTTTATATGGAATCACCTCTCCATTCTCGAAAACCCGAGGACTGCGACATGTGATCTCTAGGATAAATGCATGAATAAACGCATACTGTAGAAGAGTATAGCAAAAATAAATAAGTACAGCATTTATTCTTAATATCTTGACACAAAATAATGCCTTGTTTCTTACTTTCGCACTCTGGGGTTTTTCTGATTGTGGTCATTGAAGTCCAGTGTCCATCTTGAGAAAGACGTGACTGAACCGATGGGTAATATCCATTCGGACAGATGTATCTTAGAAGACTCCCATGTGAATAGCCTTTAGAAAGAACAAAGGTCCCTCCAGTAATGTTTAAGTTCTCTTTGGGACATGAACTGTCTCTTTTGAACATGGAGGAAGGAGCACCTATAGTGGAAACAACCAGATCCTTTGGAGGAGAACTAAATTTCTCTAAATTTTAGAAAGCATTTATATTAAGCAAAAAGACCTACAGTACCTGCAGTAAGAGGACATATCAGTGCAAGTATTAACCAATTCAACCGCTGCTTACACTCCATGCTGTTTATTCCAAGTCTTCAGCTGAGATAAAAAACACAGAGGCAAATGGACAGGGTAGCATTTTTATAGTGGGGTTAGCAAGAGGATTTTACTTACGTTCAGTGGTCAATGTTTAACCTCAAGTCAAATAAAGAAAATCTATTTCCCGGCACACACAACAAAATAATTACTGATTATCAGTATATAATTGTATTTGTAATAATCACAAAAAAAAGCAACAAAACAATTATGGTCATCTTCAAATATCCAACTGCTATTTTTCATCAAAATATAGTTGTAGAAAACAGCAGAATTGTTAGGGAAATACTTTTAGGGTTAAACACCACAATAATTTGATCTTGGGTCCAGAGAGCAACTCAAACTCAAGGGGTCATTTGAGAACCGTTTTATTACAACATCAAAACATTCACCCTACTTTTTAAAACTGCTTGCCCCAATCATTAACACCAGATTATTGTATGAATATTTATTCATACATTCATAGTATATTATCAAGGAACTGCAGGTAGGACAGGACATTGTTTGGTAGAGGTGGAGGAAAAATACTGAAAGACAACCTGATGGAAAATACTCATTTTCATTTAAATCTAATCCAATTTCATTTTCATAATCTAATCTAATTTTCATTTTCATTTTACATAATTAAAATAATTTTGTATAAGGCTACATAGTAGACTCATCTTTGGAACCCAAAAATATATTTGTTATTGACTTTGCTGGTAATATTAAATACATGGCCTATTTTCATGGCACCTGTTTTAATTCTTGGTTTCAATACAGAGAAAAAGAAAGTTACAGAAAGAGAGAGAAGAGAATATAGTAAGTCCTAAATGGTAAGATAATGCAGAAGGAGAGAGAAGGGAATATATTAAGTCCTAAGATAATGCATTCGTAGTTTTATATACACTTATAACAAAACGGCTGCATAAGGGAAAATTTACTGCAGTGTAGTGTAAATGCATGCAGTGGGTTAAAAATAATATATGAGATATTATTCAATACAGAAACCTTGTCTTTTGAGGTCATTATTCTATAAAACATGTGAATTATGCTATGTAGATTATTTAAACTCTAAATTGTTTTCATAAAGTTAATTGCTGTTATACTACAACATATATTTTGATTCTCTATATGAAAGGATTGTTGTTCTCATCTCCTATTCTCCTATTCTAAGTGTTGGTGGAAATTAGGAATGAATATGTTAGCTCCTATTCAATTTCTATACTCATTCTTAAGCCTAGTTCTTTTCCCTCTGTTATAGACTCTTATAAACAATTTCTTTTTATATTTATGTCTCTCTGTCTGTTAAACAAGAGGGTTAAACCTTAAACTGTAGGGGGTTACAAAACATTCTTAAACACAAAGCTGATTTGTTGAATCTTAAATGCTTTAACAAAATTTATATTCATGTTCATTACATCATAGTTTGCAAATTCAACATGTATTATTGCCAATGTTTATGGGTTTAATTCACAAAAATATCATTTATTGATCAACCTGAAACACATATACTTTATATGCTGTCTAAATGTCCAAATTCTTAATTTTTAATGTAGTTTTGAATAATACCTTAGATAGATGCTGAAATTGACAACTTAATCTCCTTTTACTGTGATAAAGCAAATAAAGAGGGGTCACGAATCCAGTCCGTGGTCTTCCGCCTGCTCGCCACCAGAGGTCGCCTTCTGATTACATTGAATCTCACACCACACAACTGTTGCACCTGCAGCCAATCACACACACACTATATAACAACCACTCAAATCCTTCTCTAATCGCTGAGTATTGTCTAGCGTTTATTGCTCTCCAAGTGATAGCTACATTACGGAGCCATTCCGAGTTTTCTGAGTCAAAGTCTAGTTTAATCCTGTTTATTGCCTTAGTCATTCGTGTCTTGATCCTAGCCTGTGTATCTCATTTTGTCTGATCTCTGCCTGCCCTGAAGTATATCGCCTGTCTTGGATTACCCCTCTCGTCTCGCCCTGTTCGGATACTGTTTACCCCTCGCCTGGACCATCGCCTGTGTTTCGGATTACTTTTCAGTCTTGCCCTCTATATACCTGTCTGCCATTGTCCGACTCTTGCCTGTGTTGACCGTGTCTTTAAATAAAGCCTTGAAAATGGATCCGCACGTCTCTCGTCTCGTTCGCCCCGTTACAGAAGGATAGTAATAATTGGGAACTTCTTAAATATGAAATTGGGAAGCATTGTTGAAAATTTTGTAGTACCTTAGTGAAAATAATAAAAAATAATGAAGAAAGATTATGGCTAGAATCATTATGTTGTCACACAAAATTATGGAGGATCTTTCAGACTAAGAATTAAGAATTAACAGACAGAATTAAGCTTATTGATCAGTAATATAATTTAAAGGATATATATAAATGAAAGGCTGAATATGCCTTAGAACTTGTAGGAAATGGCTAGAGGAGGGAGTGAACAGGACTCTGCCTATTTCTTCAGGCTGGAGAGACAGCAAGTTAGAAACTCTATTCAACAGCTATATTGATGGGAATGTAACTGTCATTTTGCACATTTTTGTGCTAAGTTTTATATAATGATCTGTATTCCTCTAAATTCTAATAGCAATCCGGTACAATTTTTTTAAAAATTATTTATCGTACATAAAACAAATTAGTAAAGAAATTGTAGCCTATGCGAGGCACCTATTAGTCTTTCAGAAATAATTTATTCAATAAATAATCTAAAAAGTAACAAATCCCTGCTGAGCTCTACAAAGCTTTAAACGAAAGACCTTTCTTACATAAACTGTTTATAAAGTGTTGGGTAAAGAGAGTATTTCTCCTTCTTTGTCAATGACTAATAACATTAATTCCTAAGCTCAATAAATATCCCCTTTTAATAGATAACTAGCACCCAATTTAGTTATTGAACACTGACTCTAAAACCATTGCCTTCGTCTTAGCAAAGATGCCAATCTGGATTTTTTTAATGCTTCGAACATTCATTTATTTTACAGGCCCTTGACAGGTTTTTGTTGATTTCTTTTGCAGATGTGCTCTGTCCAGCTCAGTAATGGCATTTCTCCTATATTTGCTTTAAAGCGTGGTGTCAGACAAGCTTGCCCCATCTCACCACCCTTTTCTAACAGCTAAACCATTTTTAAATGTATATACTGTATTAAAGACAGTTTTGTTAAGGGTATTGCCAGGACAGAATTGATAATTAGATGAACAACTGCTAGATGATACAGCATTGTTCCAAAGGATGCCTTTCAGATCCCAATTGCTTTAAACATCCTACAGTCCTTTTCAAATGCTTCTGGCCTCCTGATTAATATTAATAAATGTGAGTTACAAAATGTGTTACATCCATCTGTACGCCACACGCTGGTGACGCCTGCTGGTCAAAACTGGGTTATTACAACAAAAAGACGATTTTTTTTTTTTACCAAAACGTGCATACATTTTTTTGCAAATATTTTACAAAATTGCAAATATTTTATTGTAAGTAGTATATATAGTATATATATATAGTAAGTACATATTAAATGCAATTAATAAATCATCAAATACCATTAAATATTAAAATGTATAACATGAAATGTATACATTAGGCTATAGCATGAAAATGTGTTCTTTTATTAATTTGCTTGTTTTGTTTGTTTTATAGAGGGCTTGTCTAAACAGGTCAGTAAGAGACTATTAAATACTACTCTTTTTACTCTTTTAATTACACAAATGTCTCATTTAAAATGTCTACAAATGCATAAAACTGATCTGGTATCAGATTAAAAAAAAAAACATAACTAGTGTTGGTGGAAATTAGGAATGAATATGTTAGCTAGCTCCGCACAAGGGCTGTAGGTATAACTTCCATTCAGCCCTGGGGCACCTATATTAAAGGGCCCCTAAAAAGCATGAGCCAATAAGGGCACAATAGGCCCGGAAATAACGAGACCATGGTCACAAGGCCGGGGTCAATGTCAACGAAGACCCTTTCCACTCACATAGGGGATTAGGGTGATTAGGTACACAAGATCTGTGCCTGAAGAGCAGGGACGTCCAGGTTATAAAACCTAGTGAAGGTAGGCAGTGAAGACCAGCTGGCTGCCTCACAGATCTCCGATCGAGACTCCGCTGGACCAAGCCCAGGAGAAGGCCATTCCTCTGGTGAAGTGGGCCCTCCAATAGGACACTAAGTCCACTGAGGCGTAAGTCTCTGCTTCATAATTGGCAGCCCTTTAGCGCGGTCTACGAAGCATACAAAGAGCTGCTCTAATTGCCAAAAGTGGCTAGAGCGCTCTACATAAACTCCAAGAGCCTGGACGGACATCTCATTAGGGCACAGTTCATGTGTCTGGGATCAAGGATGGGCCTGAACCCACCATCTTTCTTTGGAACGAGGAAGTAGTGGCTGACGGCTGTAAAAGTTTTCCAAGCCTGGAGCCAGGCGGCAAGTGGTCTGAGTGCTGTCGTGAAGAGGAGAAATGCTCTTATGAGTAGGTGGGACCGCTATCACAGCGGTAATTTGCTCGGGCACGCTTGATGGCCGCAGAGGAGAAGCACTGAAGAACATCTTTCCGCTGCCGAGGCTCTTCTATGGCAAGTAAGCAGGCTTCTTCATTCTTCTTCTTCTTTAGAGTCCAATGAGGAGATGATCTTCGCACTGAAGAAGAAAATTCTGATGAAATCAGTATTCTACGCCAACTTATATAGGCGGTCAGCTCTGCCCGTTTTGGTGGGCTGAAATCCCATTAGTTGGTGCAGCTACACGAATGTTAACAAATCAGGCTTCAGCATTCAGACTAAACAGGAGTTTCCCATAAGCATGTATACACAATGTGAATGACCATTTCGAAAAGAAACATTTTCATCCAAATTTCTGTGAAAATGTTCACAGCCAATTATGGACTTGTTCAGCAATTATGCACTATTAAGCAGATTGGAATTTCCCTTTTAATGTTTAACAAAGAATCCACTGAAGCTTCAAGGCACATTACGGGAACGCCAATCCCCCAAGGAGGGCATTAACAAAAATAAAAATAAAAAAAATATTATAACAAAAGATCACAGATACACATAACACCAAAATAAAGATCACTGTGTAAACAAAACGGAACAAAAAAAATTCAAAAAAATTGCCAATTGTTTCAACAAAAAATGCTGACATTTTCATATTTTAAGTTTCAAAATTCCAATGGTAAGGAGTAATGTAAGGAGTAAGAACACAAATGTTTTATCTATACACACACACCCACACATTGCAGATATTCTATATTTTTATCAGCATATATTTAAAATTAAAATGCCATTCAAGCAAGGCATCAACTGCCCAGAATAAATGAAAACTCTAAAATTGTTTCCTATTACTTAGTCATAAAATACATTTGTGCACAGATCTGATCATGAAGTCTGTTTGGTATGAAAGGTAATTAAACTATAAAGTAATAAAAATAAAACAGACAATTAACACATTATGCCAACAATTACATTTTAAAAATCCCTGAGAACCACTCAAATTGTAATGACTTAAGCAAGGCAGCACGAATACTTTTCCTCCACAGCAAGAGCAACATTTGAGCTCAAAAACAGCATAGTACACATAGACGAAACTAAGAGAGTAATTACAAAGAGAAACACATAAAGAATAGATAAAGAAACTATGTAAGCTCATTATTATATTCATGGAAAATAAAAGTCAAAGAACATTTTAGTGGACATTTGGCCTGATTATAGTAATCTTTATGGCTTCTGAAATAAAACTCAATGAACATGAATGCCTTAATTATTTTCAATAACTCTCAATACAGGTTGATACTGTTTGCTTTAGTCCATTTCGTGTCACTGTTGTGACATTATACCCCTGTCATCTCCCTGATCCAGCTGCGGTATTCTGTGACGCGTGTGTAAACGCCGGGCCTGTTCCTGCGACCGCAGCCATCTCCCCAACTCACCACGCCAGCAAGAAACATGCGGCCACTGCTCTCAGTGGAAGTCATTGGACCACCTGAGTCACCCTGGCAGAGGAATGAGGAATAAATGTGCATTACTGACAAATGTAAGGCTATGACATGTATCTGAATGTGAAAAAAACAGAAGATCTTTCATTTCACCTGACAAGCGTCTACGCCTCCACTCAATACACCTGCACAGATCATGCGTGGTGTTATCCCATCATCCATCAGCTTGTTGCACACAGTGTTGTTAATAATGCGCACCTCGGCCTTCTGCAACACTGATGCAATGGCGTCTAAAGCAGAGGGAAGACATTTAATTAGCTTACTAACAATTTTAGGTTATTATATCAGAATTTGTACTCAGAGATATTCACTGCAAACCTGAGGTTTTAAGTACTGTCTCTCATTATCTGGTTTGGACAAAGCAGCTCATGTCTTATTGTGTACTTACTTACACAATACCAGTCAAGAGTTTAGACACACTTGATTAAATTTGAGTTTCTCTAGAGGGTTTATGCATAAAGCTGCAAAACAAATTGCACTGGCCAGTCTAGCAGTTGTGTTGAACTCATGTTTTGGTTACTCACTTTTATTTTTATCAGACAACTGATATGGCTGGATTTTCATTTCATAATGAGTGTACATGATTTTAAATTTTTTTTTTTTTTTTTTAAATATTAGGTCCAACTTTATATTATGTGGCCTTAACTACTATGTACTTACATTTTAATTAATCATGATACAATGCACTTATTGTGCACATACAAGTTTTTAAATTATAATTATATATATTTAAAAATACCTGCATGCAATTACATCTGTAATTAATTTCTGTAATTACATTTATAATTACACTGTTGACCCATACCTTACACCTTAACCCACACTTAAACCTACCCATACCACCAAACCTGTCCCTAAACGTACCCGTATCCCACCTCAATAGCAGCAAAAGTGTTTTGCAATACAATATGAACACAATATGTACATTGTACTTATTTTGATGTAAGTAGATAGTAGTTAAGGCCACCTAATATAAAGTGGAACCAAATATTATTTTTTTAATGGATTTAGGGCTGGAGAGTGTCTTCTTCTTCTTCTTCTTCTAAAGTCATTTATAATGTTACAAAATATTTCTATTTTAAATAAATGCTGTACTTTTGAGCTTTCTATTAATCAAAGAATCCTGTAAAAATGCATCACGGTTTCAACAAAAACATTAAGCAAAACATTACACTGTTAAACTATTAGAATGATTTCTGAAGGATCATGTGACACTGAAGACTGGAGTAATGACTGCTGAAAATTCAGCTTTCAGCACAGGAATAAGTCATTTTGAAATATATTAAAATAGAAAATAGTTATTTTAAATTGTAATAACATTTTACAATATTACTGTTTTTACTGTATTTTTGATCAAATAAATGAAGACTTTCAAAAACATTAAAACATTAACATTTGAAACTTTCGAATGGTAGCGTAGGTTGTTACATGACTTACCAACTTCCTCTCTCTGTTTGCCCCAGCCAGTGATCCAGACAGATTTGCCTGCTGGGAAGTCATGTGTGGCTTCAGGTAAGCAGACGGGCCAGATGTTCTGGCTGAGAGTTACAGGGCTGTCCAACTCCATCAGCGCGATGTCATTGTCGTCGCTCAAGTGATCATACTGAGGGTGAGAAATGATGCGCTTCACGCGTTTTAGGGTGGACTTACTAGTCTCACCCTGGTTAAGTAGACCTAGATAGACTTCCCACTGGTCAGGCTGGGAATATCTAGCAAAAGAACAAACATTCAGTCAGGATCAGAGCAGGAGGGGAGGAGAGGGCCAAACAACATAAGAACTCACTTGAACTTTTCACTGTCCTGCACGCAGTGAGCAGCAGTGACCAGCCAGCGGTTACTGATAACAGACGCACCGCACACATGACCTTGTGTATTCATGTGGAGGCTGACCTGCCAGGGCCATTCTCCCTCACTCGAGTCCTTTCCACCGACAATACGACTGGACTTGTAGGGCTTCGTCCCGCATTCTACATTGAATCGAACATGAAACACAGTTTGAAACATAACTGAAAAACATATATGAGGAAAGACAGAGAAATTCTGGACTTACTACATTCAGCTTCATCCGAACCATCCGCACAGTCAATCTCTCCATCACACATCGGGTTCAGCTTGCTAATGCACTGGTTATTCTTGCACTTATAGGTGAGATCAGAGCAGTGAACAGCTATGGCTGGATATAAAAGAGGCAACTGAGTCACTTAATATAGTGTGTGCTTATGTTGACAGCAGGGATATTTATCAACCTCCAAGTTAAATTTTAGTGCTGGTAAGTAACTACAGTAACTGTGAAACTATATATGTGACCCTGGACCACAAAACCAGTCATAAGGGTCAATTTTTTTAAATTGAGTTGTATACATCATCTGAAAGCTGAATAAATAAGCTTTCCGTTGATGTATGGTCTTATAGGACAATATTTGGCCGAGATACAACTATTTGAAAATCTGGAATCTGACGGTGCAAAAAAATCAAAATACTGAGAAAATCGCCTTTAAAGTTGTCCAAATGAAGTTCTTAGCAATGCATATTACTAATCAAAAATTAAGTTTTGATATATTTACGGTAGGAAATTTACAAAATATCTTCATGGAACATGATCTTTACTTAATATCCTAATGATTTTTGGCATAAAAGAAATGATCTTTACTTAATATCCTAATGATTTTTGGTATAAAAGAAAAATCGATAATTTTGTCCCATACAATGTTTTTTTGGCTATTGCTAAAGATATACCCAAGCGACTTAAGACTGGTTTTGTGGTCCAGGGTCACAATAAACAATAGAGGTATACATTAATAATAATTATAGAATTTACTATATAAACTTTTGAGGTCAAAATAAGGCCAAGTATTGAAAAAACAGTCAAACTTTGTATTTATTGACTGAAAGTTCTCACATTTCTCACACTGAGATTCATCTGAGCCATCGCCACAGTCGTTGTAGCCATTACACTGCTTATGTGCTGGGATGCAGCGGCTGTTTCGACATCTAAACTCTTGAGCTTTGCAGTTCCCTACAGACAAAATCGGACAAACAACCTGAAATCGTTTCCATCACTTTTGCTCCATTGTTCATGATTTTGAGTGCTGGTTTCATCCTCACCACAGTTTTCCTCATCAGTGTTATCTCCGCAATCGTTCACCCCATCACAGCGCCAGAAACTGGGCTTGCAGAAGCCGTTCTTGCATTTTATTTGAGTCTCATTACATGCTGCATGCATGGGTAAAGAAAGTAATGCAGCACCAAATGACACTCGAGAAAACAACTGTCCAAAGACTAAGCACAAGTAATATGGTATGAACTTACTGCAGCCCCTCTCATCACTCATATCTCCACAGTCATTGTAGCCATCACATTCCAGGTTAGGAGACACACACAGATCATTGTCACACTGGAATCTCCCAGGGCAGGCTGTGGAAAAGTGATTTTAGATATGTTTGTCACGGTGTACTGGCTTTGAACATTGCGTTTTAATATCAGCAGGAAAAATAATATGATTCTACTCACGATTAGTGGGTTCAAAGGCCTCAAATTCGGCAGAAAAGCCCTCGCTCACGTAAGACAGGTCAGAATGAAATCTGACTGTTGTTTGGTTTGATTTGATTGTGTACACAGTTTTGGGTGGCTTCTCCCCACATATCCTAAATCAAGTTATAAAAGAACAAATGACAGTTATAGTCTATATTTAGAGAATATACACTACTATTCAAAAGTTTGGGGTCAGTAAGATTTTTTTTAATGTTTTTGAAAGAAGTCTCTTATACTCTCCAAGGCTGCATTTGATACAGTAAAAACTGTATTATTGTGAAATATTACAGAATTTGAATATATTTTAAAACTTAATTTATTCCTGAATTTTCAGCAGCCATTACTCCAGTCTTCACATAATCCTTCAGAAATCATTCTAATATGCTCATTTGATGCTTAAGTAATATTTTTTATTATTATTTTGTGTTAATAATAAAACAATATATACAGTTGTGCAGCTTAATATTTTTGTGAAACCGTGATACACTTTTTTTTAGGATTCTTTGATGAATAGAAAGTTCAAAAGCACATAATTTCTTTGAAATAGAAAACCTTTGTTACATAATATGTTTTTACTGTCACTTTGATTAATTTAATGCTCTTCAATAGTGGTGTATAAATGATATATTTCTTTATATTTCATAGTTTGTAATATCTACTCAAGTATAAGTATGATGATTACTCTTTTGACACTTTTATCTGACCTGTAGTTTATCTCCAAGTAGTCTGCTGGACAGCTGATGGGGTTTTGTTCAGGGCTATGTATAGACAGCTTGTCAAACTTCACCTTGATATGCTTTCCTGATGGAACCTGTCAGACAGAACATTTAAGAACTTACATTATTGAATGTTAGGAACAGATCAATGTTGAAGGAGATGTTAAATGACACTGAGGGTAAATCATTTTTACCTCAATGTTCCAGACACAGTCAGTCTGAGGTGGGTAATGGGAGGGATAGCCAGGTGATGTGAAGGTACCACGAAGCCCCATCAGTCTCCCTCCACAGTCTATAGAATGGGACAAGACATTGTTAACACAAATATTGGGCTTAGACTGCTTGATTTAACACACAGGAAAGCAGGATCCAGAATTAATGCTCACTAGAATAAGCTTTGGCAAGTTACTCGCTAAGTGGCTGGTAATTTTATAAAGAACTGCAATACAACACTTCTTTTTTTTTTTTGGAAGGAAATTTGTTCTTTTATTCAGCAAGGATGCACTAAATTGATCTAAAATGGCAGTAAAAACATTTCAAATGTTTCTATTAAGATTTCTATTTCAAATAAATAAATGCTGTTCATTTGAACTTTCTATTCATCAAAGAATCCTGATAAAAAAAAGCATCACAGTTACAAAAAAAAAATTAAGCAGCACATCTGTTTTAAACATTGATGAGAATAATAAATGTCTCTTGTGACATCATGTGACATTGAAGTCTGGAATAATGGCTGCTGATAATTCAGCTTTCCCATCACAGGAATAAACTGCACTTGAAAAAATATTAAAACAAGTTATGAAAATAATAGTATTTATGATATTATAATAAGTAATTTTAAACTGTAATAATAATTCATAATATTACAAATAAATGCAGCTTTGGTTAGTATAAGATTTCTTTAAAAACATTTTTTTTTAAAAATTTTATACCATTTTCATAAGCCTTTTCTTTAAATAAAAAAAATACAGTTTCGTGGCAAGTAAGAAATATCCGTGTATGACTGGCAAAGTCTGTCAAAAAGTGAACTTTGGACCCTAATGAGTTTATTATATCTCAATATTAAACTCTACCTTGAATTTTGGCTGGAATCTGAGAATAAAATGCCCTGAAACCTGGGAAGTTTTTCTCCTCATTTGTAACCAGTGTAACCAGCATGACATTCCCAGAGGAGATGAAAATGAGCTTCTCATCAGGTAAACGATATCCGCATTTCCTGCATGAACACATTTGTTAAGATTCCACATATCGAAAAAGACAATGAAAACAGACATGTGTCACGTGATACAGCTCACACATGTGGTACTGTTTCATGAAGTGTATAAACACTTACTCCGCTATGACTTGCTTCTCTGATGGTGCTAATGAGTCGTACACTTTGATGAAATCATTACGGCAATCTTTCTCCAAGTCTAGGACGTCAAACTCCAGTCTGATCCTGTGCTCTGGGTCGGCCCGAATCTGCCACTCGGTGTAAAGGTTGGGAAGGTAGGCGGAATCGGGAAAACCTGGAGACCGGATAATGTCTGTCTGGTTCCCATGAGCATGATGAGACCTCTTACTGGACCCTGAAAGACAGAACAAGTTGAATATGAGTACGATATAAACATGAATAAACAGCTAAATGTAAAGAAAGTACTGTTAACTCACGTTTGAGGTTTCTGCCAGCTAACCGAGCATCCACAGCTGTAATGCACACCAAAATATATCTGAATTTCAACTGTTAACCATCAGACTGAATAGTGCTAGACTAAAATGAAATGTGAAGTTAGATTACAAGAGGTGACTATGCAAGTAATCTAAAACTCTCTTCCAGTAGATCTACCTCCTGACGTCATGCCGTCAATGATGAGGCTATTGTCAGTCCTGCGACCAAACCCCCTCCGGCTTTTCCTTGCATTTTCCCCCCCATCCATGGATGCCATGGCCTCGTCCACAGCAGATACTTGGGACTCCGGCACATTAAACTCAGACAGGTAATAAGCGATGATACCGTTATTACTGCCCTCACTAAAGGGAAAAAATAACATCAATGAGATTCACAGTGTAAAATGAGTCTGGCATATTCTGTGATGCTCTAATAGATTGGGGTGAACTATTCAAGGTTGGCAGACAAAAAATTGTCTACATTTTATTTTCAACAATGAAATTCAAATTTAAAATGAATCTTTACACGTACACTTCTACTTGTAAGTCTGATTCTTACGTCTTATAGGAGTTTTAAATTCTTTATATATTTTTCAATCTTATTTTTATTTCTCTATTTACATTTTTAATTTTAATATTCTGCATCAACCAGTGAAAAGAAAAATAATTTGGTTACTTATGTAATGACAATTAAGAGCTTGGCTTGACTTTTATGTACATCACCACTTAAATAGTCCTGCAATGCGTTTTCTAAAGCCCAAATACTTCATGCAGTCTGTCAGTTAATATGAGGTCATACAAGGTCAAATGCATCTTTAATAACACAAAAATTAGAAATAAAGGCTTTTCTGATTGACCTTTCATGTCAACTACCCATAATTTTCTCCCATGAATGGTAGAATTATTTCAATTATTTCAATTACCTGAAACCTTGCACACTGGACGCCACATGGTACTTTGACAGCAAGCGCACTTGACCATATATACCTTTGAGCTGAAAGACAACGTACAATGAAGCAAA
This sequence comes from Sinocyclocheilus rhinocerous, assembly GCF_001515625.1. Taxonomy (NCBI): domain Eukaryota; kingdom Metazoa; phylum Chordata; class Actinopteri; order Cypriniformes; family Cyprinidae; genus Sinocyclocheilus; species Sinocyclocheilus rhinocerous. The sequence goes on from NW_015642528.1 coordinate 1,315,661, forward strand.
GTTTTAACATAAAGAAAATAAAAAATAACTGAAAACATTACAAAGAAACATGACCACCTCACCTGCCTTGAGACCTTTGAAGCCAGTTCTTTATATTCAGCGGTGTTACTATTTTCATAAGCATCTGAGAACGTTTGACTGGAGATGGTCAAATAACCACTGAACATCTTCCTCACCCTCCCATTATACCTGTCTGTAATAATGGACACGCTGGAGTTATTGTTTTATCATAATCATTCAAATGTACTGTTTACTGGTGATAATAATAGTGTGTTTGTTTGTTTATGAGTTAAATAACTCACAATGGAAATGCCACACTAACAGTCCAGTTACTAATGCAATGATCGCCAGTGCTGTGGGTAGACCTATTGCCACGATGGCCCTGAACGATACCCTCTTCTTCTGCAACTTTTTTGCATCTGATGCTGGAAGAAACTGCTCTGTCTGGTCCAAGCCATGGTCCTACAGAGAAATGTAAATTACAAGTCAAATACACTTGTTTTTACACGTGACTGTTACAAATAGAATGAGTTACACTCTGTAACTACCCTAAGGAGGCACTGTACTGTACATGACTAAGACGCAATTTTGAACCACCCATGTCAAAACAGGCTATTCCTCTTAACCTTGCTCATCAGCGTCAACAACCCACCCCAATCAAGTATGCATTAGCAAAAGCGTGCGTGGGTCATGTGACTCAAGTGCCAGCTTTTCTTAGTATAAGAAAAACAGGTTTTTTACATGGCAATCTTAAAGTCACATCTTTTAATATTTTTCAAAAAGTTAAAGCATAAGCATTAAAGTGAAACTAAAACAGCAATATAACCATAATTTGAACAATATAAAGCGCAGTGAGACAAATCAAAGCATAAAGGCATATATATATATATGTTTATATATATATATATA
>NW_015642528.1:1316719-1325375 GCF_001515625.1 Sinocyclocheilus rhinocerous
TACGTGTGTGTGTGTGTATGTGTATTTATGTAGTATGTACTGTATATACATATATGACTGATTAAAAATAACTTTTAGAATATATAACAATATATTATACAACTAACATATATATGTATATAAACTATAAATACTGAACAATTTAGGCACAATTGTGTTAATTACTAAACACAAACAGCACTGTACAGGACGTCCCATAAGATTAATATCGGAAAATTTAGCAGCTGACAACGACGGAAACGGCGGACTAAAATAAAAAAATTATGATATTCAGTTTAAAACATACCGGAATTTTATTCCCAGATTTGAGTGGCTCCATGTCATACGACGTATTTGTCAAATTGGCCGCTGTCAGTCCTCTGTGTTGCCGTTCATGTGTCATGCAGGCGGCCTTTTGTCCTCACCTACAGCGAAACTCACTGACACGCGCGCGCAGGTGTCTGCAGGAGAAACCGCAAGAAACTAGCCTTCCATCCTGTTTTACATGATCCTTTAGCACCGAGAGAGTATAACCCTGTTGATTTGATTTTAATGTGGGGTTTGTAGCTGAAAAACAAACATATTTATTGCAAATCGTAAAGTTTCACTTCCCACCCAGTTTCGAGCTGCAGGTGAGTCCGTCTCAAGCATCCTGTGCAGTACTTCCTGTAGAGACGTGAACACAGGTGTGACGCGACAAAACCAGGACATCTGTAAATAAATCAATAAACGAGATAGAAATTATCAAGTGTCTGATGTTTACTGTCGAACTTTTTTTTTAACAAAATGTCACTGAAGGTGTTTTCTCTGACAATGTTGAAAATAAAATGAAATAAAATAATATGAAATAAAATAAAATAAAAGTTAATTTTAGGGTTGCAAATTGAGCTTAAATTAAGATCCGATCTATTTAGGACCACAGATGGTTTCCCATAAACTTCAGAACCAAATAATTCTAAGGGAAAAAAAAATATATATATATATATATATATATATATATATATTCAAGTGGACTTTGCTATCCTAGGTACTACCAAAAGTCCAGTGTTTTGCGACCTTAGGGAGCGTGATGGATTGTAGCGTGGTAGAAGACTAGTTAGGTACGCAGGAGCTCATTAAGGGCCTTATAGGCAAGTAATAATATTTTGTAACTGATACGGAACTTAATAGGTAGCCAGTGCAGAGACTGTAAAATTGGGGTAATATGATCATATTTTCTTGACCTGGTAAGGACTCTAGCCGCTGCATTTTGGACTAACTGTAGCTTGTTTATTGAAGATGCAGGACAACCACCTAGCAGTGCATTACAGTAGTCCAGAGGTCATGAATGCATGATCGCATCAGAAACAGGTAACATGTTTCGTACTTTGGCAATGTTTCTAAGATGGAAGAATGCAGTTTTTGTAACATGGGAAATATGATTTTCAAAAGACAAGTTGCTATCTAATATAACACCCAGATTTTTGACTGTAGAGGAAGTAACAGTACATCCGTCTAGTTGCAAATTGTAATCCAAGAGATTCTGTGTACTGTTTTTTGGTCTAATAAGTAATATCTCTGTCTTATCCGAATTTAATAGGAGAAAATTATTGGTCCAACAAAATTACATATAAAAATTATATATATATATATATGTGTATTTTTTTTTTCCTTAGAATTCCTTAGAAAGAGTTTTTCAACTTTTTTTTTCTTTAATTTTGTAGAAACAGTGTTTTAATAATCAGTTCAGTTTAATATCAGTTCAGTAGATTCAAGTCAAGTCAAAATTTATTTCTATAGCACTTTTAAAAGCAACAGAGTTGTGCCAAAGTGCTGTACAACAAAACACAGTATATAAAAAGCATAATAGGAAACATGCATCATATGAAAAATAAACACATTAAAATAGAATCAGAGCAAACTGTCATCAAAACCTTAAACTGACATTAATCAAAAGCCAGAGAAAACAAATAAGATTTGAGAACAGACTTAAAACTGGCTAGTGAAGCAGCAAGTCTCACATTTACAGGCAAACTATTAAAAAGTTTAGGAGCTGCAGCTGAAAAAGCCCGACCACCCTTGGTTTTACAGCGACAACGTGGGACAGTTAAGAGAAGCTGATTAATAGACCTAAGTGCTCTTTGAGGAGAGTAAGGAATCAGAAGGTCACTGATGTATTTTGGTGCAAGACCAGATAAAGCCTTGTACACAAAGACAGCTATTTTAAAATCAATTCTAAACTTTACAGGAAGTCAATGTAAAGACGCTAAAATTGGAGTAATGTGATCCCTCTTTTTTGTTCCAGCCTCGCTGCAGCATTTTGGACAATTTGCAGACGAGAAATCGCTGTTTGAGGCAGGCGACAGTAAAGGGAATTACAGTAATCCAGGCGTGATGTTATGAAAGCATGGATTGCAGTCTCCAAATCTTTGTGGGGCAAAAACTGTTTCTGTTTAGCAATTGATCTCAGATGGAAGAAGCCCTTTACCACTGTGCTAATTTGTTTCTCAAAGTTGAGTAACAAATCAAATGTAACCCCAAGATTTCTTACATAGGGTTGAACACTGGCAGAGAGAGACCCTAAATTAAAAACAGATGAAGTCCTAGAGTGGCCTAAAATCAGAATTTCGCTTTTGCTTTCGTTTAATTGCAAAAAATTATTAGCCATCCAAAATTTTATCTCCTCAAAACAGTCGTAGAGCACATCCAAAGAATCACTGTTGTCAGTTTTTGCTAGAAGATAGAACTGTGTATCGTCAGCATAGCAGTGGTAGGAAATCTTATATTTCTTAAAAATGGCACCCAAGGGAAGCATGTAAAGTGAAAAAAGAGGGCCTAAAATGGACCCTTGGGGCACACCGCATAACAAAGGAGCCGACGAAGAAGAAAACTTCCCAATGCTCACTGAGAAGGTTCTGTCTTTGAGATAAGAGGCCAACCACTGCAGAGCGACACCCTGAATAACCACCAACTTTTCCAACCGATGTAACAGAATACTATGATCAATTGTATCGAATGCCGCACTTAAATCCAACAAAACAAGCACCACATATAAACCAGTATAGAGAACTTGCAAAAGGTCATTGCTAACCTTCAACAGTGCAGTTTCTGTGCTGTGCAGTGATCTAAAACCTGACTGAAAAGTATCTAAAACATTGGGCATAATGATATAGGAATTCAACTGACGATAAACAACTCTCTCTAATAGCTTTGAGATAAAAGTCAACTTAGAAATAGGTCGGAAATTACTGAGGATAGATGGATCAAGGTGAGGTTTCTTAAGCAGAGGGTGAACCACAGCATGTTTGAAACTGGTACAACTCCATTTGCTAAAGAACTATTAATGATGGCTGTTACAGCCGGACTCAGGCTTGCAAACACTTCCTTAAAAAGACGAGCTGAGATGACATCAGACTCACAGCTGGAGGATTTGGTCTTAACAACAATATCAGCTAGCTGTGCAGAGGAAATTGGATGAAAACAAGTTAACAACTCTGTTGGTGAACAGCTCAATCGGGGATCATATGTTGATGGCTTAATAGAAGCCTTAATATTCAATACTTTATTATCAACTTTTTTTTTAAAGTTCTCACAGGTTTTCCGAGATGGATCAAGAGAAAGGTAAGGGATTTATCACCAAATCAATTGTCTTAAACAGCATCCTCGGTCGGTTTGCATTTTGAATAATGAGTTTGAAAAGGAATTCAGACTTAGCCTCTTTAACTGACTTTCATAATCAGTCAGAATTATGTTGCAAACTGTTACATTATTTTAATTGTTAGACGTGTACTGTATACTTGAAATGTGCCAAAAGTTAAAAACACTAAGTTTGAAAAGTTAATTTCCACAGTCTCATGATGATGATGATGATGATGAAGATGATGGACAGACAAATTTTAAGTAAACATTAAAGTAAAGAGACACAAGAGAGCAGCAAGAACACCCCTAAGATCAACATTAAAACCATTTCATTAAAACTCATTAATTATTAAAATCTTTCTGCCCTTTCAGACCTGAGGAAGCCCATGACACATGTCATCATGTAGTGGAAAAACAAGGCTTCTCTTTAGAGACAGTCTTTTCACTGAGGGCTAGTGCTGTCAAGAAAAAGTACAGGTAATTCCCTTGATACGTCAGTGTTAAGTATAGGTGGAAGTATAGGTGGTATAAATTGTGGAAGAACTTTCCTAACTAGTTAAAGCAAGGGCCTTCAATGAGGTGGCTGTTAATTTTTATTATTTTTATTTTTATTTATTTTTTTAAGTGAAAAAAGGTCATGTTGTTAAGATGAACTAACAATGAAAAATACTTCTAAAGCATTTATTAATCTTATTTAATGCTTATTTAATGCTAATTTCAACATTTACTACATTGTTAAAATCAAAATTGGTAAATTGCCCTGAGCTAACATCAACTAATGAAATTTTGCTGAATATGTTTTTACCATCAGGCCATCCAATATGTAGATGAGTTTGTTTCTTCGTTGGAACAGATTTTAAGAAATTTAGCATTGCATCACTTGCTCACCAATGGATCCTCTGCAGTGAATGGGTGCCATCAGAATGAGAGTCCAAACAGCTGATAAATACATCACAATAATCCACAATTAATAAACACAAATCCTGTCCATCAATTAATGTCTTGTGACGTGAAAAGCTGTGTGTTTATCATAAACAAATCAATTAGGGCATTTTAACTTTAAACTGTTGCTTCTGGCCAAAATACAAATCCACAATCCATATTAACGCTTCCTCCAGTCATCCTCTCACATCAAAATCCACCAACATATTTGTTTAGAGCAGTTTTGGACTGTTTTCACTTTTAAATGCTTAATCTGTGCATGCCTCTCTTTTCACTTTTTCACTGGAGAAAGCAATATTATGGATAGAGAGCTTAAATACACAGTTAATACAGTTACATATAAGGAGTTAATTACAAATTCACCGTTTTTCCACTTCAAAAGACATTAATTGATGGACTGGACTTACTTGTAGACTGTTGTGATGTTTTATGAGCTGTTTGGAGTCTCATTCTGATGGCACCCATTCACTGCAATTGATTCATCATTTATTGATGAGCAATTGATGTAATCTTTTCAGATGAAAAAAAAACTCATCTACACTTTGGAGTAAATTTTTATTTATGAGTCAATTATTCTTTCTCTTTCTCTTTTATTCTCTTTATTCTAATAGTTGTTTATTAACTAATGTTGTAATAAATATTGTAACAATGGTAGCAATGTATTGCTCATTGTTATGTTAGCTAATGCACCAAAGGTTACCAAATATTAAGTAAAACTGGAAGCATAAAGAGTATATGAAAAATACATTGGTCTATTTGTCAATAATAATTTTTTTAATGTATTTTCAAGGCAAGCATCAGAGTAACCTGCTCCATCTCTCTATACATCCAGGGGTTCTAGGCCTGAAAAAGGACCCCTGAGCTACATATTATGGATATAATATACAAACCACTGGTTTTGTGTGTCTTTGTTTGGGTGCACTCACAGGGAAGGCTGCTCTACATACACAGAGGCTTATATCCCCAAGGAAGCCATGTTTTCACAAATACAACACACTTGATAGACAGACTGATCATAAATTATTCATACATTTCATAATGAGGAGATCAGGGAGCAGTTTAGAAATTAATACTTTTATTTACCAAGGATGCTTTAAATTGATGATGATAAAAGGTGATGATAAAGACATTTATAATGTTACAAAATATTTCTATTTCAGATAAATGCTGTTCTTCTGTACTTTCTATTTATCAAAGAAACCTGAAAAAAATCTACTCCGCTGTTTTCACATAATACAGTTTTTCTCAGTCGCTTTGGTGCATTTCTCGAATCATCCTTAATATTTTCAAAGAAGTATGTGCATTTCTCAAAACAATTCGTACAAACAGCACCACACAATGGATTACCTGCAAAAGCCTGTAACTTACTCAAAATCTTAAAGTTCATCTCTCAAAAGTAAGTATTTATGTCAATGAACATATCAGTGCCATCAGAATGAAAAGTCCTTGTGTCATTGTTCACAAACAAGATAGTCAAAATGCTTAGTCATGTTGTCAATATAACACTGCACTAGTCTTCCATCTGTGCTGACACAGTGATTACACCACACACACACACAATCACGACGCACATGCGCATACACAGATCCATGCTACTGTACCTATATTCACAAATACTAGACAGGTCAAGCAGAAAATCTGTAAATTCAACAATACATACTCAATTGTAAATGTACATACGTATACTTTTTAAATTCACAAATTTAAAAGAATATTCTGGGTTCAGTACATGTTACAGCTTTTTCTCAGTCGCTTTGGTGCATTTCTCGAATCATCCTTAATATTTGCAAAGTATGTGCATTTCTCAAAACAATTCGTACAAACAGCACCACACAATGGATTACCTGCAAAAGCCTGTAACTTACTCAAAATCTTAAAGTTCATCTCTCAAAAGTAAGTATTTATGTCAATGAACATATCAGTGCCATCAGAATGAAAAGTCCTTGTGTCATTGTTCACAAACAAGATAGTCACAATACTTAGTCATGTTGTCAATATTACAGTGCACTCTGTTAGTATTACCTGATGTAAACTATGGCAACAGTTTGGATGACCGTTACTGTATTGAAATGCAGAAGGCTGCACTTCTTATGTATGCCATATATCCATTTCAAAAGTACAAATTTACACATTACTGTATTTGGGATATTGATTGAAAGAGACTGGATAGGATTCACAGTTACACTTTACTAGTGATCTGACAAAAAAAAAAACACATTACAACGTCATTGTGATATACAAAAGATGTATGGGAAGATATACGAAGGTGAAAATCCAAAATTAGAAAGGCAAACACAAGAAACACCCCTAAGGCAGAACTTTGCTTTTGCAGGCACCACAGATTCTCATCTACATCACAGCGAATAGCTTCCCTTGTCTGGACGAGGGAGAGGAGTAGTTGGACCAGGACTGTCTGGTTTGGTTCAGCTACCATATCAGACATCAAGAACTACAACAGACAGCCAAGACTGCTGAGACGATTATTGGCCCAACCTCCAAGATCTGTACACCTCCAGACTCCAGAGTAAGGAAAAGGGCTAAGAAAATCACTTTGATAGATAGATAGATAGATAGATAGACATTTTGAAATTCATGTAAATTTTCAGTTCACTCTAATTGATTTGATAACAATGTAATTTTTAATGAAGAATTTTGTATTACATGACATACATTTTCACTTTAAAATCCCACTCTACGTCACTCTTAACCCCCACCCACAAACGCTTTTTCCCCATCTCTCTCTTTCGTTCAATCCCTCTCATACTTTTACAGCTATATAAGTTCAGAATCTGAAGCAGACAGAAGGCTGATGTCTGACTTATTCACGGCAGAAGGGCAACACGTTTGTGTTTGAGGTCTGTTATGTCTTGCAAACTTTTAATTCCTCTCTAATTCATGAAACTGAAAGATAGAAAACATTCATTGGGCAGAATCATGAGTCTAACTGCATAATTTATACTGTATACTGGTCTCATCAGTATTGTTTCTCTGTTTCTTGTCTTTCAGCTTATGGCGGGGTCCAATGGCACAATTGGGGATGCGTCTTTCACTCATCAGCAAGTCTTTAAGCTGGATATGGATGCTGCCACCAGCACTAAAACTGCAGTGGCTGTGTTAACATCTCTTTTCTTCTGTTTTGTAAACTGTGTGATGCTCTTTGCTCTAAAAAGCAAGCGCATATTCCAGGAGACGCCGCGCTACATTCTTTTTGGCCACATGCTTATGAATGACTCCGTGCTTTTGCTGGTCACAACTATTATGTACACATTGGCTCTCTGCTTTCTTCAAATACGTAAATATGTTTGCACTCTGTTAGTCTTTATATCATACTGTACTTTCTTTAACGCTCCTCTGACACTAGCACTGATGTCTCTGGAGCGGTACGTGGCGATCTGCTTCCCTCTGAAGCACTGCAACATCGCCACACCAAAAAGGACTGGAATCGCCATAGGAATCATCTGGTTCCTTAGTTCTATAAATATTATAGCTGACATTATTCTTGCTTTAAGTGTCAACCCCAATTATTTAGCAGATATTGCATTCTGCACACTAGAGAAATTGTTTATAGCCAAATGGCAGATAGATAAATCTCAAGGGTTTGATGTTCTTTATTTTGTGTCTGTTGCAGTGATCATAATTTTCACATACATTAGCATTATGATCACAGCCAGGTCTGTTTCCTCTGATAAAGATTCTGCTAAGAAAGCTCTCAAAACGGTGCTCTTGCACTTGATTCAGCTGGGACTGTGTCTCACCTCTTTCCTGTATGCTACAATAGAGAGAACACTATACACAGTGATTGGAAGTGGCTCTTCTCTCTTCATAAATCTGAGATATTTAAATTATCTTATTCTTCTTATTCTGCCACGCTGTCTGAGTCCTCTGATCTATGGTATGAGAGATGAAGCCGTGTGGCCCTTATTTAAATATTTTTTCTGCTATTGTTCAGGCAAAGTAAGGCCCTCTGTTATCATACATTAATTGTATGGTATGAGAAGATATGTAATAATAATTTGATATGCAAATGGTAATATCGAAAGGATGTTTATTAAAGTATAGTTCTGTGTATGTAAATACAAAAATTATTTATAATATTATTGTATTATATATATATATA
>NW_015642528.1:1325598-1327580 GCF_001515625.1 Sinocyclocheilus rhinocerous
TATATATATATATATATTATTTTCATATAATATTGCTATATAGATACATAACTTTAAAAATAATTGGTAATCTTAAAAAAATGAAAAGAAATGATCAAATGTTGTACCCATGTGTGTTTGTTTGGTATATGGACTGGGATTATCAAATGTTGTGTAAAACATGTGGAGTACTGTGTACTAATGCTGTATACAAATGCATTAAAGCTCACTCTAAAATATGACATGGTGATAAACAGGTTTTGTGTCCTCAGGAGTTTTACAATCACATAATAATTAAACCTGTTAATGCCCTCAAGCAATTAGCAAACTCTGAGATTATCTTATTCTCCGCCAAATTTTTAAAGATTTTTAAAAGTGTCAGTGATGTACACATATGTGCATAATTTAATATACTATTTATTATTTATATTAATTTTTTTTTCATGCTTTCTTTTTTTCATATTCCATCATACAGAAACAGTTGTTGACAAGTTATAACATGCCTGGCAGCACAATGTCTCTTGCACAAGAAAAAAACTAGAAAAAAAGAAGAATGAAAAGCAGGAGTGCCATATTCTATATAATCTTTATAAAATATATGCACACAGTCTATTTTGTGCACTTGTACACGAGACTCATTTAGGGTTTTTGTATCTACAAACTGCACATATTCATATTTAAATAACCCACGCTTATCTGAGCTTATGTTAGAAAAGCAGTGTATTATTGCATATTATTATATATACAATGATCCTAAAACAGTTCAGCACTGATTTGTTGAATATTTAAATTTTGTCTGTAGAGTTGAGCTTACTTATATTCTCTGTAACCTTGTATAACTTGTACAAATAAATAAATAAATGTTCTTCACTTGTTCATTCTACAGTAAAATAACTATAATAAAGCTTCCAAAATTTCATATCTAAGCCATGTGAGGTATTTTAACACAAACATTAACTGAGATGCAAGATAGTGTCAGTTGCGTTACAGGAGGAGGCCAGATTTGCTCCTTTCGAAAACATTGCATGTTTAGTTGTGCAGTCATTTTCACACACATGCACACTCTTTAAAAACATGTAAAAGCTAAACGACGTTAGCTTGTTTTCAGAACTCCATTTCTGATAAAAATCTTTCAGTTATTTAACATGCAACATTAAAAACGTAACAGATTCACAGATTATCATGAGTTTTATTGTCGTTAGTCGCGTTGCGCCACTCGTGCCCGGTGTAGACACTGTTTTTTGGTGTTTGCATGACAACATGAAATGCATTCTCCAGTAAACGCTATGCAAAAACCAGGGCATAGAGCAAAATTACTTTACCTTGCAATTGAACTTTTTACTTATATTGTTTTGTTAATAATACATTTTGTAAGGACAAATTTAGCATTAAATAAAAAGAGTGCCCATCCACATAAACCCATGTGGTTCTGTCTGCCACAGTGAGTCTCAGCCACGGACCGTTGGCCAAACGTCTGATGCATATCGCACGCAAAACTGGAAACACTTCAGGAGTTTCAAAGTCATCATCGGATTGGGGTTGTGGCTAGAAGGGATGCAGCAAAAACGTCTCAGGTTATGTATGTAACCATGGTTCCCTGAGTAGGGAACGAGACACTGCGTCCTCTAGGGGTCGCTATGGGGAACGCCTCGTCGTGACCCTTGTCTGAAGCATACATTGAAGCCATGTCTTCACTACCGGTGCAACTATAGTATAAATAGGCGCCGGGAGAACACATCATCCACTTCTTCGTCTGAAGCTTGCGTCCGAAGCATGGCAAGAAACCTAGAGTATGCAGTGTCTCGTTCCCTACTCAGAGAACCATGGTTACATACGTAACCTGAGACGTTCCCTTTCATGGGAACTTCGAACTGCGTCCTCTAGGGGTCGCTATGGGGAACGGTATACCCACGCCACCATGCTGAGGGGAGTGCATGCCAGAAACCATTGCGAGCATGTACCAACTCTACCATATTGCCATGGGAGTTGCCCCTGGGACGTTA
>NW_015642528.1:1327625-1348464 GCF_001515625.1 Sinocyclocheilus rhinocerous
GCACACTTACCACTTATGTGGATTTTAGAAAGTCGGCAAAGCATAACGTGCACACTTACCACCTATGTGGATTTTAGAAAGTGCGCAAAGCATAACGTGCACACATCACTTATGTGGATTTTAAGAGTTTTCCAAGCATCTGCTCACAGATACCCGGAAGTACTGAGCCAAAGGGGAGAGGCAAGCTCAAATACAACCCTCTAAGGTGAGGGGAGCACTGCCTGAGATAGCATTACACAAGAAGGTTCTCGCAAATGCCACCTATACTTCCCGCTCGATGCCTCAGTAAGAGGGGATATCCTGGTGATCGGGAGGCCCCTCAGGGCGACCTAGATAGGGTAGACAAGACAGGGCAGTGCAGTCGAGCACCCGGTTTCTGAACCCAGTATATATATATATTAGGGCTGCACGATAAATCGCATGCGATATTTAACGCGCATCTTGTCAGAAAGCCGGTTCTGTAATCAGCGGTAAATCTCCATCACCTGCGGGCTTTCACATTGAGCAGCATTAACTACACAGAGCCGTTGTTCACTGACGAGCTGCGCAAAAAATCGCGCGAATATGAACGTGGTTTTAAACCCAACCGCTGAGTCAAAACAGCCCAATTGCTGGGTTTGTCACTATTTTACCCAGCACTAGGTTGTATTTAACCCAGCATTTTTTAGAGTGTATACTTACAATTATGCAAAAATAGTAATTGTTGTACAATGTGAGAAAAATTATGCTATACTGATGTGCGCATGCCCAGTAGTTTTTGCTGTATCGCTTCTAGCTTTAACCTCGGATTGGTTGAATTATATGGGAGATGTGTGTGTCGCGTTCTTTTTTAACATTCCACCTGGAAACAAAAATGCTGCCAAACCAAGAAAGTCACCATGTTTACAAATGCTTATCAGGATCAACTAAATACTGGATTTTCAAAAGTATGTGAAACAATTCAAAGTTCGCGGCATAGAATCTTTAAAATATGTCCAAGAGTTTTTACACAGTTTTACAGTCTGTTGTTGTGGGGACATTTCCACGCCCTTAAACATGACACAACACAAAATGAAACGTGATTAGTTGCTTTACCTGTCAGTCATACCTTGAATGGCCAAGGCCTTCTTGGGCGGGCCTTGGCCATTCAAAGCGGCCAAGGATCCCAGACCTTCTGCTGTCAGTCTGAAGGTCTGGCTACACGAAACTAGCCACAGTGTAACCAAAGCCGCTTGAAGGCAAGCCTCTAACTTATGTTAGCGTAATGCTATAGTACACAGATAAAGAGACCAGATGCTGTTTTTTTGAATCAATGTCAATAGAGGAGAGTTCACTATGCTGGATAAACTGCTTATCATTTAATGACAGTCTGTCGGCAAATCTTCAACATGTTTGTCTATATAGACTGTAGAGTGTCCCATTCGTCATTTTAGATTTCAGAAGGGTGCTCGTGAGCACCACCGTTGCGCCCTTGATGCACACTTCTGCCGAGCCAAACTTCTATCCGACAGACAAAGCAGTATTCCGTAACGAAAGTGTGGACTCCACAAGGGTTTAGGGTGCAATTTGGGACAGGGCCATTAACTGTTGCACAAATTCAGTGACGTCAAGGCTGTGATTTGATTGGTTATGATGGTACACATGATCAAAGTTGGCTGTTACACTTTCTCCAATGGTAGAGGCGTGGACCCTGGTATCGCCCAATAACAAGATCATTTCTGATGTAACTGCTATATAAGTTCAGGAGCAGAATTCAGTTGTTTGTGGAATCTGCAGCTGGAGCAGGTGGAAGTTTAATGTCTGACTTACTGCAGAAAGGTAGCATTTTTGTGTAAGAGGTCTGTTGCATCTTATGCAAACTTTTACAATATTAATCTTTAATTCAAATAGATGTAAAAAGATCACATTAGTATAACTTTTTCAAATCAATTTTATTTCTCTGTTTCTTGTCTTTCAGGTTATGGCGGGGTCCAATGGCACAATTGGGGATGTGTCTTTCACTTATCAGCAAATCTTTAATCAAGAAATGGATGTTGGGCTCAGTACTAAAACTGTAGTGGCTGTGTTAACGTCCCTGTTCTTCTGTTTTGTAAACTGTGTGATGCTCTTTGCTCTAAAAAGCAAGCGCATATTCCAGGAGACGCCGCGCTACATTCTTTTTAGCCACATGCTTATGAATGACTCTGTGCTTTTGCTGGTCACTACCATAATGTATGCAGTGGCTCTGTGTTTCCTACCAATACCTAAGTCCATCTGCACTCTGTTAGTCTTTATCTCCTACTGCACTTTCCCTTACGCTCCTCTGACACTAGCACTGATGTCTCTGGAGCGGTACGTGGCGATCTGCTTCCCTCTGAGGCACTGCAACATCGCCACACCAAAAAGGACTGGAATCGCCATAGGAATCATCTGGTTCCTTAGTTCTATAAATATTATGACAGACATTATTTTTGTTTTAACTGTCAACCCTGATTATTTAGCCGGCATTATATTTTGCACATTAGAAAAATTGTTTTTATTCAAATGGCAGCTGGATAAATATCAAGCGTTTGATGTTCTTTATTTTGTGTCTGTTGCAGTGATCATTATTTTCACATACATTAGCATTATGATCACAGCCAGGTCTGTTTCCTCTGATAAAGATTCTGCTAAGAAAGCTCTCAAAACGGTGCTCTTGCACTTGATTCAGCTGGGACTGTGTCTCACCTCTTTCCTGTATACTTCAATAGAAAGAACACTATACATGATGACTGTAAACAACTCTTCTCTCTTCATAAATCTGAGATATCTAAATTTTCTTATTATTCTTATTCTACCACGTTGCCTGAGTCCCCTAGTCTATGGTATGAGAGATGAAGCCGTGTGGCCCTTGTTCAAATATTTTTTCTGCTATCGTTCAGGAAAAGTAAAGCCTTCTATTAATGTACATTAAATGTATGGAAATGTGACATGCAAATGGTAATATAAAACATATATTGTGGCTTGTAAGATGCAATCATATTCATAGCAATATTAAATATGTTTGCCAAACTCTCAGATCAACTTATTTTCTGCCAAAAATATTTTTAAGACTGTCAGTGAGTAATCTCAGTGAGTAATATATATGTGCACAATTTAATGTAATATTTATTTATTTATATATTTTATTTATTTATATATTTTATTTTATTTTTATGCCTATAATTTTTTCATGCTTTCATTTTATTTATTTTGATGTTTTTTTAATTCTAATATGGAAGCTGTTATTGATAAGTTTCTACATGCCTGGCTGCTGAAATTACATGTCTCTCACACACACACACAAAAAAGTTGAAGACTAATAGTAAGACTAACAGCAAAATAAAAATTATTTTGAGAAAATAATAATAATGTGTCTTAACCAAGCATAAAAGCACCATAGAAAAAAGACAGTTAACACCTCATAAGAATTCTATTTAAGATTGTATGTAATCTTTATAAGATATGCAGACAGCTAGTATACTTCATTTGTACATTTTGGACTTTGGCTTTTATCATCAACATTTATTTATAGTTGATCATATACATATATAAATAATCCACCCTTATCTGACCTCGTATAATAAAAGTAGTGTATTAAAAGATACATAGTTCTCATAAAAATAGTTCAGCATTCATTTGTTGAATACTTAATTTTTTGTCTATAGAGTTAAGCTTACTTGCAGTATATTCTCTGAACAAACTTAATGTGCAGGTGTTGCTCTTTTTTCATGTATATCCTTCTATTCATACATACATGATATATATTATTGTATTACATGTAAATGTAAGAGACAGAACTGCTCCTCTCAGACCTATGACAACATTATAGCAGCATAGAGAGGGACTTACATTGCTGTTGTATATGTTGTGAATATTCTGCAGTGACAGACCCTTGATTCTTTCATGTAGGCCCATTCATTTAAATCTGAATGCAGCAGAAATTTTCATGTACTCCTGGCAAATTTATGTACAAATACTTGAATAAATAAAAATGGGTTATGATGATATAATGTATTGGCAGTATATTTTTAAATATATTAAGAGTAAGATAGGGGACAATCCAGTCCTTGATTAGGGAGGTGATGAGTGTCAAGTGTGGATGGTTAGTTCTCAAGAGCATTGGTTTTCAAACCTGTCCTAGAGGATCCCAAGCACTGCCCATTTTGTATGTCTCCCTTATCAGACACACCCAATTCAGGTCTTGCTCTCTCTAGTAACAAGCTGATGAGTGGAATCTGTTATGTTAGATGATTGAGACTTACAAAATGTGCAGTGCTGGGGATCCTCCAGGACAGGTTCGAAACCACTGCTCTAGAGAATAGAGCACCACCGAGGGTTGAAAACTGGGGCTTGACCAGACGGTGTGAAGGACCAGGATGAAACTCGAGGACTGAAAGGCCAAGGTGGAGTAGATTAATCAGGTGACCCCAATGTTGAAGCCAGCCCAACAGGAGACCACGAGGAGCTAGCAGACCAGGGAACCTCTCATTCCCATCCGGGTCAAGGCACCAACCTAACCCCTTCGGTTGTACTTGATCTGCTCCGAGGTGATTTGTTGTGTACAGGCAGAGCAGTCAGTAAAAGTACTTTCTCTACTTTTTTCCATTAATTAAGGTATCCCACGCTAATGTGTACTCCTTAAAAATGTGACGTGAAGTAGATGTAGTAGGGAACCATGAAGGGGCTGGTGGAGCGGGTGCGACCTGCTCCAAGCTGGATTTGAACCAGCGTTTCCAGCATGGGAGGCAGGCGCACTAACAAGGGCACTAAAGACTGCAGCCTCTAGTGTCAGTCGCTAATGCGCCTCTTGAGATCAGGGGAGTGAGGTTTATCCCCACAGCTCTTACTAGTTGGCCTCCTTTACACTCACCCCCTAAACCTCACTCCCATCCGGGTCACGGCACCAATGTAACTCCTCGACCTGCTCCCCCATGCCCATGATAGGGAGAACCACCAGAATTGGAACCACCAGACCCACTGGACTTGGGAGCTTTGGGACCACCAAACTTGAAAGCAATGGGCTCAGAATTCCCAGGCTCAGGACCACAGGCCTTGGGACCACTGGGCCACCAAACTTGGAAGCTTTGGGAGCACCAGGCTCGGGACCATTGGACTCAGGACCACCGGACTAAGAAACTCTTAACCAAAGGACATTAATAAACTCATTCAATGTAATGCTGTCTGTTCTTGGAGATAAGAATATGTACAGTGAATCATCCAGTCCATTTCAAAAACATGCCTTAAGCATGTGTCTACTTCAGGGAACCTCATGGTAAAGTTCTAAAAACTCTAAACTGCAAATCTCTATGGGGCTGAAATCTTGGCTATTTTGTGATGTCTGGTCTGGATTTAAAGGGGTCATATGATGCGATTTCAATTTTTCCTTTCTCTTTGGAGTGTTACAAGCTCTTGGTGCATAAAGAAGATCTGTAAAGTTGCAAAGACTAAAGTCTCAAATCCAAAGAGATATTCTTTATAAAAGTTAAGAGGGGGATGAACTCAATTGTGGGGTTTTATTAAACAGATTTATGAAGACAATGGAACACAACAGGCGAGTAAACTTTAGTAAGAGATCCCCCAAAGGCTCCCACCCACTGAGTGACACGTACAGTATACCCACATGGTTCTGTCTGCCACCATATAACAGCTATCAGCTATATATGCTTTGGAGCAGAATGCAGCTGGAGCAGATGGAAGGTTAATGTTGCACCTTTTGCAAATTTTTTTAAATCTTGCGTCAAATTGCTTTGGACATGATCTTTAGTATAACTTGCTCTGATAACCCTTGTTTCTCTGTTTCTTGTCTTTCAGCTTATGGCGGGGTCCAATGGCACAACTGAGGACGTGTCTTTCACTTATCAGCAAATCTTTAAGCTAGACATTGATGCTGGGCCCAGCACTAAAACTGCAGTGGCTGTGTTAACATCTCTTTTCTTCTGTTTTGTAAACTGTGTGATGCTCTTTGCTCTAAAAAGCAAGCGCATATTCCAGGAGACGCCGCGCTACATTCTTTTTGGCCACATGCTTATGAATGACTCTGTGCTTTTGCTGGTCACAACTGTTATGTACACAGTAGCTCTCTGTTTTCTTCCAATACCTAAGTCCATCTGCACTCTGTTAGTCTTTATTTCTCACTGTACTTTCCGTAACGCTCCTCTGACACTAGCACTGATGTCTCTGGAGCGGTACGTGGCGATCTGCTTCCCTCTGAGGCACTGCAACATCGCCACACCAAAAAGGACTGGAATCGCCATAGGAATCATCTGGTTCCTTAGTTCTATCAATTTTGTAACAGACATTATTTTTGTTTTAGTTGTTGACCCCAGTTATTTAGCCAGTATTATATTTTGTACATTAGAAAAATTGTTTTTATTCAAATGGCAGCTGGATAAATATCAAGCTTTTGATGTTCTTTATTTTGTGTCTGTTGCAGTGATCATTATTTTCACATATATTAGCATTATGATCACAGCCAGGTCTGTTTCCTCTGATAAAGATTCTGCTAAGAAAGCTCTCAAAACGGTGCTCTTGCACTTGATTCAGTTGGGACTGTGTCTCACCTCTTTCCTGTATACTATAATAGAAAGAACACTATACATGATGACTGTAAACAACTCTTCTCTCTTCATAAATCTGAGATATTTAAATTATCTTATTGTTCTTATTCTACCGCGCTGTCTGAGTCCTCTGATCTATGGTATGAGAGATGAAGCCGTGTGGCCTTTATTTAAATATTTCTTCTGCTATCGTTCAGGCAAAGTAAGGCCCACTGTTAATGTACATTAAATGTCTAGTAAGAGGATGTGAATAGAAACAATATTTCAATTTCTTCTAATAAGGATCTTTATACTTGTACACTTTGGACTGTTAAAGGAATACTCTTTTAGGAGGCTCTTTCAGCATATAAATACGTATAGTTTATCATATACACTGTAAATATAAATAATCCACCCTCATTTTATTTTTAGACACATATGATGCCTATAAATAAACTATTTCACTAACTTACAATTCAGTTTTATTGTTTTTTTATGAGGTTGAGACACTTTTGCTTGTCAGTGGGTGAAACTGCTTGTGTGCTGAACAAACGTCTTCCAAATCCTTTAGAGTCAAGATTGAGTACTTTTTTTATTTTCCAAAAAAAAAAATTACTAATTTAGTTCATCTATAACTGTACTATTTTCTATGTTCCTCTTTAACAGTCTGCACTCATCTTTGTGAGCAAACATTTTAACAGCTCTAAAAATCTATAGTCATAGTGATTCTAGCAGATTATATGTGTTTAAGTGAGAAATGCTTAAGCAGCCACACTTACTGTACATTTCTCTTATTTTTATCATGTCTGGATGGGACCTTGCTTTACAGCAGCAACGCGTGTATGTGCAAATTGCTAATTTTTAGGCAAATTCAAATAAAGCAAAACCTTGTATTTTCTGTTCATGTGGTTTAAAAAGGTTGATATAACAAAAATAGGCTTATTTTAATTCACCTCATCAAGATAGCAAAGGTCACCAGCAGGGGGCGCAACGACGAGGCAAAGTAGCTTTAGTATAATCTACAATGTTAGTTTGTTTGCTTTTTTTTTTTTTTTTGCGAATATGATAGTGTTAAATATTTTATTTGTTAATTTTATCTTTGAAAATTAATGATCTTGAATCAATGAAACTTGTGGTAGCCAAGCATAATCAACATCCTTTGTGACTTGTTTATGGAATCTGTAGCTGGAGCAGATGGAGGTCTGATGTCTGCCTTATTCACTGTAGAAAAGCAATACGATTGTGTCTGAACGTTTTAAAATCTCACCCCAATACACACACACACAAAAAAAGCAGGTTTTGGATTTTGCACTAGAAAATTTTTTTTTTAAAGGGGTCATATGATGTTGCTAAAAAGAACATTATTTTGTGTATTTGGTGTAATGAAATGTGTTTATGCGGTTTAAGGTAAAAAAAAAAAACACATTATTTTCCATATACTGTACATTATTGTTTCTCCTCCTACTGTTTCTGAAACGCGTCGATTTTTACAAAGCTCATCGTTCTGAAAAACGAGGTGTGCTCTGATTGGCCAGCTATCCAATGCGTTGTGATTGGCCGAATACCTATGCACTGTAAGTTGCTTTGGATAAAAGCGTCTGCTAAATGCCTAAATTAAATTTTTAATTTAATTTAATTTTTACGAGTTGCATCGTGCCGCGTAAACATAAAACCATGTCTGAATTTGTGATCGGAGAAATGACAAACAACAAGCACATTGCTCAGACGGAGGCCGGTGGGCTTGAGAACAGAGCGGCCGGTGGGCTTGCGTCAACCACATGTGACGACCCCGGGCTGGACTCCGCTTCGTCCACGGTAAAAGCCGATCCGGTGATCCACAGCGCAAAGTTGATGTATTCCCTCAGCGACCAGCACGGATCAGCTCCAGGCATGACGAAGCGGATATCGTCCTCTTTTGGAAGACCAAACAAAGTAGTTTCGCTTTCACAACGAAACACACAGTGCCTTCACGACATGGCGGCAACAACAATACTACAGTGAGAATAAAAGTCACGCCTTCTTTCTTTGCGTGAACATTTGGGCGGCGTTATGCAAATCTTCCCACATCGTGACATAGACATGTGGGGGCGTGTTAGAACGAGCCGTTTTAGGTAGGCGTGGTTGACTCTTAACTTTTATAAAGAATATCTCTTTGGATTTGAGACTTAAGTCTTTGCAACTTTACAGATCTTCTTTATGCACCAAGAGCTTGTAACACTTCAAAGAGAAAGGAAAAATTTAAATTGCATCATATGACCCCTTTAAGCCGTTTGGCAGCTGGATAAAACTCAAGGGTTTGATGTTCTTGTTTGTGTCTGTTGCAGTGATCATAATTTTCCACATACATTAGCATTATGATCACAGGCCTGTTTCCTCTGATAAAGATTCTGCTAAGAAAGCCCTCAAAATGGTACTCTTGCATTTGATTCAGCTGGTACTGTGTCTCACCTCTTTCCTGTATACTATAATAAACAAAGCCTTATATATGGTAATTGAGAGCTCTTCTCTTTTCAGAAATATCAGGTATTTGAATTTTCTTATTGTTATCATTCTACCTCGTCGCCTTATCTATGGAATGAGAGATAAACCAGTGTGGCCTTTGTTCAAGTTTATTATTTTCTGTTGTTCAGGCAAAGTAAGGCCCTCTGTTAATGTGCAATAACTGTATGGTATGGGATGAGATTAAATAATAAGTTAACATGCAATATTAGTGACAGAAAAAAAAACAGTTTGTGTGTGTGACTTACAAATGCTACTGCCACATTGTTCTCCTTCAGAACAACAACAGAACAATATATATTTTTAATTAAATTGCATGGTGTGAATTTTTGATTTTTGATTTTTGAACTTAGATTTTTGTCATTGGCAGGCATTTTTCTCACTGCTGAAATTACACATCAGCTGTTATCTTTTAAACTCCTAAAAAATAAATAAACAAATAAAACAAAAATAATATAAAATAAAAAATAATAAATAATTTATATGAAAGGCCTGTGTTCAGCACATTTTGGACTGTAAAAGAAGACTCTTTTGTTGTTAGTTTGTTTTTAAGCTACAAACAACATTGATATATATAGTTGAGTATTTACTCATTTAAATAAAACTCATGAGTTTTAGGTGTCGCTGTAATAAAGTACTATATTTAACTATTAACAGTTTCAGTAATCACCAAAAAAACTGTATAATTTCTTCATTATTATTATTATTATTTTTGTCTATAAAGGCCTTAGTTCACAATGTCGAAAATGCATTTTCTGTACAGACTGTACAGACTTTTTAAATGTATTTTTGTTTATATCTGGAATTAGATTAATTTTTGCCTCGAAATTAATGTGAAAGGGGTCAGTGAAAGATTATTTAAACTCAGAAAAGACTTCATTTAAAAAAAATTTTTTTGTCTGTTTATTTTTTGCCATTATCCATTCAGAAAGCTAAAGCCCTCGTCTCATCAACACTTGCAAATGTCACCAGCAGAGGGCGCAAATAATCCGAGAAAAAATACATGAACTTTAACGGACTGAATTGTTTTTGAATCACTTGCAAAAACTGTATTGCGAATTTGGGATCGTTCTTTTCGCTTAACAGCTGTCCATTTGTTAATGTTATTTCCCGCCATCAATGATCATCTCGGTAGGTTAAAACCTCTGTGGAAGCTATGAGCCTCAACAACATAATCTGTGACACATGGTAACCAAATAAGGCCAACATACACTTAGTAATAAATAAAAGCTATTACTGTGAAGTTATAAATAAATATTGTTATATTATTTTAATTGTGTGTGTGTGTGTGTGTGTGTGTGTGTGTGGTGAATTATACCATTATGGTATGATGTTTTGCATTAAACCAGAAATAGGTAGAAGCAATTTCACTATTGGTCTCAGGT
Source organism: Sinocyclocheilus rhinocerous (assembly GCF_001515625.1). Taxonomy (NCBI): domain Eukaryota; kingdom Metazoa; phylum Chordata; class Actinopteri; order Cypriniformes; family Cyprinidae; genus Sinocyclocheilus; species Sinocyclocheilus rhinocerous. The sequence goes on from NW_015642528.1 coordinate 1,338,025, forward strand.
CTTTAGGGCCCTACTTCTTAGAATGACCCCCACATGCTACTTTCCACACTTCTATCTGGCTTTGCTCCCTCCCATACCTCTTATGCACCCAGTGACACATACAGTATACCCATGTGGTTCTGTCTGCCATAGTGTAACAGCTATATAAGTATAGGAGCAGAACTGTTTGTGGAATCTGCCATTGGATCAGATGAATGGCTGATGTCTGACTTATTGACTGAAGAATAACACGTTTGTGTCTGAGGTATGCTGCAAACTTACAAATCTCACTTCAGTGCACAACAAGATAAAGATGCCACTCAGATTTACACTAATCAGCCTTGTTTCTCTGTTTCTTGTCTTTCAGCTCATGGCGGGCTCTAATGGCACAGCTGAGGATGTGCCATTTATTTATCAGCAAATCTTTAAGGTAGAATTGGATGCTGGGCCCAGTACTAAAATTTCAGTGCTTATGTTAATATCTCTGTTTTTCTTTTTTGTAAACTGTGTGATGTTCTTTGCCCTGAGAAGCAAGCGTGTATTCCAGGAGACGCCGCGCTACATTCTTTTTGGCCACATGCTTATGAACGACTCTGTGCTTTTGCTCCTCACAACTGTCATGTACACTATGGGCACGTATTACCTTCAAGTAACCAGAGCCATCTGCACTCTGTTAGTCGTTATCTCCTACTGCACTTTCCGTAACGCTCCTCTGACACTAGCACTGATGTCTCTGGAGCGGTACGTGGCGATCTGCTTCCCTCTGAGGCACTGCAACATCGCCACACCAAAAAGGACTGGAATCGCCATAGGAATCATCTGGTTCCTTAGTTCTATCAATATTATAACGGACATTATTTTTGTGTTAATTATCAATCCAAGTTTATTTGTAGAGGTTTTATTTTGCACACAAGAAAAATTGTTTTTATTCAAATGGCAGCTGGATAAAACTCAAGGGTTTGATGTTCTTTATTTTGTGTCTGTTGCAGTGATCATAGTTTTCACATACATTAGCATTATGATCACAGCCAGGTCTGTTTCCTCTGATAAAGATTCTGCTAAGAAAGCTCTCAAAACGGTGCTCTTGCACTTGATTCAGCTGGGACTGTGTCTCACCTCTTTCCTGTATGCAACAATAAACAAAGCACTATACACAGTGTCTGACAGCTCTTCTCTCTTCATAAATCTCAGATATCTGAATTTTCTTATTCTTCTTATGCTGCCGCGCTGCCTGAGTCCTCTGATTTATGGTATGAGAGATGAAGCCGTGTGGCCCTTGTTCAAATATTATTTCTGCTATCGTTCAGGCAAAATAAGGCCCTCTGTTAATGTACATTAACTGTATGATATGAGATGATATGAAATAATAATTTGCACAATGGTAATTGTAAAGTTGCAACAAACTGTTTCATCATTATGAATGCCATATTTAAACATGTTTATCTGAAAAGATACCAGAACCATATCCTTTTATATTAAATTGCATCATTCTGTTGTTTAAAATGAAAATAAATGTATTTTTCATGCTTTCGTTTGATTTTTCTTTCTGTTATAACATGTAAGATCACAGGTTTTTACATGTCTTGCTGCTAAAATAACACATTCTCTGTTAATGGTTAACAGGCTCTTATAAGAATCATTAAAATATATGCATACACTTTTGACTGTAAAAAGAACACACTTTAAAGCTATTGTATCTATCAACAGCATGAATTATGTATATACAAATGTAAATAAAACACCCTTATCTGAGATTTAAAGTTGTGCAATACTGTATTGAATTATTAACAGTATAAAATTTGTTTAAAAATAGCAATATATCTTGTTCAAATTATTGTGCTTCTTGATGTATTTTATTATGTTTATATATTGATTCTATCGCTAGATTTACATATGGAGTTAAAGACAGAACTGCCTCTCTTACACCACTGACCAAAAGGCTATTTTTATGTTAAGCTTCTTTGTTGGTATAAAATTGCATGATGTAACCTGTAAATCAGAAGTAAAGAGTGAAGAATATGATTTTATGCCATGCACAGAATAAATAAGATTTGGATTTAGAAGTTCTCATTCTTATTCCAATTCATTTTGGTATATTTCAGTTATAATATCCGATTTGCTTCCACTGAATGAAATGTTCTCTCTGCTAATATTGTAAATTATAAATGAGCGCAGACTGCGGAAACCTCTCTTTATTATTTCCCTTGAAATCAGCAAAAACCAACACTTTTAACATGATGCAATCATCCTAATTACAATAACAAACAAGCAAGGCATCAGAGGAAATGCAAAAGAAATCAGTGCGGGGGAAAATAAAAATTGAAATATACATAACGATTTTAAATTATAAGTATTATTGTATTATTATTTCCTGCCAAAATAGCCAAGAGAATTGTAATGATTACAGCAAACATACATAAAGTCATACAAAACTGAATATAATTTAAGAATGAAGTGCTAAGAATGAGTTGTCATCATGGTTTTGGTTGTATTGTAATCTGCGGTGGAGAGCAGAGAGGGACGACACATCGCTGGATGAAGACTACGAGTGAAGGCTACACGTCGTCTGTTGAAGCAAACGACACACACAGAAGACAAAGGGTGAGATCAGAAAACAAAAAATATATAAATTTTCTTTTATACGATTCAATCAACACTTGACGTCTTACCAGGGGAAACCCTCCTTAAATTCAGTGAACTTGTGACGGACCATGAAGGTGGCTAGAGCATCAGCTACCTGCATCAGATATCATAGTTCAGAAGCAGCAAATACAGCTGAAGCGAAAATGTTTTCCATGATTGTGATGTGAAACAGACATACTTTTTCCGGGGCATCTTCATGAACAGCATGGCCACATTGTGGCAGAACCTGCATCTGGAACTTTCCTATAATAATAACAACCACAAAAGACATGAAGGACCTTCTGGCCACAGCAACGTGATGTGCTGTACCATAAAGAGCAAGAATATAAATGCTTTACCTTGCATTTGCCCAATGGTAAGATCTTTATCAAGCCTGTCAACACCTATGGGAGACACATTACTCATTAAGAGTTGTTTTTTACACCAAGTCTAAAAGACAAATGTCTAAGCGTTCTTACCAGCCAGCAGGAGGAGTTTTGGCACAGAGCAGGTGAGAAAGAGAGAAGACAGTCCTTTAAACCAGCCCTCCCAGTACTTCTCTGTCTTTGAGAGTTCAATACGCCAGGTGTACAGACATTCTTTCTTTATCTGCCAAATGGGAAAATCGTCAAACATTTGCACATAAAATAATGCTTAATGTTCATTGTGAAACATACTTAGATGTACAATAAAGTAAGGGATAACGTTCAAATATTTGGGGGTTGGCAAGATGTTTTAAATGTAAAAAAAGTAAAGAAAAGAAAGTATCTTATGCTCAACAAGGCTGCATTTATTCATCAAAAATACAGTGAAAACAGTAATATTGTGAAATATTACATTTTATATTTTATTTTAAAATGTAATTTATTCCTGTGATGGCAAAGCTGAATTTCAGCAGCCATTATTAAAGTGCCCCTATTATAGATTTTTGAAAATGACCTTTCATGCAGTGTGTAACACAGCTCTAAGTGAATGAAAACATCCTGCAAAGTTTTAAATCTGAAAGTGCACCGTGTATAAACTTAACTCTCTCAAAAGAAAGAGTTGACTCTGAATCACTGAAACGAGTCGTTTTTAAAACTAATGTAGTAAATCAGCTCAAAAAGGGAAATATTTATGACTAATTATAACTGATCCCAAGCCGTTTTAATGTTGACCTCAACATGAATCATTAGCATATTGCCCGCCCACTTGTTGGTCTTTTGGCGTTGGTCTGAATGAAAATGCAAATTAATTAATTGCCACTAGGTGCCGCTTTTGGAGCAGTAAAAATAGTGGTTTCCCCAGTAACGGCTGTACACAAAGCAGCACTGTGCTCACAAACTGCTGCTTTATCAGGCATTACAGGCATGATGCAATGAAAATGAGACCAATCGGACCAATAACCGCAGTTTAGCATCACGCAAAGGAGGGGTTTGAAGAAATGAATCGTTGAGCAAATCGTTTGGGAGTCGTTGAGCAAGTAAGGTAAAAATAGATGCATAGTGTGTTTTGACCTTGCATGCATGTCAACCTGTTGTTGGGGACTCCCAAAACCAAAACATGAACTATTACCCATAATAGGGGCACTTTAAAGTCTTTAGTGTCCCAATGAACAATGCATCCCTGCTGAAAATATTATAAGATAAAAGATTAATTTATTTTATTAATTAATTTCATTCATTCATTTATTCACTAAAAAATCTTACTTATCCCAAACTTTTTAATGGTAAAGTACAGTCAGTCAGTTATTGTCACAAAATCTGATCAGAATTTAAACATATAATACCTCTTGGTCATCCTCTTTCTTCCTTTTATGGTTGGATTCACCTCCTTCTTCATCCTCCTCTTCTTCTTCAATAATGCCTTCACTGATGCTCCTGGAAACCCCTGGACTACTCAATGGCTCCTCACATCTAAACATCCGAAGACAACTAATCAGTGCAATATATACAATACCTAAACATTTCTACAAATTTACAACAATTCCTTGAGCTAGTTAAGGGAACCAATAGGGAAGACTTACTTTTTCACCTGTCCAACCATGGACACTCGTGCAGACTCAACATTCCTGATCTGACCACTTTTCACGCTGGTAAGGGGGAAAAAAATATCAGTCTTTATTAGAGCTGGGAAAAAATAGGGAAGTCAGTTTCCGCCACTGAATGAATAAAAAAAGAAAAGAAAAGAAAAAAGAAAAAAAAATTATTGCGGGTTTTTATCTCACAATTCTGACTTTTCTCGCAATTGTGAATTTACATATATTTTCTCTGAATTATAAGATATAAACTAAATATAAGATATAAACTCACAATACTTTTTTTCTCAGAATTGCATGATACAAACTAGGGCTGGACAATAATTCAATATCAATATGTATCGCGATATAATTTTTTTCAATAACGGTGATATGATTTTTAAACACATTTCCAATATTTCGATATACATTACCAGTGTTTCCCATACATTATTTTATTTGTGGCGTTTGACATCACTGAATAAACAGGAGCACTGCACGTTTCAAAATCAAAACACGTCGCGGGTGTTTTATATAAATGGACAGTCCTAGATTTTAGATATTACAGGACTAATTTAATTTTTAAACAACTGTCACTGGATATTTTCAACAGCATACTGAAAACTTTGTACCTCCATTCGATTGCATTCTCCACAGATTTAAATGTTTTTGGTCGACTCCTCAGAAAGTTTTGCATGCTGTTCAAGGCATCCATTGCTGTACCTGAAGAATGAGCAAAAATGCATTAAATGTATGCATAAATATAAAGCATAGTCACATATAGTCAAACTGCACTGAAATCAATTACAAAACATATAGCGGTTTCATAATGGTTGGTGAATACCTTACAACAATAACTATCCAACTCCACTGATTGAAACTCTTGAGATGTAAATAAAGTTATTTTTCATTGCATGCACTAGTAAATATTTTTTCTCTCATCTGTTTTTTGCTTGTGTGGAGAATGAAACTAGGTAAACTAAGAATAAGGGGTGAAAACTTACCTTCCACTACATCAATAACACAAAGGCCAAGCAGTGATGGCACGTGATTGGCTGCAGCCGTGTGAACTGCTATTGCTCCACCCATGCTGTGACCAATAATCATGATGGGAGGTGGGTTTTCACCATAAAGTGCCTCCACCACTTTTCCAACATCCCTGAGAGAAAGTAACATTTCTAAATTAAATGCTGCAAAAACCTGCTTTGTACAGACCTTGGGAGATGAGTATGTACTCACTTGGCCATTGTTTCAGCAGACAGGTCTTCAGGATTCTTTACTTTAGTATCACCTGAATGATATATGTGATTATAAAATCAACAGCTTATGGTTTGTTATCAGCTAATTAACTAAAACAAATAAGTTTTCTGAAATAAAAGAGTTTGAAATCCCTTACCATGTCCTCTGAGGTCCATAGCTACAACCCTGCAGTCAATTCGGCTACATATAACAGACTGAAAATACAAACATTGGATAATATAAATTATAATAATATTAATAATCATATAAATTAAATATTAATATTATTATTATTTATCTATGTGTGTGCGTTTGTATTTGTATATGTATATATATATATCATTTTTTATCTTTCATCTGATCAAAAATATAGTAAAACTGTAATATTCTGAAATATTATTTTCTATTGTAATGAAGTATATATTTTAAAATGTCATTTATATTTTTGTGATGGAAAAGCTGAATTAAAAAAAAAAGTTTAAAGATGTTGCTAAAAATAACATTATTTTGTGTATTTAGTGTAATGAAATGTGTTTATGCGGTTTAAGGTTTAACTTTTATAAAGAATATCTCTTTGAATTTGAGCCTTTAGTCTTTGCAACTTTACAGATCTTCTTTATGCACCAAGAGCTTGTAACACTCCAAAGAGAAAGGAAAAATTTAAATCGCATCATATGACCCCTTTAATGCATCCACGTTAAATTAAACTGTTCATTTCTTCTACAAAAATTATTTAAAACTTAAAAAAAATAAATCCTACTACCCCAAAATTTTGAACGATGCATATTTATACATACATATAATATACATATAATATATATTAGTGCACAGAACAGACAACGTCACATCTTTTTCCACATCTGTCTCTTTGACATGCATGAAGTACCATATAAACAAAGTACTAGAAGTCAAGTAGTGAGGTACGGCTTTGTGAGATGACAGAAACTCACAGTGAAGACTGCCCAGGACAGTGCAGAGTGACCTCCTCCATGAAGGAGCATCAGGACGGGACCATGAGAGCCACTGCTGTAAATTCTAAATGTGTACAAAGGAGTAAAGGAATATTTCACAGAACAGAATGGGAGAATCTGAAATGTCATAGCACATGAGCTACATAAAGGGTAATATATTCCATCATTTGCCAAGAGTCTTCACAACAATAAACAAAGGATATGTCTTTGCTGTTGTCATTTTCCACCTCCACGTCCTCCATTGTTTCGAAGTACTGACTCCAGGGCAGAGGAGTAAAATCTCGTTTTCTTCCTGGTCTGCACGGAGATGGGAGAATCAAACACAGTTAGTAACATGTGTGTTTTATATATATTTATACTTTTTTTTTTTATTACTAGTGGTCATGGTTTAAATGACTGACCAAAAGGATACAGAGCTCAGATAAAGTGTGAAAATGAGCATCAATCAGAAGAAAGGCCAGCTAGTGATGAGTTCACAAATAAGAAACAAATCCATCATTAAGGGTGTTTTAACTTTAAACCGTTCCTTCTGACCAAAAAATTAGTTCAGAATCCATAATAACATTTCATCCTGTGAAAAACTCCATCCCCTGTTGTCCTCTCACATCAAAATTCACCGACATATTTGTTTAGAACTGTTTTGGACTGTTTTCACTTAAACAGTTAAACAGTGCTTGATATGTGCATATTTCTCTCCTGATTCAAATGAGATATGAGATATACGGATAGAGGACTCTTATTTTAACTGGAAGTAACTGTTTGAAGTCAAAGATGTCTATGATTAATTTGTTATTACAAATACACAGCTTTTCACTTCACAAGACGTGGTTAAGGTGATAATTTACCAACTCTGTTTCGTATGTGGTTTGATAAATAAAGTACAATCAGGTATCAAACATATTTTTAATCAATTATATTTGCAACCTTTTTAGCAACTTTCTTTTCGCCCGCTCACTTTTTGGTTCTCGGTTCATATGAGTAGTATATGTCAGACGGTTGTTGAATCGCGAACTGCTTGAGTAGATTTAATCTGGTTTTGTGAATTTATTCAGTCGATTATTTGAAAAGATCCGACTCAAAAGAACGATTCGGACATCGCTATCGAGTGAGTCGTGATCGCAGTGGCTGGATGAGACACAGGACGCAGGAGGGGACCGCAGACAGTCAGAAAAGCAACATTTAATCGTTGACGGCTTTTAGCACGATCAAGACAGGTTTGTCATTCCATGTGATAAATATGGGAATAGTTAAACACTTATATAAGCAATAGACCCCGATAAGTTATGACTCGTCACTTTATGGATCTTCTAGATCGTGACAGCTAACAGCTCTCAGCGATAGGGTTGCTAAAACACATTGTATGCACTAATGTGCATATGATTATGATTAAAAGATATGATTAAAGAGTAAACTCACCCCATTCTTAATTTAACGTTAGATCCCGACTGCAAACCTGCCATTGGGGGTTTGGAGGCTAGCAAATTCAAATGCAACTGTTTCTCCATGGTGTGAAGAAATCAAAACCCTTTGAGCACGTAAAGCGTCTAGCCCTCTTTGCACCATACGAGTCCTCTTCTATAAACACTACAGTTGTACACTTTACAAATTAACGATAAATCGGACTAGATCAGCAGACAGGTACAGGAATCTACGTTCACACAAGTAGTCTCCGCCCACCAGTATTTTTCCCAGCGTGCGTTATGGGAAATGTAGTCATTTAACGGGTTCTTAATGCTGACGCTGACGTCACGGCGCATGGGAAAGAACTACAACTAACAGAAAACACCAGTTTTAGCTCCTTGGCACGTAATCCAGCCTGAAAAATATGACGTAATGCAATACAAAAAATTATAGCGCGATTGATCATTGTCAGTGCCCTGGTAAAGGACTGCGTTCTAAATAACGCGAAGTGATTTGTGCACCTCCTCCGGTGTGGCCATTATTTTCACTAAAATAAATATTATCATTTGATTTTGTTTTATTTAAAATTTAAAAACTAAATTATTTAAATTAAAGATCGCAGATCTGATGATTTTATTTTATATTCACTTTCTATTTTACCAATTTCTTTTTATAATGCAAAGCAGTGTAAACGTATTGCATTGCAGTTATTATTACTGACATTAGTTTTGATAGCAGTTATGATTGTGAAGTGCTATGAGATATAGCAATCACAATGATCATAATAATAATAATTGTGCATAGTATTTTCATAGGACTGGATCAGAGAACAGAAAAAAAAGAGAGACTAGACATTTTTCTCCTCAACTGCTTTAATAGATGATTATCACTCATTAACAGAAGTTGCTTTTCAGGGCAGGATCACTGGTATATGGTAAAATAAAATAAAATAATAAATAATATCAGCAAAGCACCTTATGGATAAAAGGGCGTGAATCTAAGTGGCCTACATTCAGTAAAAACTTTTCTTATTATTAAAAAAAAATAATAATCCTTGCAAAAACATCAAGCAGGGAAACCTACTTTGGACCTAGTATGTGCTAATCATAAAAAAATAAACATTCACAGTTCAAAGAAAACAAGAATGAAAATTGCCACAGCAATTACTTTTTTCCCTTTTAATACATATTTAGGGGCTTCAATAGACTATTCAGTGAAATCCCAGAATGCAACACTGCCAATGAACTCTCTGTGAAGCACCATGAATCAAATCACACTCAAGCCACAGTAACAAAAGGATGCAAAAAATTCAAACACAAAGGCCACTGGAGCTACAGTAAAACACAAATTGCTTTGTAAAATCTGAATCATAAGAGCAAATCCTTAAAGGCAGGAGTCAGAAATGTGTCTGGATGCTTCGCCACCCTCCAGGCTGCAGTGTCACTCACACACCGCACCACAGCGCTCCCTGGAGGACTCCACGCAAACAACATCAAACCAACACTGGCAAACAAAAACAAGGAACTCTGTGAAATTTCAAACACAAAAAATGCAAATAGCCATGTCAAAACAGGGAAGGCTGTTAAATTTTTGGACGTGAAGGGACAGTGGAAACGGAAACAGTGCTTGGAGAGATATGTGCACGTCTCCCCTCAGTGCATCAGAGGGTGAGGGGGAAATCTTCACATTCCGGCAGGACTTGGAGGAGAGAGTGAAGGAGGAAGAGACATTACTTCTTCCAGATGGTGTAAAACACCCATCTGAGTCAACATGTTAAGGAACAGTTAATTCATGTGATATGAGGCCGTCTATGAGGGTTTCCTTAAAGGGGTCATATGATGCTGGTAAAAAGAACATTATTTTGTGTATTTGGTGTAATGAAATGTGTTTATGCGGTTTAAGGTTAAAAAAACACATTATTTTCCACATACTGTACATTATTGTTTCTCCTCTATGCCCCGCCTTTCTGAAACGCATCAATTTTTACAAAGCTCATCAGTCTGAAAAAGCGAGGTGTGCTGTGATTGGCCAGCTATCCAGTGCTCGGAGAAATGAAGTGCTACTCTACACTGCCCAAAAAACTTGAGTTTGAATCGTCAGTGGCAAATTCTTTAAATTCTTTAAACGTACTTACAGTCTGTGAGTTAGACAGCCGGCATTGTAGTCTAACTCTACCAGGATCAGGAAACAGTCCTCCATAAAATGTGCTGCACACATCTGAATATTTGGGTT
>NW_015642528.1:1349906-1352011 GCF_001515625.1 Sinocyclocheilus rhinocerous
CTAGAGTGAGCGGAGGCGGGCGGGCTTGAGCACGGCGCGGCCAGCGAATTTGACGTTGGAGCGTCCGGCGGGCTTGCGGCAACCACGTAACGACCCCGGGTTGGACTCCGCTTCGTCCACGGTGAAAGCCGATCCGGCGATCGACAGCGCAAAGTTGAAGTATTTCCTCAGCGACCAGCACGGATCAGCTCCAGGCATGACGAAGCGGATATCGTCCTCTTTTGGAAGGCCAAACAAAGTAGTTTCACTTTCACAACGAAACACAGCGCCTTCACGACATGGCGGCGGCGGCGGCAACAACAATACTACAGCGAGAATAAAAGTTACGCCTTCTTTCTTTGCGTGAACATTTGGGCGGCGTTATGCAAATCTTCCCACATAGTGAGGTAGGTATGTGGGGGCGTGTTAGAACGAGCCGTTTTAGCGGCTTAAATTTTATAAAGAATATCTCTTTGGATTTGAGACTTTAGTCTTTGCAACTTTACAGATCTTCTTTATGCACCAAGAGCTTGTAACACTCCAAAGAGAAAGGAAAAATTGAAATCGCATCATATGGCCCCTTTAACAAAATTTCAGTGGACAACAAGAAAAAAAAGAATTAAATTAAAGCAAGCATTTATCAATTTACGGTTATCTTGAAATTTCTTTTTTAATTATAATAACTAAATAATTGCCAGCTATGATGGTAAATTTTTGACAGAAAAAAACAACTCTTAAATAATAAATGTACTTTTTATAAACAAAATTGTAAATCATTTAACACATCATTTTTATGATAAATGTATTTCACCACAAGAGAACTGAATTTACAAAGGATACAGCTCCATATATGAGGGAACACACACCACCTCTTTGGAAAAATCCACTTTGCACGAAAGTCTCCCCAAAAGCTTTTCATATTCACTGAGCGCATCAGTCAGATTCACACAATTACCCTACAGGCAGAAAATAACATATTAGCATATTAGAGGAATGAATAACAGCAAAAATTCACAGTAAATTGAACTACCTGCCCCTCTCACCTGTGTGAAGTACTTTCCACCAGGCCGCAGAACTCTAATGGAGAGGTCAAGAATGAGTCTCAGGAATTCCCATGTTGAATCTATAGAAAAATCCAGATCAAATTAATCAATGTAATACTTGTAAGGCTCAGTCAAAAAAGCGTAGCCGCATATACTGTACACTAACCTTCCTCAGGTGCTGTGGAAATAGGGACAGCTGTCAAGTCATTTATGACATAATCAAACGTCCTCCCTTGCTCTGCAAACTTTTTAAGTACGGGAACACAGTCTTGAACCAAAACCTAAAACAAAAAACGGGGGAAAATGAGAAAAAAATTATAAGTGATATTCATTGTGGGAAATATACTTTCATTGTTCGCCATAAAGAGGCTGGCAGTTGCCCAGAGTTTGGGTAATTTCCCTCAACTGTCTACATTGCACTTGTTTCAAAAGCAGGAAAGGGGCCTCATTGTAACTTCAAGCATACAAATAGGTTTAGCAACTTTTGAATGGTCCTGAGAGAGAGCCAAAAAAGGACAAATAAATGAGAATGTGTAATAGAGACTAATAGAACACTACCGTTAAAATGCTTGGGGTCAGTAGGAAGAAATTAAAACTTTTAGACAGCAAGGACTCATTAAATTGATCAAAAGTGACAGTAAAGACATTTAGAATGTGACAAAACATTTCTATTCTATTTAACTTTAACATGATTCATCAGAGAATCATGACAAAAATGTATTACGGTTTCTACTATGTGAAGCAGCACAACTGTTTTCAATATTGATAATAGTAAGTAATGTTTCTTGAGCACCAAATCAGCAAATTAGAATGATTTCTACAAGACCACGTGACACTAAAGACTGAAGTAATGATGCTGAAGATTCAGCTTTGCCATCACAGGAATAAATTACATTTTAAAGGGATAGTTCACCCAAAAATGAAAATTTGATGTTTATCTGCTTACCCCCAGGGCATCCAAGATGTAGGTGACTTTGTTTCTTCAGTAGAACACAAACGAAGATTTTGAACTCAAACCGTTGCAGTCTGTCAGTCATATAATGGAAGTGAATGGGAATCATGGCTTTGAGAGTAAAAAAAAAA
>NW_015642528.1:1352021-1372296 GCF_001515625.1 Sinocyclocheilus rhinocerous
AAAAAAAACATACACAAACAAAACCAAATTAAACCCTGCGGCTCGTGACGATACATTGATGTGTAAAGACACGAAACGATCGGTCTGTGCAAGAAACTGAAAAGTATTTATATAGTTTTTTACCTCTGATGCACTGCAATGCCTGAACTGTACTGAGCGCGTCCTTGATACAGCCTGCGCATGAGGTGTCTTCTTCTTCTTGCTTTACGGCCGATCGCAGACGTATAAGTGCATTACCGCCACTTATCTCTCAAATGGACCATTGACACTCTATCTACAATTTCAATTAGGAGTGTCAATGGTCCATTTGAGAGATAGGTGGCGGCAATGCACTTATAAGTCTGCGATCCGCCATAAAGCAAGAAGAAGACGACTCCTCACACGCCTGCTGTTGAGAACGAACGCGCTCAGGACAGTTCGGACATTGCGGTGAATCAGAGGTAAAAAACTATATAAATACTGTTCAGTTTCTTGCACAGACCCATCGTTTCGTGTCTTAAGACCTCAATGTATCGTCACGAGCCGCAGGGTTTCATTTGGTTTTGTTTGTGTATGTTTTTTTTTTACTCTCAAAGCCGTGATTCCCATTCACCTCCATTATATGACTGACAGACTGCAACGGTTTGAGTTCAAAATCTTCGTTTGTGTTCTACTGAAGAAACAAAGTCACCTACATCTTGGATGCCCTGGGGGTAAGCAGATAAACATCAAATTTTCATTTTTGGGTGAACTATCCCTTTAAAACATATTCAAATAGAAAACAGTTCTTTTAAATTTCGTTGTATTTTTGATCAAATAAATGCAGTCTAAAGGTCCTTCTAGCTAATTTTCGTATGTGTTTTTTCGAATTCGTCATCCTAAAAATTCAACACGCACAGAAACCTTGCACATCGAGTCCGATGCGTATTAACAAATCCGTTGTGAAAGAAATTTGCAAAACAAGGCGAAATAGAGTCTTGTGAGGATGATTTTGTTGTCCTCTGTCTGGGATGGACCCAATATTTCCTCTTTCTTTTTCTCTTTTAAAGAGGAAATATTGGGTCCATGCAATCAGTCTCTTTGTATTCCGCACTTTGTTTGTCATACAGTGCTTTATGCTGCGAGACCAAGTGGATCAACTTGTCAGTGGTCATTCTGGATTTTGGCATTCGCTTGTACGGTGGTTCTGAATTGTCAAAACACCTCTCAAAATGCTTGTTATGGATGCGAAAAACGCAGAAAATTGAACCCGATCCAAATATTTTTATGACGGACGAAAGTTTCGGAAGCAGTGTGTAAACATGACTGACACCACGTGAGGTCGTATTTGTTTTTTAACGTGCGAAAATTTCGGACTCAGTGTGCAATGACCTTTAGTGAGCATTTGAGGCTTCTTGAAGAAATCTTACCAATCCCAAACTTTTGAACTGAAGTTTATAGATACAAACTGAAGCTTTGCTGGTAATTGGGGGCAAAATAAATAAGAGCTGTCACTGCATAGACAATTCAATCCTTACCTCATAACAATCTCCCTTCAAGTTATCTAAAACATTCCCGCATGTCGTCCTCATGTGTTTCCGACATCCATCAATGACCAGCTCGTCAATGTAAAAATATTAAATTAAGGAAAGTAAGAACTAGTCAGACAGTTAGAAATTACTGAGTTGTTTTCCATTTAACTGTTAAGCATAAAGGATATCTCAACCATGGTGATCATCTTTGGTTTGAGCTTCACCGCCTCATGGAGAATTCCACCATCTCCTCCTCCAAGAATTAGTACCTCCTTTCCAGCATAGTGCTCTTTGCCGCTGCCCATAATGGCCTGAGTGTAGGGCAGATCACTTTCTGCCAGATCTGACATTCAATCACACTAAATTACCACGTTCACACGACACAATAACCCTAAAACTAGTAAATAAACAAGACCCTTTTTACTTACTGACATCCCCGTTAAGGATGAGTATATTGCCAAACTGCCGTGAGTGCAAGATTTTGATGTTCTGGTAGGCGGAGTCCTTCTCGTACACAACTTCATCAATATCATATTCCATCAGCCTGCCGTCAGCCGTGGGCCAGTATCGGTCCACATCACTGCCTCGAATCAGCGCAGGGAGTCTGACAGGAAACATTCAGTTAACAGATCTAAATAATGTTCCACAGGATACATGCTTGAAATGAGTAAACAATGAGGACGTTTTATTTATGGAAACTGATTCAGAATAAAAATACCTCTTGATCCTTTGGATATTTCCATCCAGGAGAGCTTTTAATTTCTTCTCCAGTGCATTCAGTAGCTACAAAGAAAACATTGTCTTAATTATGACCTTCTAAATAAAGAGAAACAGGAAGTAAACACATTCTGGAATGGTTCGTGGTTGATCCGAGGTCAGAATGATGTACATGCTGTTATTTTGAACAAATAATAAATAATAAAAATGTTTATTATTTGATTTAAAAGTGAGCAGCAAATCAGCATATTAGAATGATTTCTGAATGTTCATGTGACACTGAAAACAAGTAATGGCTGCTGAAAATTTAGTTCACCAAATTACATTTGAAATATTTTAAAATAGAAAGCAGATATTTTCAAATGTAATAACATTTCAAAATATTGCTGCTTTTGCTGTATCTTTGATCATGTCATAGTGAGCTTAAGAGACTTCTTTCCAAAACAAAAAAAAATACCAACCACAACTTTTTTTGAATGATAGTATATAAACATAGACTTTAGGGTATGACTGGAAATATATGACATTTGCCATTCATTGTGAGATTTGCTAAAGAATAAATATAACTCTTTTATTTGTATTTTTAAAGGGACAGTTCACCCAAAACTGAAAATTCTGTCATTAATTAAATACAAATCCTCATGTCGTTCCAAACCCGTAAGACCTTCGTTCATCTTCGGAACACAAATTAAGATATTTTTGATAAAATGAGAAAGCTTTCTGACACGGCATAGACAGCAATGCAACTGACACGTTCAAGGCCCAGAAAAGTAGTACGGACTTCATTAAAATAGTCCATGTGACATCAGTGGTTCAACCTTAATTTTATGAAGCTACGAGAATACTCTTTGTGCGCAAAGAAAACAGAAATAACGACTTTATTCAACAATTTCTTCTCTTCCGTGTAACCGTCCGCTGCCATTCATGAGAGTTCATCAAAAATATCTTAATTTGTGTCCCGAAGATGAACGAAGGTCTTATAAGTTTGGAACGACATGAGGGTGAGTAATTAATGACAGAATTTTCAGTTTTGGGTGAACTATCCCTTTAAGATTAACATTAAGTTATCATGCATCCCTAGTATCTCTATCAGTTCTGTTAACTCACATTGTCTACTTGCGCTACATCATCCCCTTCAAGACACTGCAGGTCAAAGGTCACCAGACCATGGGAGTGCATTCGTAAGATGGCAAACCTGATCACAAGGAAAATACAGAAGCACAATTAAAACCTCAAAACTGCAGTCAAAAACCAAAAAGTGATATGCGGCGCTCAGGCCAGATTCATCCCAGCTTAAGCCTACACAAAGCCCCAACAGCTGTGTTTACAGCGAGCCACACACAAAACAGGAAGTGAGTGCCAAAGCCTTTAGATCAGATGCACAAAGCCACTAAAATGACCCTGCGCTCTTCTAAATGCGTTCCTTTGTTGCACAGAGGATGCACTTAACTGGCCAATCAATGGTCATCCTAAAGAGTGTCTGAACACAGGATTTTCAGTGGGGCGTTTGTGTGGTCAGGCATCATTATTGTCAGTTAGATTTAACATTATGCTTAGCTGTTACAGAGCAAAAATGAAAAAGCTCCATGGAATGGCCTGATGGAAAGGAAACTAGTGGCTTTTTTTTCTAGCTTACGAGTCATTGCTAAAAAATTCGAAATAATGAGAGGGCAATCATTCATTATTCATCATTCAAATTCAGATCCCTCCCCCTTTCGGCTACGCAAAACTTGTTGAAGAGTTTTTGCATACTGTGGCATGTTGCGAAAGAGGCAAAAGTGCTCACCTGCCATTCTTGCCAACAAAGGTTGCCAGATATCCGTGTCCATCCGAGTCGTGGACGTTCTCTGTCATTTCCTGCTCTTGAAATATAGACTGCAGGCCATGCACAGTCGCAGAGACATCAGCTAAACGGAGAGGAAAAACAGACAGATTCATTTATCCTCTAAGCTTTTCATTGAAGACAACTGACCCTAAAGCCAATCATACTGCTCAGCTCATTTGCATATTTAATTATGTTTCTTAAACAACTTAAAGGGATAGTTCAGCCCAAAAACTAAAACTCTGTCATCATTTACACATCTTCATGTTGTTGCAACCTATTTTTTGGGTGAAACATAAAAGAAGATATTTTGTGTTTTTTGCAATAGAAGTCAATGGTAACCAAAACGGTTTTGTTACCAACATTCTTCAAAATATGTTTTGAAAGAAAGGCATGCAGGTTTGACATACAATCCATACATCTTTTTTACACTGAAAGTGAATGGTGACTGAGACTGTCATTCTGCCCAACATCTTTTGTTTTCCACAGAGGAAAGTCAGATCGGTTTTGAACAGCATGAGCGAATAAGTAATTTTCATTTTTTTTTATAAAATAAGTGAAATAATGAAATTGAATGAAATACATTACAAAGTTTTCCCTTTAAAACTCACAAATAAGTTCATAAGTTTAAGTACATATTATATATAATAATTAATATAATTGCGCGATTCAAATTGCTCTTGAATAAAAGGATATCTTGCAAAACAATCGATTTTAACCTAGTTACGCACATCTACCCAAACAAGTCAATCCATATCGATTCCTATCCATTCTACTGTATAAAGCAGGGTGGAATTGTAACATAGAGATATGCAGCAGTAAATTTATCTAATATAAATCCAAAAATATAGTACATGATAGTCTGCACCTGTCACACTGCTCACAAAACAGATAAGGCATGCTTGTGTGTAATATCAAAGTATGATCACTGCAGTGTGCAAGTATGGACTACTCATCTTATCGGCTTGCGATATTATTAGCCAGTGAAATACAGGCACGACTGTCATAGGAGGTGAGAGACTTTCAGAGCTTGCCAACATATAGAAAAACACTCCTAATTAAAAAATATGTGTCATATACACAGGAGTTAGTAGCTAACGGAGTTACGCACTGTGCATTCGTAACAATAGGTAATATAATATGTAATAGGAAATATTTATGTTAGTTCGTCTGCGAGTACATATGTATGTTCATATATGAGCTTCATTTAAATGCAAGAAACACGGCCGACATTAGCCTCCGCTAACACCGCTATGCTACCCCCTAGAAGGTCATATATCAGAGCAAACATCAGGAGGACGTGCACAACAAAAGAAGCCATACGCTCGATTGCAATAACACATGCATCCCGTGGCCGTCTCGGCAATGCAGCAGTGGGACTGCAGCCTCGCCGCTATTATAGAGACAAAAATTCGCTTACAGAGCAGTTGCGAGGAGGCCCGCACGTCTGCAGTGCAACACGAGCCCTCCTCTTACTCTCCTCTTCACTCGCCCCCTTCATTCATTTCACTCACTTTTACCTGGCGCACGGAGCTTGAAGTCAAGGGTGTAATGTAGCACTGCCATGATGGGGTAAAGCCGTCTGCCATGCCTGGATGAGGCAGCCGGTGGTGAATCGGTGGAGAGTCTGTGGTGACAGAGGGAGAGAGCGGTCACGCCGGAGGGAGGGAGGTGTGTGTTGTGTGCGCTCTGTCTGTCTGTCTCTCCGACTCACTCGAGCTCGGAAGTGGGTGGTAGTGCTGGGGAGGTTGATTCATCTTCTTCTTCTTCTGTTTATTGGCGGTTGGCAGACTAGCTTATTAGTGCATTACCGCCACCATCTGAACTGGAGTGTGGAGCATCGATGCATGTATATGTATCACATATGAATGTATATCATACTAAATAATAATACTAATAATAAATAAACATCATTATATTCTTATATAATTTCCTGTATCTTTAAGATATTTCAACAAAGCAAATCTAATATTCTTATTCCTTTTTAGCTTACTTAATCGACTACTTTCCTCATTATCACTATCCGTATTATGTTGATGTACTTTCTTCCTTTTCCTATTTACTAGGTTCCACTCCATTTCAGTCCTACCTCCCTCACCAGCTTCTTCCATCCATTCCTCCTGTTCACTTCCTGATCCATGGTCACTTCCTACCATCTCAGCTCCAGTCACAGTTCAGTGCTGCCAACCGCCGAGTCCTCCTACGCATAACGTCACTACGTTCCGCGGCAAAAATAAGGAAGTAGCAGGTTGATTCATCTCAGCGAATCGAATCTTTTGAATCCTTCCTTAATGGAGATTCGTTCACCAATAACGTTACTCTTTTAATTGGCAAATAACAGGAGATATTAATAAGAATGAATAAGAATGTCCTGGGAACGGCCTTTTTAGTTCTTTTTTTCGTAACTCAAAGCTAATCATCCAACATGAGGTTCTTGTAGGCTATAATGTGACAACTTAAAGAGGACCTTCTTCAATCT
Organism: Sinocyclocheilus rhinocerous; assembly: GCF_001515625.1. Classification (NCBI taxonomy): domain Eukaryota; kingdom Metazoa; phylum Chordata; class Actinopteri; order Cypriniformes; family Cyprinidae; genus Sinocyclocheilus; species Sinocyclocheilus rhinocerous. The sequence continues at coordinate 1,358,530 of NW_015642528.1, forward strand.
ACACTGAACGTTCCTAAATTCAAAACGTTCTCGAAAATGATTACTAGGTTTTGTTTTTATAACCAAAAATCACATTCCCAGAATGTTCTGGGAACCAAAAATTGTTAGCGGGTACATCCATTTACACACAATCTATTAGATTAGTGGAAAACAATTCAGTGTAATTTACATATGTTACTTGAATGTGATAATTTCCAGTTTTGTTCAATTACTCTTTCAGTGGGCTAATCTGCATGATATATCGTTATAGGTGGCGGCAAAAGTGAATGAGTCATAGAATTTTGTATGAGTCATTTTAGTCCATTCAATCTTGACCGAAACAAGTCTCTCTACAGACAAGCAGATATATTCTTTCATTTATTTTGTCATCTGTTGGGACTTAAAAAAACTGAAAAACAATAGTAACGCCCTTAATGTCATTTTAATTGTGTTTAGCCTATCTTGTGAACGAGATCGATTCACTGAGCGAATCAGTTCGGTTATTCAGACTAAAGGGCCTACCCGACTCGAAAGCTATTAGGCTACTCTTCGAACTTTTTGCCCTCAAACGAAGAACTAAAAAGAACTTCGTTTGAAGTATATCGGGGCCTTTAGAATTACTGAGAACATTTTGCATTTTGATTTGTACTATTTAATACACCTTTCTGCCAATACGTTGACAGTACAGTTATCATGCCGTTAACTGAAAACTGAAACGTAAAGCTACAATAACTCATTTGAATGTGGCCTTGTAGGGGACGAACGGATTCCGTGCACAGAAGTGAACACTAATGATTCGTTCAATAAAAGGATTCGTTCAATAACATCGCTTCGTGGGTAGAGTGGCCCTGAAGCGCCCAAGCCCGGTTTCACACGTGTAGGGCGTTTGCGTAGCCTACCCCTTAGGAAAATTAACCATGGTTTAACTACAAATAAAAAAATAAACATGGTTACTATAGTTAAACTATGGTAACCACAAATTAACCATGGTTTTCCTACAATAACAATAGTTTAACCATGGAGTTTACTGTGGTTATACATAATCAATACGCCAAAAAAACACGTTTACTATAATAAAACCATGGTTAATTTTCGTACTGCTGCAATCCGGTCACCATAAATATTAATCAGCCTATTCTCCAGGGTGCAGCATTGGGTTATTTTGAAACAACTAGAATTATGACTGTTCCTTTTTGTGGCAGTTTCAGATGGTAATAATTCCATAATATTTTGATGCACCACAATGTGACTGAATGATTACAATATTAATTTACCAGGGTACAGGGTTTAATGTTCTCCAAAATATTTCAAAGAACATCATGGTACATGTCCGAAAAACATGGTAGTACCATGGTCATTTTGATTGAGCACTCAATACTTTAATCAGAACAAAGCCGTTCGGTTCTGGTTATCTGTTTGTGTCATCCAAGGGCAGAGAGTACTCAGATTTTAATGAAAACCTCTCACTACACTCTCCATAAGAGTACCCTCATTCAAGCCCTTATCATTTCCCTCATAATGCTGGCCTTAATCCAAGCATTTTAATTGCCAACTGAACTAGAATGAGTTGCACGTTTATGGGCATGTGCATCGAATGCCTAGAATAGGCAGTGCCTGATCTAACCAGAGAATAAATATAGGTTACTGTAAGTACAGCCCAGCTGTCATCATCAGTAGGCCTATGTCACCTTAAGATGATTTTCAGATGATTATGCAGTCAGTGATAATACACATTGTGAAAAATTGTTTCATCTATTGTCATCTATAATTTAGAAATAACAACTGAATCCATTGGACTGTCATGATGGCCCAACCCTCCAAGAAATAAATAAAACATTTAACACATGGATACCAAACAAGTCAAACTGGTACTTAAAATAATGTCAAAACATCAAACAATTTATTGATAAAATTACTTTTTTTGGAGATACTAGAACACTGGTGCTTTCACATGAAAGTTTCATTTTGTTAAAAATCTTTCAGGAACACATGAAAAGGAATTTACGCTTGCAGTTATCTTCAGATAACACATAGTTGAGCATACAAAACAATGTACAAACATCTCAATAAATATCATGCTTACAAAAATAGACAGTGTTAAACTAATTAATCGTTTTAGTTCAACATTATTGCAAGAACCTTGCTGCTAGGGTGCAAACGGTCAGAATATTACAACATACATTATATACAACAAACCTAGGCTTTCAACACTCACCCGAACACAGACACGCAATCATTGCATCCTGTCAATCCTGCTCTTACACTCATAGTTACATTTACCATTGAAAAATGTTAGTTTCAGTTAAGACACATCACAGACAGAAAATCTATTGACTAGACAATGGCCATGCAAATCAGATTTAGAACAAAATAATTTCTATACCAGTAGTTTAATTCTTTTATCCCTGTGTTTTTTTTCTCTTTCAGTCATGAGAGACTACTGTAGGGTAGAGTTCATTGGAAGTGCAGTTATTTGGTCTCAGATGGAGGCCAAAGTCATTATTACGAACACAAATAATTCAAGAGAAAAGAACTTTACATACAAAATAATGCCAATATTAGCATGTGCAATAACATAAAGCAAAGAAAGTGAGTGCAACGCGAGGAAATCCATGAATGCTGCAACAGAGTAAAAGAGTGAGAAATATTCCTTAGGAAAGACGTAGATGTTTGATAAAAGATGAACCCTCCAGGAAAAGAGAGCGGAGCTTTTTTTTTAGCAGATATGGCTGAAATGACTGGTGCTGAGCCCTGCTGTGTTCTCTGTATCTCTGGCTACACATCCCGATGGATGATCTTAGTCTCTGCCTCTTGAAGAGGGATGTCCTGTCAAAACAAGACACCACGATTAATGATGTGTATTAAATTATGCAACACACGTCTATGATCATAAGACATAAAACAAAGAAGTTTTTTCAAAGATGAAACACAGACAGGCTAGCTTTTTTGAAGTGCAAGTTGTGTCCAAAAATGCCTCTGGTAAACAAAAAGAAATATAGTGCATTTAAAGCTGCCAAGCAGAAGCTTCATGGCATCTTTCAAAAAAAATATTTGCATCTTTGATTATAAAGTAAAAAAAAAAAATTGTTTTTGATTTGTTTATTAAATTTCACCCACTGAAGATCACTTGCTTTAAACGGAATATTATGTAATTCTAATGTACATGCCACTTTGAAAATCAAAAAGGCATCCTTTTTCTGTGGAAGACAAAAGTTTATTTTTATTTTTTTTCCATTTAGCTAAATTGCATTATAATGTCTGGATGTTAAAAAACTGGGAACACTTTACAAAATGGTTTAATTGGTTTAGTTTAAGTTAAACATTAGTTAATGCATTAGATATCATGAGCTAAGAATGAACAACATTTTAACAGCATTTATTAATCTATGTTATGGGTAGTTTTTGAAATATACTGTACTATTATTCATTCTTAATTCACTTTTTTTCATAATACATTAATAAATGTTTAAAAAAAAGTTCAGACAGTGATTGGTAGTTTTTTGTTTAGCAAGGATGGATGCAATAAACTGAGTGACAGTAAAGAAATTACAATGTTAGAAAAGATTTCTACTTAAACTTAAACTTTCTATCCAAACAATCATGAAAAAAAATGATGATTTGACCACCAAATCAGCATATTAGAATGATTTCTGAAAGATCACATGACACTGAAGACTGGAGTAATGATGCTGAAAATTCAGCTTTCAATCACAGGAATAAATTACATTTGAATGAATATATTAAAATAGAAAACAGTTATTTTAAATTGAAATAATATTTCACAATATTACAGTTTTTACTGTATTTTCGATCAAATAAATGTAGCCTTGGTGAGCAAAAGAGACGACTTAAAAAAAAATTTGAATGTAATGTGTATAAATATTAGGTTAAGATTTTGGCATTTCAAAAACGCAATCACTAAACTAACTACATATTACACTTATGCTATAAACTAGGTTGCTTAGGGAAAGCAGTAAACCAGGACGTGAACTGATGAAAGCTGTACCTTGAATGAGTTTTGAAGGATCCGCAGGCGGTGCAGCTTTTCATTGAGTAACGGATCATTGCAACGGCGGACGAATGATCGCTTGTACTCTAATCGAGAAGAGGACCTGTGCTCATTGACAGGCGATAGACTAGTCCTCTCCAGAGCCCTGTACAAATCCCCCAACGAGTCAGCCTGGTGCCTGCGCTCCCACTCTGGACCTACAGAGGGCAGTGAAGAGGTACTTACAATGCAATACACCAGAATTATTAAATACAACATAAATTTGAAACTAATGGTTTTGTAATGGTATCAAATATGGTTATTTAAATAATTATCATAAAGCATGTAAATACATTAATATGGTACATGTTATTAAAGGCTAGGTTTAAAATCCATTTATATATAGTATATAACAGGGATTCTCAGCTCTGTCTTTTCGTCTAAGGTTTAAAACCCTTGCTATATAGTATAACACAACAGAGTAAGTGCTTATTGTAATTATCATATTAGCTGTTCTCATTAGGGAATTACACGTTAGAATGACTATAAGGGATCCCAGGTTGGAAGAAAGAGAGAGAACGGCCCTAAAGCCACATTCCTCCGTTCCATCCTGAGACGACACTAACACGGACTGAAGGGACTCCTCCTCGTGTGCTTTGAGGCACAGTTTAGTTCTGAGGAACGGTGAATGTGTGGAACAGAAAGGAGGGATGAAAAAGGATAGACAGGGAATATTGATTAAAAATAATCGCAGTATTGGATAAAATTTTAAGAATTGTTATATTATTTACAATAGTTATAATTATAATCTGAAAATATTTATAGTGTTCAAATATTATGAATATTTACATAATAATAACAACTATTATTATTATTATTATTATTATAAAATGTGTTCAAAATGCATATTGGTTTACCACTATCAAAAACATGTTTGAAACTGAAGGGAAATCATGACAAGCAGGCACACCTTTAAAAAATGACTCACATACCTTTGCCTACACATGCTAACTCGCCCACTAACTTGCCTCTGCATATGTAGGCACAGTTAGAAACACACACTCCTCACGAGTTCTCAGATTCCTGACCTGTGTCTCTGGCATGGGCCCGGCCCAGGTGGTAGTGCTGTGCATCTGCGTGCTCAGCTGCACTGCTGGCAGCCAGGATGGCATGAAGACCACTGTCACGGGGCAAGGTGAAACTGCGGTGCTTGCTTCCTACTCCACCAGCTTCTAATCCCTCTCCTCTTCCTAAAGCTGCGATGGGATTTTGGCTGGGCTGGGTGGGCGTAATGGGCGGGACGTAGTGTTCTGGTGGCAGCCCATGCTGGGCGGGGAGCGTCGACTGGCGGCGGAGCTCCACAGGCACGGCTCGACTGGGATCGACGAACACAGAGTCTTCCAAAGGCAGAGTCTGCAGGAAATGGAGGCCGGAGCTGGTGAGGGGCGTCTCGATGAGGTCCTGCCACGAACGCCGCTGGCTGGCAGACTTTCTGCCAGGGGAGCTTGCGCTGCTCACACTACCCCCCTGTGTTTCGGAGAGCGGGGAGCGGGACTGGATGGTCTCCGTGGAGGGTGGGCGGATGTGTTGGGACTCCTGGAATGGACTTGCCTGTAATCAACATCATGCAAGGTCCTTTTAGTTGGTATATTTACGACTTGGAGGTTGGTGCAACAAGAAGCATAAATCCAAAACGAAGGACAACTATAACAAGAGGGGCATTTATATCCCTGTTTTCCATTTTCTCTGCTGTCTTCTTTTACAGGCTCACCACTGTCACCCTTAGTTATGCTCTGCCTGGATGGAACGATCTGAGACAGCAACACATTACGCACACACAACTCTCCCTCTTAGAATTATGGGACTGATTTGCGTCTCCTTCATTAAGATTACAGAGGGCTGGGACCAGAGGTCCCCTTTAAAAAAAAAGTGCCTTTTGACTATGAATTTACAGCGGCCACAATCATCCCTTGGGTCTAAATAATTAATGTGTCCTTCATCTCCATTCTCTCCACCCCTTCACACCTCATTCTTCATACTGCTCTCCCTCTCTGCCCTTCTCTTGTCTTTCTGCATTGTTTCCTTCAGTCTTAGTTTTATTTATACAGAATGCACTACTGTTCAAAAGTTTGGGGTCAGTAATTGTTTTAAAGAAATTAAAACATTTTATTCAGCATGGGTGTATTCAATTGATCAAAAATGACAGTAAAGACATTTATAATGTTACAAATTATTCCTATTTTAAATAACTGCTGCTCTTTTGAACTTTTTATTCATTGAAGAATTAAAAAAAAAAGTGCATCAAGGTTTTCTCAAAAATATTAAGCAGCACAACTGTTTTCAACACTGATAATAATAAGAAATGTTTCTTGAGCACTAAATAAGCATTAGAATGATTTCTGAAGTGTCATGTGACACTAAAGACTGGAGTTATGGCTGCTGAAAATTCAGTTTTGCCATCACAGGAATAAATTACACTTTAAAATATATTCAAATAGAAAACAGTTGTTTTAAATTATAATAATATTTCATAATATTAATGTATTTTTCATCAAATAGATGCACACTTGGTGAGCATATAAATGTTTTTCTTTCAAAAGCATTACAAATATTTTTAACTTTTAGTTTTAGTAGTTCATGAGGAGAGGAGTTGCATGATTTTGCATGGAGCGAGGAGGACTCAGAGAGTCACTTAATAATGCAATTACATGTCAGCAAGAATTCACACAGTGTGAACACAGGAACCCAAGCAACACAAAAGAAAGAAAGACGAGACTTACTGAGGTGGAGTGAGGGTAAGTGTCATATGGAGGTGGAGGGCTATCCTGTTTGGGTGTTGAGGACATGTGATCAGCGTCCTCATGGTCACTCTCGCTCCAGTAGTCTGAGAAAACAACAGCAAATATCCATTAGATTAACACATGAGGAGTCCAAGAATAATGACATTTGAAGGCTGTGGAAAGCAGCAATTTATTTAAAAGATGTTTGCGTTTGTATCATTTATTCATCAAATGATAGGGAAGTATAAATTATACTGACAGATTAACAAAAATTATTCCTCTATACTCAAACGCCACATACATGCGTCCAACATGTAGTACTTCATATGCATATATTTATAGGACTTGCAGACCAGACCACACAAAGTCAGAGTGGGAGAATAATTGATCCTACAGGCTTAGTGGAGCATGAAGGCATCTTCTCACCATGATCCTGTCGAATCCTCTTCTGCTCCGAGTGAGCTGTTGCCGCCATGTTCAGTCGACTGAGCCACCTGCGAGCAAACATAAAAAAAAAATAAAGTTACCTGGGGAGCTCTTCACACTGCTGAAATGCCGAGCTGAAAGAGTCTTTCGGGATGTCGCTAAAATTAGTAGCTTTGATCAGCTCATGGAGCATTAAATGAGATTCGGGAGCCGGACTAGAGCATTCATGAGGAATTGACAATGTTTCAGATTACATTGTAAGTCTCTTTTGTTTCTATAGGCATGTTTGAATGTTTCTTTTCATCTTACCTATTCATATCATCCATGTTGTCCGCAGCAAAGTAGAAGCTTTTGATTTTAGGATGGCAAGCCTTAAAAGCACTGAAAACAGGCAAGAGATACAAAGTCAGCATTGTATGAAAAGCTGCATTAAAGCTTTTTTTATTTTATTCTACTACTCACAACTTTTTGCGACATTCATTGGCCTGATCGATGTTGAACTCAGGCAGGCTGACGAAGCCCTCTGCTTTCTCATCCTGAGAAAGAACAGAGATGAAAAACTGAGATATACTGATGAAGGGAGTTTATGTAGGCAGCCTAATGGGCCATTTTGTGCTGTGGTATTTCATCATGCAGATGAATGACCTCGTGCCCTCACCTCTTCATTGGTGTACCAATATAGGCAGGCATCTTTCAGCACAACCCAGTACTTCTTCCATTTCTGAGAGAAGTAACTCTTTGCATCCTTCTTCTTCCAGAGCCAGCCCTCACAATCACCCTGACCCAAGTCCCTGCAGGAGATTCGCCGCTTACTAATGGAGGGCAGGGATCCAGCTGAGAAGGACAAAGAGAGAGAGCAGAGACATCAGCGTGGGCAATATAAATGAAAAGACTGGCAGAAATAGTATCAAAACAGTGGCTTTTTGATGTACTGCCATATAATGGCAGAGAAATGTCTTGACATAACAATTATTCAGAGTGAGAATGTGTGATTGGATTTGCGCAGGAAAGAAACAACTGCACTGCAAAAAAATCCTTTCTCAATCAGCAAAAATCAAAGCAAAAAAAAAGAAAGAAAATTCTGAAAAGAATTCTTAAAATTATCTTAAGATGAATCATTTTACTTTAAATTGCTTCAAAATTACATTTTTACATAACATACTATACTATTACATTAATAAACTTGTAATGACAAACAATTTTAATTATTTAATTATATATGTATATATATAAATATAGATTAATCTATCTATCTATCTATCTATCTGTCTGTCTGTCTGTCTGTGTCTCTGTCTATCTAGTCTGTCTGTCTATCTATCTATCTATCTATCTATCTATCTAGTCTGTCTGTCTGTCTATCTATCTATCTATCTAGTCTGTCTGTCTGTCTGTCTGTCTGTCTGTCTACCTATCTATATATCTAAAATTTTAATAATTTACTAATTTAATAATTATGATTTAAATTGTCAAAAAATGCTACATTTTTATTTTTCTTCTTTATTCTGCCCAATTTCTGCTTAAAAATAAATATATTTGCAAAACCTACTGAACACAAATTTCTTATTTCTTATTTGATGAATGACTAAATATTATTTCTTGGAAAAAAAGACAAAAATATTTTTTTGTCTGATTAAAATTAATTTTGTAATGTGCCAAGCAAATTAATGTAATAAGTACATGCCAGACAGAGATCCAGATCTGAAATGTTTACCAGAAAGTTTTCTTTGTCTGCAAATACTAGCAGAATTTAACATTCGACATCTTACCTCTTAACTTCACTTTCTTTGACCGGGAAAGCATGGACGATCGATCAAATGTCTGAAAGATAGTAAATAAATACAAATAGTAAATGAAATAATTTCATGCTGCATCCCTTAATCTTAAATTATTTATACATTAATACAGTATTTACACATTTATAGATTAATACAGTAATTTATACATTGTCTTCAGTACACTCACGAGATAGACAGATGAGGTTTCAGATGTGGGTGTGGCCAGCGAGTCCTGCTGCAGCATGTCCATCTGAAGGGTGGGGACTCGGGCGTAGTGGGCGGGGCTACCACCTTTCTCACTCTTCCTTCTACTACGCCGACTGCTGCGACGTCCAGTGTGGTACTCCTCTGTTCCCGCCTTGTCCTCACTCACATATCGCAGCAGGGAGTTTTCTGTTAATAAACATGGGATTATGAAACTACAGCATGCTGATTATAAAATGGGACAAAGCACATTTTCAATGCACTGTCTGTTTTTAAAATTTAATAAAGCAGTTTTGATTCTTCTTTTTAAATAGTGTAAAGGTTAGAGTTGAAATCGAATTATTCAGGGATCTCATGATCAAAGAATACGGCTGAAAGATGCTGTGTTGCACATGTACAAATTTGATATCAATTCTGCCAGCGTGACTAAAGAAAGCATTCTCTCTGCTCCCACTCCTTCAGCAACAGAGCCTGGCCTCAACCAATGAAAAGCCAGCATCTTGGCAAGACCTCTATGTTGGAGTTACCATGGCAATGCAAAACCAAAAAATCCCAAAATCTCAAACAAAGAGCCAGCGAGATACTGGCAGACCGATCCCAGCAAAAATTAGGTAAATATTGGGCAGATGCATGGGGACAATATGAACACAATGTCCAAAGATTTTAAAATGTGCCAATGGGGAGGTCAGGGCTAAAGTGATGAAATCATTGGTTCTGTGTAACCTGAGGAAAAGATATCAAAACGACATCCTCCTCAACGCTCATCCACCCACATACAAGCACACACATACACACCTCTTCTGATCTCTTTCTTCAGCTTGGCGGGATCTTCAGAGTCTCCAACCCAGTTATATTCTACAGGCATAGAAATAGGCCTCAGCCGCCCTAGTACACAAGCACAGAGAAATCAAAAACAAAATCAAAGAATCCATTACAGCACAATACGCATACTGGGCCAGGAGTAGAAGATTAAGTGTAGCTCGATTGTTATGTTTACAATAATTTATGGCCAATTTAAAGGGGTCATATGATGTTGCTAAAAAGAACATTATTTTGTGTATTTGGTGTAATGCTAGAGTGAGCGGTGGCGGCCTAGACTGAGTGAGCAGAGGCCGGGGGCTAGAGTGAGGAATGGCCGGAGGGCTAGAGTGAGCGTCCGGTGGGCTTGCGGCAACCACATGTGACGACCCTGGGCTGGACTCTGCTTCGTCCATGGTGAAAGCCGATCCGGTGATCCACAGCACTAAGTTGATGTATTTCCTCAGCGACCAGGACGGATCAGCTCTAGGCATGACGAAGCGGATATTGTCCTCTTTTGGAAGACCAAACAAAGTAGTTTCGCTTTCACAACGAAGCACACAGCGTCTTCACGACATGGCAGCAGCGGCAACAACAATACTAGAGCGAGAATAAAAGTTACGCCTTCTTTTTTTGCGTGAACATTTGGGCGGCGTTATGTAAATCTTCCCACATCGTGACGTAGATATGTGGGGGCGTGTTAGAACGAGTCGTTTTAGGTAGGCGTGGCTGACTCTTAACTTTTATAAAGAATATATCTTTGGATTTGAGACTTTAGTCTTTGCAACTTTACAGATCTTCTTTATGCACCAAGAGCTTGTAACACTTCAAAGAGAAAGGAAAAATTGAAATCGCATCATATGACCCCTTTAATGTAATATACTTCTGTGTATACAGTATATACTGTGTTGCAGATAAAAACAGCCTGGAAAGACTGAATATCATCATGTATGAAAGCATGTACCATATGTAGGAGTGCTGTCCCTGCGTACAGGTGGAGGGCCCTGATTCTGATCATACTCGTAACAATACAGGACCGCATCCTCATCCAGCAGAGGGAATCGCCTCCGGCACTCCTGATCCAGGAAGGAGTTGGGCGAATCAGAACCCTTAGCGGCCTGCTGGCAGTTGCTGGTCAGATTTCCTATGTCATCTCTGTGTAATGGTAAGAGAAATCTATTATAATCTCCTATACCACAATTATTGAATGTGAACTAGATTTCGACCATTCCTAAAGAAAAATGATTTCTGGTGCAAACATCACCACCACAGTGTTACAATGCAGTTGTTAGTGTTTTTGCTAATTGATTAAACCAAAAGGATCCACCTCCAAATGGTGTCATGATATTTTGCTCTGTATGGCTTCAATTGAAAAAGTCTAGGCTCAGTAAGATGTTTTTTTTTTTTAAATATTAACAATTTTATTAAGCAGGCATGAAATAAATTAATTAAAAGTCACAGTAAAGACGTTTAAAATGTTACAAAAAAATCTACTCTAAATAAATGCTGTTAATTTGAACTTCTATTTATCAAAGAATCCTGGAAACTAATGCATCATGGTTTCCACAAAAATATTAAGGAGCACAACTGTTTTTAACATTGATAATAATAAGGAATATCTCTTGAGCATCAAATCAGCATTTTAGATTGATTTCTGAAGAATTATGTGACACTGAAGAGTGGAGAAATTGCTGCTGAAAATTCAGCTTTGGATCACAGGAATGAATTACATATTAAAATATATTCAAATTAGTGTTGTCAAATATTTAATCACGATTAATCGCATCCAAAATAAAGGTTTTTGTTTACATAATATATGTGTGTGTACTGAACCAACTCTTTTTCTGAGGTCCTCGGAGATCTCATTTGTTCGTGCCATGATACACTTCCACAAACATGACCAAACTTTGATAAATCCCTGTTCTTTAGATAAAACAGGGCACACACTGACACCTGATAGTCATCTCACTGATTAAAACCACCTGAACAGATGGACTCTAATTTCACCTTCAAATGAACAGCTAATCCTAGAGTTTCACATACTTTTGCCACTCACAGATATGTAATATTGGATAATTAACAGCTAATCCTAGAGATTCACATACTTTTGCCGCTCACAGATATGTAATTTTGGATCATTTTCCTGAATAAATAAATGACAAAGTATATATTTTCATCTCATTTGTTTGATCGGGTTCTCTTTGCCAACTTTCAGGACTTGCATGAAAATCTGATGATTTTTTGGGTTATATTTATGCAGAAATATAGACAATTCTATTTTAATTCACAAACTTTCAAGCAGCATTGTATATATAGTGTGCATCTGTGTATATTGTAATACTGTACCTGGGTGTGTATGGCTCATCTGGGGGAGGGGGGATGTAGAGGTCCTGTAGAGCGCAGCTGTCCCGTCTGGATGGGGTGCTGAGGGTGCTGGACGGTGTGGCCACACTGCTGCTGGGGCTGGGAGGGATGATGGGCTAAAAATACAGTGGTACAGTTAGATTTAGCATTTCCAACATCCTTTAGGAAAGTTGTTCAAATATGCTTTTGTGATTTGACCCAGGCCATTTTCAAAAGTGCATTTGTTGGTAAAGAGTGCTTTCAATATTCATCATTTCATAGCAGGTAAATTTCTCCATTTCACACTGATATGTGAAATACATATGGTACATTACAACTACTAAAGAAAATGAATTTAAAAAATGAAAGTCAACAATAATAATATACAGAGCTGTGTAGATTACTTACAAATTGTAGTCAGTTGCTGATTCCAAATTACATGACAAAAATTGTAGTTAGTAACGTACTCCATTACATTACACATTTTAGGTAACATAATCAGACTACTTTTTGATTATTTTAAATTACTTTTGACCTAACTCGTTTATCACATTGATTTAAATAGGACAATGTTCTACCATATTGTTTTAAAAAAAATAAAAAGAGTAAGAAAATATATTCCATTCATTGTAATTAACAACATGAAGTGCATTAAACATTACATTACGTCAACATTAGATTACGGCAAGGTTTGCCAAACTGGGGTTTGTAAAGGAACTGCAGGAGGTTGTTTGAGGGAGGGAGTTTAATGAAAAGCTAACAAGTAATTAAATTTTTTTTTTTAAATGTAAAATTAAAATTTATAATTTTAAAATAACATCAATCAAAATAAAACACCTACTAAAAATGAAATATTATATTTGTTTACCTGCATGTCATATGACCGTTGACTAATGTCAGAGAACTGTGGACGTGCAAATGTAATACTTAATTATTAAAATATTTATTTTAAAATCTCAGGGGTACTTCAAGTAAATATATTAGGGAAAAGAGGTTCAGATGACAATAAAAAAAAAACATTTGGGAAAGAAATAATTTGAGCATTTTAAAGTGTTTGAAAGACAAAAGCCTCCCACAGCCATAGAAATACATGGTCAAATAACCCACTGAGTGATAATTCAAATAAAAAGTAATTTATCAGTAGTTGATGCAATGTTGAAACACTTCTTAAACTTGAAATGATTTTTGTAAATCCAAATGCTGTGTAGCCACCTGACTAATGGTCCTTGAGTGAATTTATGAATATGTAATCAATAAAAAAGTAACTGTAGTCTGATTACGAGTAAAATGTAATTTAATCTAATTACAAGTACTTAATTTTTGGAATCTAATTACATAATCCAGATTACATATATTCAATTACTACCCAGCTCTGATAAAATATAATAATTTCCCTTTAAATGAAGCATTCATCCCAATGGCAGAATAATCTGACCATTGTGTGTCTGTGGAAGAAGACATGCTAAAAAAAAAA
>NW_015642528.1:1372625-1395426 GCF_001515625.1 Sinocyclocheilus rhinocerous
AAAAAAAAAAAACAGCATCACAGAGGTGTTCAGTCATGCTGATTCTGTTTCCTCTTGCTTTTATGTATTCAAGACACAAAACACTCTGTAACGGCTTTGGTTCTGCGTAAACAAAATGCCTTCTCAGTGTCTTCTACTTTGCTGTTGTCATGACAATCAGCGTATCTTGTTCGCTGTCAGCTGTGCAATCGAAACGGCAAAGAGGAAATAAATATGTGCAATTTATATACTGCACAGTCAAGAGTCTAAAATGACATTCCACATTTTCCTCTCAGGGCCACAGTAAAGCTTCCTGATGTGCCGGGGCTTCAGTGGAGCAGGAGAGGAGATTGAGGAAGGAGGGATAAGCACCAGATTAGAGGTAAAAAGATGAAAGAGAAAAAAGGGAGGTTGGTGGGTGGGGGAAGAGCGGAGCGAAGATTTGCCATGCAATCTAGTTGGTCAAAGCCCTAAGGGAGGGGAAGAGTGCTCTTAATGCTGCTAAAAAAAGAACAGGCACAGATTGGGGGACTACGCCACGGCATATCATCAATTCACACACGCCACTTAATCCTCGTACCGCACACGTCCCATCAGTACCTGCAGGGCGAGGGGCTTCCATCTCATGTTCTTGAGTAAGGCTGGGGCTGACGTGAGAGTGCTCTGAGGTCGTTTCTTCAGCGTGAGGGTCACACCCGCAGGATTGCTACGTAAAGAGTTTACCAGGTTCTTCAGCTGCCAGCCCACCTACGCAAGTCAAACGCACGTGTTCACCTCATAACACAATCAGAAAAGAATTCAAAACATACCAGCATTATGTTGTCTTGTTGACAGGGTCATTCTTCATGTCCCCACCATATACTGTATGTCTTAGTATATTGGTGAAATTGTAAACAAGATGGAAAACTATACACATTACCATTCAAAAGTTTGGGGTCAGTGAGATTTTTTAACAAGTCACTTATGCTCAACAAGGCTGCATTTGTTTTGTGAAAAATACAGTAAAAACAGTAATATTGTGAAATATTATTATACTGTAAAATAAATGATGTCTATATATTTTAAAATGTAATTTATTCCTGTTATGGCAAAGCTGAATTTTTGCAGTCATTACTCCAGTCAGTTCTTTATCTTAATATGCTGATTTGGTGCTCAAGAATTGCATTATTATCAATGTTGAAAACAGTTGTGCTACTTAATATTTTTGTGGAAACAATGGCAATTATTTTCAGGATTCTGTGATGAATAGAAAGATCATAAGATTTTACTTATAAGTCTTACTGTTACTTTTGATCAATTTAATATTCCGTTGCTAAATAAAAATATGAATTTCTTAAACAAAAAACAAAACAAAAAACTTACCAACTCCAAACTTTTGAATGGTAGCTTACTTCCAGCATGAAAAACTCAACTTATTAAAAATGTATTAAAATGTATTTTAAAAGTTTTTTTCCTCTCAAAACATTTCAAACAAAACATGCTTTCTTTCTTTTTTCCCCTCTTTTCCCCCCAGTGACCATATTTTCAGTCTTTTGTGAATATCACTTAAAGGGATTGTTCACCCAAAAATTAAAATTCTGTCATTAATTACTCATCCTCATGTTGTTTCAAACCCGTAAGACCTTTGTTCATCTTCAGAACACAAATAAAGATATTTTTAATGAAATCCGAGAGCTTTTTGACCCTGCATAGACAGCAACGCAACTGACACGTTCAAGGCCCAGAAGGGTAGTAAGGACATTGTTAAAAATAGTCCATGTGTCATAAAATTCATAACATTACAGTTGAACCACTGATGTCAAATGAACTATTTTAATGATGTCCTTACTACCTTTCTAGGCCTTGAACGTGTCAGTTGCGTTGCTGTCTATGCAGGGTCAGAAAGCTTTTGGATTCCATAAAAAATATCTTAATTTGTGTTCTGAAGATGAACGAAGGTCTTACCTTTGGGGGTTTGGAATGACATGAGGGTGAGTAATTATAGAATTTTCATTTTTGGTTGAACTATCCCTTTAAACTAACTTACAACTACCATCCTCCAGGTAGTAACATCATTTTTGGTGGGAAAATAACAGCATACTATCAGACGACTTCAATTTCACATATATTTCATATCATGTCAATTTTAGGTCAATTCTTCATTGACCAATAGGAATAATCCAGCCATGTTATCAGTTTTACTGTAAAATTATTGTGTGCAGTAGATACACTCACCACTGTCTGATGATTGACCTGTATGACCTCATCACCAGCATGGATTTTCTTACAGCGGTCAGCTTGCGACTGAGAGAGGGAGAGGGAGAAAGCTATTGGATTACATATGACAAAACACACAATTGTTTTTATGATTGCATGTCCTTTCTTCAGCTGAACTGTCCATGCATGTCATATTGAGATTATACTGAAGGATTGAAAATGACCACTCACTCCCTCTGTAGTGCCCGTGATGACATGTAGGCCATCGTAGGTTGATTTAATGTACATGCCCTAGGGCAAGGAGAAAGACACTTTAGAGCCATTGCCTGAAAATATCGGACACATACTGGGAAAACACTGAAAGAAGCTTGCTGACATAACATGCAAGCACAAATCCTCTCTGACACAGTCTCATAAAGCAGAGATATAGGGGGAGAGAAAGAGAGGGTGTGTGTGTGGATGTTTATTTTTATCTTTATTCAGGCTTATGTTACTGCCCGAAGCTCATACAATCACATCTATCAGAATACCATCATCAAATGCAGTTAAAAAATCATCAAATGCTGTTAAAAAATCCATCCATCCATCCATCCATCCATGCATTCCTCCATCCATAAATCTGTCCGTCTATCTATCCATCCATCCAACCATCCATCTGTCCATCTGTCCGTCCGTCTGTCTGTCTGTCTGTCTGTCTGTCTGTCTATCTATCTATCCATCCATCCATCCGTCCGTCCGTCCATGCATTCCTCCATCCATAAATCTGTCCATCTATCCATCCATCCATCCATCCATCTGTCTGTCCATCTTTCCATCCATCTATCTATCTATCCATCTATCCATCCGTCCGTCCATCCATGCATTCCTCCATCCATAAATCTGTCCGTCTATCTATCCATCCATCCATCCATAGATCTGTCCGTCTATCTATCCATCCATCCAACCATCCATCCATTCATTCATCCATCCATCCATCCATCTGTGTGTCCATCTATGCATCCATCCGTCCGTCATCTATCTATCTATCTATCTATCCGTCCGTCCATTCCATTCATCTGTCCATCCGTCCATCCATCCATCCATCCATCCATAAATCTGTCCGTCTCTCTATCCATCCATCCAACCATCCATCCTTCCATCCATCCATCTGTCTGTCCATCTATCCATCCATCCGTCCGTCATCTATCTATCTATCTATCTATCTATCTATCCGTCTGTCCGTCCATTCCATTCATCTGTCCATCCGTCCGTCCATCCATCCATCCATAAATCTGTCCGTCTCTCTATCATCCATCCAACCATCCATCCATCCATCCATCCGTCCGTCATCTATCTATCTATCTATCTATCTATCTATCTATCTATCCGTCTGTCCATTCCATTCATCTGTCCATCCGTCCATCCATCCATCCATAAATCTGTCCGTCTCTCTATCATCCATCCATCCATCCATCATCTATCCATCCATCCGTCCGTCATCTATCTATCTATCTATCCATCCATCCCATCCATAAATCTGTCCGTCTCTCTATCATCCATCCATCCATCCATCATCTATCCATCCATCCGTCCGTCATCTATCTATCTATCCATCCATCCATCCATCCATCCATCTGTCCGTCCGTCCGTCCGTCCTTGCATTCCTCCATCCATAAATCTGTCCGTCTATCCATCCGTCCGTCCATCTGTCTGTCTGTCTGTCTGTCTGTCTATCTATCCATCCGTCCGTCCCTCCGTCCATGCATTCCTCCATCCATAAATCTGTCCGTCTCTCTATCCATCCATCCAACCATCCATCCTTCCAGCCATCCATCTGTCTGTCCATCTATCCATCCATCCATCCATCCATCCGTCCGTCCGTCCGTCCGTCCGTCCATTTCATTCATCTGTCCATCCGTCCATCCATAAATCTGTCCGTCCGTCTATCCATCCATCCAACCATCCATCCATCCATCCATCATCTATCTATCTATCTATCTATCTATCTATCCATACGTCCATCCATGCATTCCTCCATCCATAAATCTATCCGTCTATCTATCCATCCATCCATCCATAAATCTGTCCGTCTATCCATCCATCCATCCATCCATCCGTCCGTCTATCTATCTTTAAGAAGTAAAAAGAAGTTCAATTTTAAATAATTAATTTTTATAATTAATTGTATTAATATATTCTTAATAATATATGTTTCACCATCTTGAAGTCATTTTGATATTTTGCAGACAAACCCTTTGTTAATATTCTTTCAATTTTACAAATGTACACATTTCTGTACTAAACTATTTTTAGTTTTTTAAAATAAAATATGATAAAAAAATATTTGGATAAATATATTAAAAAAAAACAGTGCCCAGCATATAGGAGAACTCCTAACACTGTTTAAAAAACATCCTAGTTGGAAATCTCGTTATGTTTGTACATAAGGAGGAGATATGAGAAATCCAGGCATCCAGATACCCACCAGTCCCTCTGTGGACCTTATGTTATCCAGCTGCACCACTTCCAGATGGGCGGCCTGGGACACCATGGGGTCCGAAGAGAGGGAAATGATGTGGTCACACACACCTGACAGTGTCTTACACTGAGGACAGAGAGAAAAAAGAAATGTGAGAAAAGTTTCATAATTTTACATATCTTGACCAAGAGAGGCACAGAAAATGTTTCCTAGCTGAAGCTGCTGATGGGCTACAATATGCTGATGATTTTGTTGCATGTTCACCGTGCCGCTTCGTAAACACCATCTGCGCTGAGACCAAGTGTCGCCAGGATGCACCTTATTATAATGTAATCATGTGACCAGGATGGTCTCATAAGCATAATTCTCTATGATCTTGCTGTCTTCTTTGAATTGATCCGTTCAATCATGATTCTCCCTCAATCTGCTGCTGGTGACTAATCAGTGAAGGTGTTCCTAGTGTTGCAAATGGAAACTCTCTCTCTCGCTGTCACTCTCAGATGAAATGTGGCCTGTTCTGGTATTTTTAGCAGAGAGCCAGCTGTACCCTGACTGACACTGCAGCATGGGCTAGACTCCATGAATCAAATGTGAATTTATTTCTCTCACACTCACCTCGCACACACACACACACACACTCTTTCTCTTTTTCTCACTTCGACAAAGATTTCTATTTTTGAACAGAGGAGCTAGATAAGGAGTTTTATGTAAATGAATCAAGAGGTTGTGTGAAAATATAAATGTCACTCTTACCACAAGCAGTATCTTATTTTCTGTCTCATACACTGTGCCGTCCTAAAACGCAAGAAGAGAAAATGTCATTTTAACAATTCCATTCCAATACCATTACTTAGAGTCTGAAAGACTAGAAATATAATTGAAACATCCAAATACATTTAATTCATAACACAAACAAAAAATACTGTAGTTCTTAAGCTTGATAGTTTTCCAGTAAAAAATACACAAACATACTTTAAACATATTTAAAAAATGTAAATACATATTGTCTTATTTTGTCTTAAAATATTACTTTTAATAATATTGTTTAAATATTTTAATAGTGTATATACTTATATATATATATATATATATACAGTATTTAATATTAATTTATATAATATACTATTATTTATTATTATTTATATAATATACTGCATATTATTTGTTAATTGTTAAAATTCTACTCTAGATAGCCCCCTGATGCAATTCTGTTTCTGAAGTTTTTTATTTAAATCTTTAGATATTTTTACTGGAAAACAAAAAAAATACTACTTGTTTTTTCTGTAGTGTTATATAATACTAAATGATTATATAATGCTTTATAGTTAATGTGCATTCATGTCATGAAACTTTAAGATTAATATACATTCAAATTTGAATCATCAGAACTATTACATAATATTTGCTAATGGCATATCAACAAAAGTTATAAAATACATCCCAGTTATGCGATACGAGCAAATCATATCATTTCTGCTCTAATGGGTAAACACAGTTTTGGGATATCTCAGACGGGAAGCTGAGCCTTGCTTGTAGGACACTGGGAGAAAAAGATTTGCTTGCTGGCACAGAGTCTTGCACCTATCTGAAATAGCCAAAGGCAGCGTTCTCTGTCTTAAGCAGACAGCTGAGGAGCAGATGAGTCATCCTCCCACACTGAACCTGGTGCAATGCTTTTCCTCTTCCTCCTCTCATTTGCTCATTTCCTCCACTCTCCATCACTCTGCTTAACGGTAGTCTGATTTCCAGCCTGTGAGTGAAGGAGCTCGGGGAGTTCGAATGGCCGCACACATGATTAATGTTAAACATATTGGGAATCTCCCTCAGCACGCAACCTACACAGCAGGCTGATTCAAAAGAGAGTAAATAAAGCTGAGCTAATACATTAGTGTTTAATTAAGGTAGAAGAATTTTATGTAAAGTTTGAATGTGTGAAAGGCCCTTCAGAGTGAAGAAGAAACAATATGAGACTTGCAAGCTGTGGCATTTTCACACAGACACAGGCCTTCATATTTCTGTATTTCATATGTTCTGGGACACATCGCTTTTCTCCCACCTGGGACAGTCTGTCCTCGCCCTCAATGGCCCATGCCAGAGCAGCACTATTTCAATCCAGGACAGAAAATTGAGAAGGAGAAAAAATATCCATGGCCTCCTTCTAAAGAACCTTCTGCCCTAGAAATTTTACCCTGCTTTCCAAGCATCCTCAAAAAAGAGATTTCAGTCCTAGAGTGCTCAAACATGGCGTGACACTGGTGAGGGTGAAATGAAGAAAATAGACTAGGTCAGACTTTTGACTTTTGCATTTCATTTGATGGATATGAGATTTAAAGGGACAGTTCACCCAAAAATGAACATTTTGTCATCATTTACTTGCCTTCATGTCGTTCTGACCGCCACAATAATCATCATTTCCAATAACCCTCAGCAAGTTAAGGCTATAGTTTTAAACAGTACGAAATTAAAAACAAACATATCAACATAGATTTTTGTAAAAATACTACTACTTATAATGTCAAAGTAAATAATAATAATAAAAAGTATTGATGTCTATGTATATTATAGGTATTTGATATCTAGTTATCTATTTATCTATCTATACATATAAACATATTTGTGTGTATAAGACTGTATATAAGTGTGTATAACTAGACAGTAGACATCATTATATATAGATAGTTACCTTTATATATATATATATATATATATATATATATATATAGTCCTATATATACATATATATGTATGTGTGTGTGTGTGTGTTTAAGATTTGAATATATATTTATATAGAGCAAGATATTTAATAGCCCTAGATATGCATTTTGTAAATTAGTAAATTGTCATTATTTTTTATTATTTCTAAGTTTTCTATCTGTTATTGACTACTTTCATAATACTTTTATGGTGCTTTGTTTTTAGGTTTTTAAATTTTTTTTTTTTTTTGACAGTAAAAAATCACTATACATTTTTATTTAACAGAAACTTCAATGAAAGCAAAACAAGATGGAAGAAAGAAAATAATACAGGTCTGATATGACATGGGAGTGAATGAATGACAATATTTTAATTTTGGGATGAACTATTCAAAACACATAAAAGTGTTATGTAATAATTTGAGTGTTTGAGTCCATACCTGCTGAACTATTGTGGTCAACTCCAGACACAGCTGAATCACATTATTCCTGGTCATGGAATAGTCTGCCACGGCAGCGAACGGAGACCTGATGAAGAAGTAACACCTGCCATTAACCATTAGATCACTTCTAATCACAACCACATTTTGTGTCTAACCTTCCTTTGTCTCGCTGCACTGCCAAATGTGTCTAATTCAGGCAATGCAGGATATTCAGGATGAGAAATGAGAGCTTAAAGGAGGTGACCCAAGAAGGATGTGGAGAGGGAGGGAGATGAAGATTAACAAACAGACAGACAGAGCTGAAAGCTAGAGGAGGAAGAGGATTTCTCGCTCCAATGCACTAATTCACAGAGGCTCTGGCGGCAGGAGGAAGCTCTGCTCACGTGCTCCATCATATAGACTGCAAAGATCACTGTCTTTCTATTATCATGAAAGTCTTTAATTTAGACCATGCTGCTCCCTTTTGTGGCCATAATAACTGATAGAGCGCTGAATTTTCATCATATTTTCTTAACATGCTAGGAGCTAATTTTTATTACGGCATATCCTTTTTAAATATACTACATGTATACAGAATACACAGGGCTCAACAGTAAGGAACAATCAGGCCTGGCCTGTGGGCAAGTAGTTTAGATTTTCACTTGCCCTGTCAACATTTTCACAGACAAAAGAATTCTACTTCAAATAAATGCTGTTTTTATTTAGTTTTCTATTCATTAAAGAATACTGATAAAATATCATAGCTACCACAAAAATATTAGGTTGCACAACTGATTTCAGCACTGATTCTAGGAAATGTTTCTTGAGCACAAATCAGCATATTAAAATGATTTCTGAAGGATCATGTGACGCTGAAGACAGGAATAAACTACATTTTAAAATATATTCAAATATAATATATTTTTTAAGGTTTTAGATTTTTAAGGATAGATATGAATAATAGTGAAGGGTGAATTTCTTTCTACTTCTATCACTAGACATTCTTGCAACTTTAATAAAAACCTGTGTAAGCTAGCTAAATGACTTGAGCTTAATTTCAGCATAAATTCCAACAAAAATGCTCAGTATATTACAGAAATGTTTTTTACATAACAAACATACACGATCAGCACTATACAAGTGTGGATTAGGGGTCGACCGATTATCGGCCTGGCCGATTATTGGCGCCGATATTAAGCATTTTTATGATTATCGGTATCGGTCATTTTCAAAACCGATTCGCCGATAAAATAACTTAATTTTGAAACGCACTATTTGGCTCTGATGCAGCCTGTCAGAACTCACCACTCTGTGGCCTAAAGCAGTCTCCGCCCACCGCTCATCTGATTTGTTGGGAGTCATCAGTCCGACAAATCAGTGCGGAATTCACTCTCACCTTAATTTTTTTAATTAGGAGGACAAGCGCTCTTGATTACAAGAAGAAAAACGCTGCTCTTAAACTGGGTGTATGACAGGTTTGGCCGAGGAAAAATTTTCAGTCAAAAGATCAAAAGTCAAAAGAGACTTCTACAACAATTATTACAACTTTTGTTTAAAAGAATCACACAATACGCTATTTCTTCCATGTTTTAATTTTAATGGTAAACCCTTTGTTTGCCAAAAAATAAAGAGTTTAACTCTTTAAAATAAAGAGTTTACTGTGGGAGTACTACACTCAACCAACACCAGGGAAGGCAGTTTTTGTCAGAGCCCTTGTTATTCTTAATTTTGACATTAATTTTAATTTTTACACCAGACATATATATCGGTTCAAAATATCGGTTATCGGTCTACTTGATCGGCAATAATCGGTATCGGCATCGGCCTCGAAAAACACATATCGGTCGACCCCTAGTGTGGATGTCTTCTTTCAATGTGTTCCATGACACGTTGTCATAAATGGTGCAAAAAAACAAGTCCTGCTTATAGTTTCAGTCAACAACTTTTGAATTTGTTTTAGATCAGTTCACACAAAACTTGTGCACTCCAAATGAACCATATCAGATATCTACAACACATGCAGTGTGACTGACCCAAGACATTGACCAGCAGAAGAGCTAATCAACTAGTCGACTAGATGGTGCAAACAGTAATACAGAAATCTTCTCTACAGAAGGAAGCACAAGGGCATCGTTTATCTTAATGAGTGCACTGAGCGCACATATCTGACTCCAGGGTTCTTATCTTACACTTTATAATAAGACTGTAACCAACGAAAGTCGATCACCCAGGACCGCACTCCTGCTGTCATCCTGTCTGGAGAGAACAAATGAGGGAAACCCAGTGGCCAGGAATAATCTAGGGAGATACAGCAGCAGATTAATTGCACTCTGGAATTATGAGTGTGCGGTTAGACAGGAGACTTGGCGTACTGCACTAACGAGGAGGCGTGGCCAACGAGAGCTTCAGCTGATGAAGGAATTAACGCAAACCCACAAAACGCCACCTCATGCACACACTTGAGAGATAAACAGAAGCGCTTAGCAGGCACGCTGGCCGCTTTCAGGGCCAGCTCTTCCGAAACAGAAGAGACTTACGTAAGCTCTTTACTCATCTTTTGTTTGTCAGCTGAGTGCTCATGGGTGTTACATAAGGAAATCGGCGTGATCGTGTCATCTGTGGCCTCTCGCATGACCTCACTGATGAGTTCGAAACAATGGAGACTTTTAGATGAGATGAGGGGTCATGTGATCATACGTAGGGTAGATAAAGCAGCGGGATCACTGAGGCTGCTTGATTGAACTTTGTGTTTGCTTTTAAATAAATACAGCAGCCCTAAAAGACACTTTGAATTGCCTTAACAAAATATCAAATCATGTGGCACCTGCAAACAAATTATGCCAAGTAACTTTGCTTTTCTGAACCATTTGGGCAATGATTTTTTAGTACATCTGTGACGGTAGTTCCTCTCAAGCGCTTTCAGGGCCAGCTCTTCCGAAACAGAAGAGACTTGTGGGTGTTACATAAGGAAATCGGCGTGATCGTGTCATCTGTGGCCTCTCGCATGACCTCACTGATGAGTTCGAAACAATGGAGACTTTTAGATGAGATGAGGGGTCATGTGATCATACGTAGGGTAGATAAAGCAGCGGGATCACTGAGGCTGCTTGATTGAACTTTGTGTTTGCTTTTAAATAAATACAGCAGCCCTAAAAGACACTTTGAATTGCCTTAACAAAATATCAAATCATGTGGCACCTGCAAACAAATTATGCCAAGTAACTTTGCTTTTCTGAACCATTTGGGCAATGATTTTTTAGTACATCTGTGACGGTAGTTCCTCTCAAGATTACACAGGGGTCATAGCACAGGTGTAGTTCATCTCATCTCCTGTATGTACCTGTGGCTCAGTGGTAGAACATTGTGTTAGCAGCGCAAAAGGTCGTGGGTTCAATTCCCAGGGAACACACATACTGGTAAAAAATGTATAGCCTGAATGCACTGTAAGTTGCTTTGGATAAAAGCGTCTGCTAAATGCATAAATTATTATTGTCTCATTATGGACATTTTAGTACGTATGTGTCCAAATTGTCTTAAATTTGATCAATATATCTATTGTTTTATCATCAAAGTATTTTTATTTGCGCAAAAAGTGTGATTGTGCTATCTTTCTTTAAAAGCCATTTTGATATTTAGTATTTTATTATATAATGAACAAACATCCATAATAAAATGTGGCTAAAGTGTCTAACAATGTTAATTTTCAGGTTTCAGCTTTAATTATTTATTTAATTATTTTTTTTGGTTTCAGTTTTAGTAATTTAAATACTTAAACTCACTTTATTTCACTTAATTACCAATGCAACATTTCTAATTTTCATTACAAAGTTTTTCATCTAATATTTATATTTGATTTTCAATTGACAAAATCCATTTTTAATAGTTTTGGTTTTAGTTAAAGGGATAGTTCACCAAAAAAGGGAAATTCTCTCATTAATTACTCACCCTCATGTTGTTCCAAACCCATAAAAACCTTCGTTCATCTTTGGAACACAAATTAACATATTTTTGATGAAATCCAAGAGCTTTCTGACTGTGCATAGACAGCAACACAACTACCACGGTCAAGGCCCAGAAGCTCTCAGATTTCATCAAAAATATCTTAATTTGTGTTCCTAAGATGAACGAAGGTCTTATAGGTTTGGAACGATGTGAGGGTGAGTAATTAATGACAGAATTTTAATTTTTGGGTGAACTAACCCTTTAACAATAGTACTGGTGTCCTAATACTTTTAGGGCCACTATATATGCAGCTGCACTGTTTAATGAATGTAAAATGTGTCTGTACACATATCTGTGTTTGTTGTGAGCTGTGTTTGTGTCTCTTTGCAGGACTAACCTATCCAACCAAGCCAGCAGGCTCTTGGCGGCAGCAATGAGGTCCACTACAGAGGTCAGAAAGTCATTAGGAAGTTTTCGTGTGGCTCTGCCGTCATAGTGACCGCCCCTCCGCCGACCCGTTATGAAGTTCTGCAGGTTCTTGGCTGATGCATTCAGCTTATGGGTCAGAGTCTTCAGGTTCTCTGTCTCTAGTCCATAGTTCTGTATAAGAAAGAGAAAGTTAGACCATCACAACCTCCAAGAAACAGCTAAAGATAAACATTTTGAAAGCATGGCTAAACTATGACAATAAAAAAAAATCTCTCTTTTTACTACTTTTTAGAATTGTCACTTTTGCTCCAGCTTTTGTAATACTGTAGCTTACTCTGGAAACTCTGCAATGTGGTACTGCATGTATTTTTGGCTCTTGTGTGACAAATTGCTTGTGATGTTCCACATTGTAAGTCGCTTTGGATAAAAGCATCCACTGAAGGATTAAATATACATGTAAATGTAAATGAAACGGAGGGAGAGAATAAAAGGGACTGGGTTAACAAGTTAGGAAGTTAGGGTAAAGGGAAGGTCAGAGGCACTCTGTGATACAGCCCAAGTTCACTGGGAAAAAGTAGTTTGAGTGGTTTTAAATAATGGAGGAAAGAAAATGGAGAAGGAGAAAAGGGTCATTTAGAGGCACACAACTCACGCTATGTTAACACAATGTCGTAGTCCCAATGAAGCTTACTAAATTCCTTGCTATAAAAACATATATGAATATATAAATATACTGTATATGCATACTGTTCAAAGGTTTGGGTCAGTATAAGATTTTTTAAATGCTTTTGAAAGAAGTCCTTTATGCTCACCAAGGCTGCATTTATTTGACAAAAACAGTAAAAACAATAATATTGTGAAATAATACTTTTGTAATATATTTCAAATGTAATTTATTCCTGTGATGGCAAAGCTGAATTTTCAGCAGCCATAACTCCAGTCTTCAGTGTCACATGATCCTTCAGAAATCTAAAAAGCTGATTTGCTGCTCAAGAACCAACTTATTATTATCAATACTCCAAACAGTTAAGCTACTTAATATTTTTTGTGGAAACCGTGATACTCTTTAGAAGGTTTACAAGTACATAATTTATGCAAATATTATAAATGTCGACTCTTTACTGTTACTTTTGATCAATTTATTGCATCCTTGTTAAAAGTGTTAATTTCTTAAAAAAAAAAATCATATAGTGACCCCAAACCTTCAAACAGTAGTGTGTATACATCAATGTATGTATTGATCTACTAATTTTCAAATCAACATTAAGATTTTAGGCTAATATTTATATGAATGTATAGGTGTATATCTTTAATCTTGGCTGTGTTTTCACCATTTTTAATCACATTTAGCCTTCAATAGTACATTTTGAATGCATATAACTAGTCACAGCAACTTTCCAAACATATTTCATACATTATGCAAGATTTCAGATTATTTTTTGGTATGTTGAAATGAATAGAAATAGCATGCAGATAAGCATACTGTGAGTAAGATCTACATTAGGCATAGATCACTGTTGGTATTGGCCTGTTAAAAGGCAGTGTAAGAATCGTGGTCAAAACCCTCTTCCCGAAACCCCCTTACAGTCATGCACTGTGTCTGTGTCACCACAGTACGGCTCTCCCAGAATGCCTTGCTGCACACAAAAGCCAGAGGGGTTTGTCTTGCAATAGAACCAGCATGAGGGATAGATGAGTAATCATATTTAATGCAGCAGGGCTCCATATTGGACAAACCCAGAGAAGCATTACATAAGAGGCTTTCAGGCATTAGCTTGGCTTAAGCACATGACATAAATGGTGGGAACAAAAAAAGAGGAATATGGGGGGCCAGTTTGCGAATGCATTGGCTAACATACCCCATTCACCCTCCTTTTTCTACCCGCTTCCTTCATCCGCTCAGGACTACTGTGTTCCTTCTCTCACACTTTTCTTCGCTCTCTCTCTGAGCCTTTCTCTCCTGTTTTAATTTGTTATCCTTCTCTCACCCGACTGCTGCCAGTTTTCTACCCACTCTGCCCACACAATCTTTCAGTTGCTCCGCCTCTCTTTTCCTCATTCTGCATCGGCATCCTTATTTCCCTTGTACACCGTCAGAACAGCCTGGAAACCGTGTGCAGGATGACAGTGGGAAATGGAGGGATAATCCAAAGGATTTTCAAGGATTTAATGTGTTTGTTTTGGCTATTATTAATTGCACAGGATGCAATTACCATAAACATACAGGCAGCGAAAACAGGGTCAGGTGCTTCAGGAATAAAGATAAACATATAGTACTTGATCAATTTGGGTATTTTAATATGCAAGTATCTACTAGAGAGAAACAAACTTTTTGATGACATGAACCCTCAAATATGATGATCCTCTTGATGAATACATTAGGTCCCTTGCCTTCCTAAGTGTATCTTGATGCATCTAAAAGTATTCTGATGATAGGAAGAAAAAGTAAGTATTTTTCATACAATAATTAACACATAATATTTTTAATTTTCAAAGTATAAATGTATCTTGATACATGAAAATATGCTTACATGGTATTTATATTCCTTTTGATACACATACAATTTCACTGTGAAAATATATTATAAATATAAAAAAATATTATACAGAACAATTTTTGTAAAATATATTTACTTTTTTACCCACCATCGGTATACATTATATGTATAAACCTGAAGAGAAACGTTAAGCGATGACTGTGAATAGAAAAAAAAAGTTGAAAATGTTCTGACCAGTTTTTAGAAAGCAGAATGAAGATGTAATAATATCAAATTCTGTATATTTTAACTTTTTATATATTTGTATAGCTTTTTAAAGGGGTCATAAACTGCCTTTGTTTTTTATTTTGTACTGTTCTCTGAAGTCCACTTATGTTATCAAGATTTTTACATCAAAAAAACATCATAATTTAGAAGTAATAGGCTATTTTCTGTCCTGTTTTTAACGCCCCTCTTCAGAACGCTCTGTTTGAATAGGCGTGGCGGATTGTAGACTTGGAAGTAAACACCCTTTGCTATTATTGGCTAATAGTTGTGTATGTTTAACAGCCTACATCCTTCCCAGATGAATGCAGTGCTGCTGTGATTTAGGTTAATAACACATAAATTCTCCATACATATCAAACAATCTGTAATAACAGACAAAACAATAGTGACCACATAATAAAAACAGTTACTCACACTTGTGTGTTGCGACATTACAGTCGGATCCAATATAGCCGGCACAGCATCGTCTTTTAGTTTCAATCTTTCTGAAAATCCTGCGTCGAATTGTGCCTTGTTTGTAAATTAATCCACAGTAAAATGAAGTGAACAAAGGACCAAGTTCTTACTGACGTGGTCTGGCCCTTTATTAAAAATAAAGTTCATCAAATAAAGTTTATTGTTTGGTTTCTGCGTAGAACTGCGTTTCCCGCTATTGTTATTTACCTACTACATGAATCGGTGGGCGGGGCTAAACAGGCAGCGATGTAGAAGCAGGCGTTGATCTTCTTCTGCGGAGGCGGAGTTTAGCCACACTATTACATCATAGAGTAGAACATTCCACAAGCTGCCATTTTGGCAGACTGCCTTCAATATAAGCTGTTTTTAGACTAATGAGAAAGTTTTGAGTTCTGGAAATTACAGAATGTTTTTTTTTAGCACAATGACCCTTATATGTCAAAAGATCAAGGGAATTTTGATTTCTCAGTTTATGACCCCTTTAACAATTTTTTTTTGTCTAATATGTATGTGTACGTGTATGTATGTGTATGTTTTTTCTGTTTTGTTTATCACTATGTTTGTATTTCAGTTTATTTTATATTTACTGTCTATTATATGCCATTATAGGATTTTCTTTTTAATGAAAACAAATATGGGATTCAGGCAGAGGTTTCATATGTACAACTGTTTATTTTGAATTATCCCTGTCAACGCCAAAAATCTAAAACTATTTGATATTATAATTATTTGATTTGATTTATACTTTGAAAACCCCCTGATCTATAGCACAAGGTGAATGTAATATAAATGAAAATAATACAGCATATACAATACACTCATTGAATATAACACAGTTGGAATGCTGTATTGACCAATCTGCATCCAGATCTGTAACTATGCATTTTATAATTGCTATTATGCTATTTCCTTTATGCTATTATAAAAAAACAATATACTGCCATTTCAACAAGACGCTATAAAACCCACTTATAATTTGAAACTATAATTTGTGTTGGTGAGAACACAATGCACCTGTGTGTGTTTGTGTATGTGCTCACCAGTGCGCAAAGCAGGTCCACAGCCTCCAGAATGAGTTCCTGGTGGCCGATTCGAGAAACGCCCAGATCCTCGAGCTCCTGATGGGTGATTCTCAACAGCTGTTCACCGCCCACCTTTTCCTGCTCAAAGTTCTTAATGTACTGCTGCAGACAGTCATCCAAACCTTGAAAAGAGCAACACACAGCAAAATTAAGACATCATTCAAGCTGCAAGAGCATCTTGGATATTATGTATTAATTTACAGCACAGTTTAGTTAATCTGCGTTACAATCTGATTAAATAAGACTAAAACAGAGATTATAAGCAACTACAGACATATACGTCTCCCGACATGGGAGTGTGGGAGCCAACTGCGTGTTTACATGGTGGCCCTCAAAAGAGTGTGTACAGCACACATAAAAAAGCTCTCTAGGACAGCAGTGAGGGACTGGGAAAGTCTTGGCACACAGCTGTTTAAACAGGCCTCATTTTGTGGACAGGCACAGACCGAGACACACAACTTCGAAACGCTTTGCTGTCATGAACAGACGTCAGTGGACTTCAAGCCTTATTGTTACTAATAAGGGAAGACCTGTTTGGCAAGAGCTAGCTGTTGTCTGGGAAACACATGCCTCCCCCGTGCCCCCTACCCTTCTATACTGATCCTTCGCAATTGTTTTCTTCTCCCACAGATTCACACAAAACAAAACGTCATATATTTATAGAAGAGAGACAGAAATTGTTTCACACGTTCAGCTAAACCAAAAGAATTATGTTGTTTTGAGAAAATGTATGTACAAGGAAGCAGGTACTTTTTTAGATATATTGTGATCCAGCCATTCTTAGGACTACAAACTGAAAAATGTGCAATTTAAATGGTCTCAAAAAAACAAGAAATAATATATATAAACTATCATAAAGAAAACAATGGTGTTCGTTACCAAAATGCATCAGTGTTTCAACAAACTTAATGTCCAATTCATGAACGTTTTTTTAATGAGTCAGGCAAAAAGATTCACAAAAATCCTCAAATATCTTTATGAGCTAGTGATTTGAATCAGATTCTCTCAGTCAGTGAGTCGTACTAGGTTCACTGACTCCCTCACTGAACCGCAAGTGCAATTAAAGATATAAAAATTATAAATTCAATTAATGAATAGTATTTTAAATTAAATATTTTATATAAACATTCCTGGGGGTCCAGGCTGCAAATTCAAAGCAACAAAAAATTTATTCAGTGCAATCAATCAATCAATCAATAACATAATAATAAAAATAATAATAAAATGATACAAACTCTCATCAGAAAAACTTTGCAAGCATCCACATGTTGTTTCTTCCTTTATCATCTGGTTTATTGTCAGCAAGAGAAAATAATGCACGTCTGATTCAGTTTAAAAAGATTCATTAAAAAGGCCTTGAATTTTCTTGTAAATTAATGGCTTGAATCAGATTCACGCAGTCAGTGAGTCGAAAATCGGGTTCACAATTGACTCACTGATCCACGAGTGTAATTAAAGATACAAAATGTGTAATAAATCAATTAATGCTATTTTTTTTTTTTAAAGTGAAATTTTTCACTAAAAAATATAATTGGTAATTTAGCAACTAAAATGTAACTTTTTTTTAATTGTTGTTTTTAATTTCACTCTGTAGGTTTTACTTTCTTTTATCTCCTTTAATATGTATGTATGTGATTAGTTCTGTAGAAAATGGTATGCAGGTCCTTTACCTATAAAGATACAAAATGTGTAATAAATCAATTAATGCTATTTTTTTTTTTTTAAGTGAAATTTTTCACTAAAAAATATAATTGGTAATTTAGCAACTAAAATGTAACTTTTTTTTAATTGTTGTTTTTAATTTCACTCTGTAGGTTTTACTTTCTTTTATCTCCTTTAATATGTATGTATGTGATTAGTTCTGTAGAAAATGGTATGCAGGTCCTTTACCTCAGCATTTTCAATGTTCACTTCCTCCCAGCTCCCTCCTTCTGTCCTCAGCACTATTCATTTCCTCTCCACCTCCCTTAAATTTCCTCACAGACTTGCGTTTTCTCCTCCATGACTTTTCTGACTCTTTTATATTATTATCTGCATGCTCATTTCACAACAAAAGACAAGGCTGCAGAGCATGTAAAATATCCCTTTCATCAAATCCCCGATATTCATCTCTCTGTTGCATACATCTAATGGACCGTGAGGAGAAAGTTCAGATACCGGCACGATTCAAAACTGCTGAAAGCGAGCGTTTCACGGCTTAGCATGCAATCTGAGGGCTTAACAAATCCGCTTTACCAGGCTGATCTAAACTCGTTCCAAATGAAAGAAATCAACGCGTTTGTCGCTGCACGCTGCTATAGTGACGGTAAAGGGACGGCAAGAGCGTTTGAGTAGGACCTCATTACCAAGACAAAACTGGCAGTGAGATGAGAAGCTTATATATGGGACTTATGATTGAATAGACCAATAAATAAATAAAGAAACATCTAATACTTACATCAATAGACTATTCAGAGATTTCAGCTTTTGTGTGGCATTTGCATTGTAATGCTAATGAAATATTATAGGAATATTATTATTAAAACTCTCAATAGCTCTACTGAGTAGATTTACCATGACAGATTCACAACAGAAACAAGTCAGGAAAGGCAAGGCATTTTTTTTTGTTAGAAGAATTTTCTTTAATAATTAGAAATAGCAACATGAAACCAAGTGTCTTTTTAGCAGTAATCTCTATAGTGAGTGCTGCTCTTCCTGTGGCTGTCCAGCTCACACAGCGCCAGTGTACACAAACAGTAAACTCATTGATTAGGAGGACATTAATCTGCTGTTAATTGCAGCCGCTGTGGCTAAGTT
This sequence comes from Sinocyclocheilus rhinocerous, assembly GCF_001515625.1. Taxonomy (NCBI): domain Eukaryota; kingdom Metazoa; phylum Chordata; class Actinopteri; order Cypriniformes; family Cyprinidae; genus Sinocyclocheilus; species Sinocyclocheilus rhinocerous. The sequence continues at coordinate 1,391,844 of NW_015642528.1, forward strand.
GTGTTAAATACTACAAAGAGGAGCGCTGCACGTTCATCTGGGACCATTAATCTCTGTCAAGCAAGGCGGGTGGTCGGCCAACAGTCAGAAGCGAGGAAGATGCAGCGAGAGGGTGAGAGAGTAAGTAGGTTAAGAAATGAGTGAGTAATGAGAGAAAGTTGTACTGAAGAAGAAAATCTGATCGTATAGCTTTATAGTATGTTGACTAAAGCGGCTTAGAAGTTGGTCCACTTCAGCCATGACCTGAAAACCTCTAAACTGTCCTGAATCCATAATTTCTGGCCCAGAACCGAAAGAGGGATCAGGAGCTTCGTAACTCTCTAAGCAATGAATGCTTACTTGAGATACATAGAGATAAAGAGAGTTATATAGGTAAAATAAAAATGCTTTGTAGATATCAAAGGGTTATTTTATCCAAAAATGAAAATTTGGTGCTTTCTGTGCTGGTTGCTCTTTCCATGCAATGGATGGAGAAGGGTTATTATAGTACCTTTAGATTTGGGAACACATATTCACTATAAACTAAGAGTCTTCCCTCAATAAACTCTTAGTTTGCTGCTTAATAGTAAGCAAGTTGTTGCAGTAGTGGTCATGCAGAATTAAGACATTGATATATGCTTTATAAGTACTAATAAACAGCCAATATGCAAGTAATATGCATGCTAATAAGCAACTAGTTAATAGTGAATAGTGTTCCCTTATCTAAAGCGTTACCAATTATCTAAAACTAAAACCATTAAAAAAAACATTTTTTTACTTGAAAAAAATAAATGTTAACTAAAAATAAAATATATATATATATTTTCAATTATTTCAGCTACAACATTGCAGCAACATTACTCATTTTAATTTAGTTTAACTTGATGCACTAAAATAACTAATATTAAAACATAAATAAAAATTTATAAAATCTATATAGACAGGGGTGCACATAAGTGGTGCGCAGGTGCGTATGCGCGACCAAAATAAAAAATGTGCAGGGTAAATAAGTTCAAACCACTCATTTGTGCACCCTTGTTCAAAATTTTTCAAAAGTAAGTACTACAGGTTTTGGAACTACATGAGCGGAAGTAAATGTTGACAGAATTTTAATTTTGGGGTGAACTATCCCTATTGACGACACACTGCTATCCCATTTCCAGACAGATAATGTTATTTCTCTGGGGTATAATGCAGGAATCTGTCTGATACTTGCACACTGCTACACACAGCTACTGTAGTTATTTTACAGTGTCTGTCAACAAACAGCATAAAAGGCTGTGTCTGGCCAATGCGTGTATCCAAAATCATGTTTAGTTAAATAGATTAATACAACATGCATTTAATCAAGGCTGTATTTGAGCTTCATTGTGTGCAGTTTTATTGGATTTACTGCTATTATTCTGCTCAGAATGCCCATGGCACCACTCAGAGGGGGGCACAGGAGTGAGTCACAGGAAGCATTGAGGGGGGCAGGAAAAAAAAGAGCATTGAGGGAAGGTCACAGGACTCTTCTGCGCTGGGAAGGCTGTTGTCTGGCCATCAGTGGCATCACCTGGGGGCATCACCACTGAACCGTATGCTAATGTTAGAGCTGCTACATGGTAATCGCAGTGTGCTAGGAAACCTGTGAATATGGGAACAGGAGACACTGTGTACATCATGGATTTATACAGAGAATATGAATACAAATATATTCAAAACTGTAACAGTTACTAGAATAAATCTTTTGCTAGAGCTGTGGTGCAGTGGTAGCGCACATGCTCTTGACATATTAGGGACAAAGCATCCACTTGGTTGACATGTGATTTGCATCCAAACCACCCAAAAGAAATGAAATGAAAAAAAAAATGAAAAAAAAAATCTTTCTGCTTGTTGTTTGCTGCCTGTGAAGCCACTGACTAAAAAACCATCACATGTAAAAACAAACAAACAAACAAAAAACTGATAATGTAAAAATGTTTTATTTGTTAATCATTACCATGTACAGCGAAAAATATTATATAAGTTTGTTTGGTAAAATATACCATTCAAGATTTTTTGAGTCTCTAATATTCACCAAGGCTGCATATATTTAATTAAAAAATACAGTAAGCTAAATACTGAAAATATTTTTGTTTTCAATATATTTTTAAAAATGTAATTTATTCCTGTGATGACAAAGCTGAATTTTTAATGGCCATGAAGGTGCTGCTTAATGTTTTTGTGGAAACTGATTTTTTTCAGAATTCTTTGATGAATATAAAGTTCAAAAGAACAGTGTTTATTTGAAATAGAAAACTTTTGTAACATTATAAATCCATCTGTCATGAAACTCTAGATGGCGCAGTTCGATAGGTCTAACTCAATCTGACATAATGACATCATCACATGGCGCGGCTGATTGGTTCTTTTTGTATCAGCAGCCAATGAACTTTCTGCTCAACATTTAAATACTTGGCTAGTGCTTGCCATAGCAGTTGCAGCGTGCTTCAGAAACCCTCTACCTTCCCCAGCTCCACCTGCATAGATCTGCTACAGGGTGATTTGTGTATGTTATATACAGTCAAGTGTTAAATGTCTTTACTGTCACTTTTGGTCAATTTAATGCACCCTAGCCGAATAAAAGCAATCATTTCTTTCAAAATCATAATGACTTCAAACTTTTGAATGGTAGTATAAGTAAAATATACAATTTACCTTATAAGTGATAAGTTTCTTCTTATTTTTATGCACATTAGGTGTTTTATGTTACATTTAATATTTACATATTTTATTGTCGTGTCTCTGACTATTATATATGGTTTATACATGTTTATAATTAACTTATGAACTTCAACTCAAAATGTTTACTGGTACCTTTATTATAATGACAGTACATTTTCAGTACATTTTAACATGCAAAGCAGTTTCTAGCAGTTGCTAACTGTGTATTAACATAATATAAGTTAAAGATGGAAACGGTTACTGTGAAATATACAGTTACAAAAATGCCTCCAGTAATGCCTTTTTTTTTTACTGTGAAATATACAGTTACAAAAATGCCTCCAGCAGTGCCTTTTTTTACTGTGAATGTTTGGCAACCACAGCTTCCAGTTTTGTTTTGTTTTGTTTTTTAACACCAATTTCACTAATTGTTTACACATTACCATCATAAAACTAGTTACAGGTTGGGTTTTAAAGCAGGGCATGAGAATAGACATGGCACAGAATTGTTTGGCAGAAGAGGGTGCATGACACTAGCAGTTGCTTTTCTTCAGATATTTATCATACTTTTAATAGTATCCATATGCCAGCTTAAAAAAAACAAAAAAAACCTAGCCGTAATCAACATGTGCCTTCAAACATTTCACGAAGGATGTCAAACACGCAAGCCACACCAAAAACACACCCAACATGCAAAGCTTACATACATGGAAATATGCTTTGCTGTAGTGTTGGGCGGTATGACCAAAAATTTATATCACGGTATTTTCCAAAATTATACCGGTTTCACGGTACATGACGGTATTTTTTTTTTCATGCATGACCGGGGGTTAACCCTATTTTCTACTGATTGAGAGAGGTAATACTGCAGTATATTGACTTAGAATGCCCTATTTTACTGTCACGATGAGTGAATATT
>NW_015642528.1:1395624-1412875 GCF_001515625.1 Sinocyclocheilus rhinocerous
TCCGAACGTTGTTTAAGCGACATACACCGGTATTGCGGTATTTTAAAAATTCATATCATAACAAAAATAAACACCGGTATTCGGTATGAACCGGTATACCGCCCAGCACTACTTTGCTGCTAGGTATTCAGGGCTGTAGACCTAGACAGAAGTCAAATACATAAAGATTGTTCTGAAGAGATGCACTTTCATAAATACAGCACATAATCCTGAGACACAGACAAGCAAAATGATTGCAGTCCTAGTCAACATATTTGTGCCATTGTGTGTGGCTCAGTGTGGCTACGTGGGCAGCATATAGCCATACACACTGATCACAGGTTTACTGTACTGCGTGCTGCCTGCACATGCTGTGTTAGCTTAATAAACGCTGCTAAAGGATAGTTATGAATTTTGTCACCATTTATTCATCCTAATGCCGTTCCAAATCTTTCAGAAAACACAAAAAGAAAACTTTTGTAGAATGTTCACGCTGCACTTTTGCATACAATGAAAGTAAATGGTGACCAAATGCTACTAAGCTCCAAAAATGACAAAAAAGTAGGGTTGGGCTAAAAATATTGATTTTATTTAATGCATGTTTTAAAAAAACACTCTCATGAAAACAAGTTGTTAGGACAGCATTTAAATATTTATATTTAAAAAAAAATGAATTGGAATAAAAAACTTAATTATATCATTAAAAAGTTATTATAACATAACAAAAATTGTGTTAATTTTAACCTTTAATATTATAGAAATATTATAGAGATTTACTAGGGTTCCCTTTATAGTTTAAAGGATTATGGTGCGGTCACATTTATCAATGCTCTGTGAAATTTTGCAGGCAAATTCCATTAATTTCAATAGGAATCTGTGCAATTGGGAATTTCACTGACATTCAAGTAGGTTACACAAATTTGCAGCGCTGACCAACACTAAACTGCTTGGTTTGAAAGTGACTTCTGTGTGAGAAGTGCTTCATACATTGCTAAAATACACAGTTTTCGACTACTCGAAACCTAACCTTTCACCTAATCTCTCTCTCTCTCTCTCACTATATTTAACTGCATTAATAACTGCATTATTATTATTATCACCACCTCGGATCATTATTTTCTAATAATTCAATGGCATGTCGTCAATTATTCCTTACTTAAATTAGGACCATTGATAGTATTCTAATTTTTTAGTAAATGTAACTGTAATCTAATTAGGCCTACTTTGATTTTGACGTAACTGTAACAAATTACAGTTACCGTTTTTTTGTATCCTGATTACGTATAACGACGTTACATGCATTCCGTTACTCCCCAATCCTGCCTAAATTTCACAAATGTGACCGCATCAATTTTTTTTTCCATGAAAAAAAAATGACGTACTGCACCTGATATATATTCAAATGAATCGATACTTAATCAAGATTGGAACCGAACTGAATCGCAATCAGAACTGAATTAAATTGAATTTGATTTAAATCGAATCATGAAATTTGTGTAAACACCCAGCCTTACAAAACCCACAACAAATGCATTACAAAATATATATGAATCAGAAAAAATAAATCAAATGATGACAGAATTGCCATTTTTGAGTAAACTCTCTCTTTTGTTGTGCAAGAATTGAGTATTTGTGTGCGAAACATTGAGCGCATTGTTGCATGCTGCTGATCAGAAGGCTCTAATGATCACACGAATACAAACAGACACCATCAGCCCATAGGGGCTGTAACACCTTTACAGCCTTACACTGATACACACGCACATAAACACATTATCTTCTGCTCGTCATTGTGTCTCAGCAGCTGATAAAGCAGCTTGCGGGGTTTCTTTCTACACATAACAGACAGATGCCAATAAAATTCTCCAGCTTTTTAGAAGCAAAGCATTGGCCACGTCAAGAAAACGTCTGAAGCTTCTTAAAATTCTCTGTGACCATCAGGAGAGGTTAACTTACAGAGCGACGGTGTGTACTTGTGAGCATGCTTTTAGTGTGCAAACAGCATAAGAAAGCCTCTCTGGCATCCCGTTAGGGAGTAACACCGCCTCGCTATAATTCTTTATGATTCCTACACTGCCTTTTCATCCTGCATCTCGCTTATCCTTCCTTAACTGTTTAGATTTGCACAAATATAAGGATGTTTGTACTTTATACAGTTCCTTACCTCTAGGTATTTACTACATGTGTTTATTGTGATCTAATGTGCATCAGCCATATTCCTGCGTATGAGCAAAATAAATAAGTGAATAACTCATTAAAGCACAGTTTATTATGGTCCGTATAAGCCATCACCTTATTTATCCACTCGAACACATCACACGCCATCTGACACATAACAAAACTCAAGCCAAGACATCCACACAACAAGATAACATGTGCAGGCATACAAGTGCACATTGTTGTTCGTTTACTGAAGCTGGTTACCGCTGAAAAGCACACCTGCAGTCATATTCTCGCACAAGCATACACATTGAGGACCGAATTCCTATCTTGTGAATCTTCACAGGGAGGAATGAGATGGAGATGCTGATCTACCTTTTTCAAAAACACAATTACTTAAAGGCAAAACATTTAGCCAAGTGTAACATTTTCCTCATTTGAATTACAAATGACTGTCTTCCTCTTTTCTCACTTCATCTAGAACTCCTGAGCTAAATAATCCAGCCAATTACACCCAAATGATTTTTTTCGAAGGGCTTCACCTTATCTAATGCCAAAGATATTTAGTGCTGTAATAGACCTAATGTACCTGTTCCATAATGAGACCGTTTCCCAATCACATCCTCTTGAACAAAATCAAAGGAGAGTATGACTGTGTTTAATGTTGTATAACCAAATTCGAGTAAAGGGATCATTTGACTGCATTTCATGCCCCTCTAATATTGTCATATAACAGAAAATGGGACATAAAAATAAAATAAATATGTATGCTTTATTGACATGTTCATCTGTTTAAGCTGGCTTTTTTTGGCCAGAAAAAGCTGCATTATGGATTAGACCTTTTGCCATTTAATTAAACATAAAAGCCTCACTGTAAAAAAAAAAAAAAATAATAATAAATTAAACATAAAATACCATAAAAATCATACAATAAAAACCTAAATGGTAGTCATAAGTTACATGCTATAGTGGAAATATATCACCAATATTTGTAATTTTACCATAAAATACTCTAATCATTATACACTGAAAAAATTTGGGGTAGAAAAATTTTCACTCAGAAATTACTAGTAAACAGTGACACAAAAAAAACTGTTTAAGTAAACGGCAAGTAACACATTGAAATAAACATGAAATTTTGAAGTAAATATAGGAAAAAGTATTTTCTCGTTAAACATACTCAAATAATTGTTTTATTTTTATAACTTAAAAAATATTTTTACAGTGCATATTTTGTATGTAAAATACATACTTTACAATGAAATAAAATAGCAATCAAATTGTAAAATAACCTATTTGGTTATATGTTGTATTATTTAAACAGTTATTTTTGTTACCATTTATGCACATGGGTGTGTATATGTTACAGTGTATGTTTCTTGCATTATTATAGTGGTGTGTCAATTGTGTGTGTGAGCAACATTGTGTTCATTAGCCAATGTTCAGGAAAAGACCCATTTTCATGAACTTTAAGTGACCGTGGAGGGGCCATTGAGCCTTTGACTGCCAGAGGGTCCCAGCTGATCACTCAGCCTCCACGTGACCCGTCACTTTACATTCTGTTTGATGAGATGACGTGACTACTCAACCTACTTCATTCGTTAGAATCATTTTAAACGAATTCTAATACCTTTCTTTCACGTGTACTGCCGACATCAACATCTGTCAATAACAGCCATTGCGATAAGCTCAATATATGACAGGCTATATCTTAATTGCTTGACAGCTTGAATGCGCGCACTGTTGCGCCTTGATAAACAGTGATGTTTCTTTAAAACTAGTTCAGTTAAATCTTGAATTGCACGCAAAGCCTGGACAAACATGTAACATTTGCATTTTATAAACGCAAAAAATGTTCACATGCGATCCTAATTGGATATACAGTATTTTTCTCCATTGTTACAGCAAAATACAAACGAACGTAAAATGAATACCTTTCATCCAGTCGACCACCTGGCTTGTTGACCACCTGCTCACAGGTTCCATGACCAGAGCCATTGTGGAAGTTTTTGCAGACGCTGCCAAACAAAGGTGCGAAAGAAGCTCTTCAGCGCACTCCAGATCCACTCAGGCAGATTTCTGCCCGTTTTTCACCCGCTGCATGTTTACCCTGCAAATTCTGCTATGGTTCTAGCAAACGAAGCGTTGGTGGTCTTTCAAGTTCAAAGCATTATTCTGCATTCCTTCGCAGTGGTCTTTGTGAGAGAGCTGTCAGAATAACGTTAGATTTCTCCTGCTCTCGCGCGAGGTTTTATCCTCCTTTCGATCATTTTCACTCACGTTGCGATGCCTTTAATGTCTCAATTCCTCATCCCATATATCGAGCCATAGACGACAGACAACGGTGAATTCACACAGCTGTGTGCCTCGTCTGAAGCTGTTAGCAGTAAACAGTAGTCTGCACGCGCGCCCCTCGCGCACACTCGTATGACTCGCGCCTCGTCCATTCTTGCCAGTCGTTGGCTCTGGCAAATAAGCCGTCATGAGGGCCAAGCAGCGGAAACATCTCCATAATTGAGCTGTGTGCAAACCAGAGTATTAAATACACCCTTACAGATAGCATTGGGACTGGAATACTCTACTATTTTATTGTTTGCAGAATCAAATGAGTCACTGTTTATTTGGAAGCCGTTTTTACTTCAATGCTTGGATGAAGATTTTTTTTTAAATGATCAATCATTACTTCTTACTTAAAGGGAGAGTGAAAATTCTTTCTTCTGTGGAACACAAAAGGAGATGCTGAGCAGAATAACAGTCTCAGTCACTATTCGTTTCCATTTTTTTCAAATAAGATGCAACAAAAGTGAATGGTGACTGATACTGTCGGTCCCTAACCCCTCTTTTTGTGTCTTCAATGGAAGAAAGTCATATGGTTCTGGAACAACATGAGGGTGTAATAATATTTATTTTGGGGTGAACTATCCCTTTAACCCATCATGCATCTAAATAATAATTCATATTTATGTAGTTTTAGATATGTATATAATTAATTAAATCATGATTAAAATCTTTATTTAATGGCATTTCCATAAAACATTTTTTAAAGGTGTTTTAAATGCCTGCTGTAATCAAAACTGAAGTGACCATCATTTAGTTAATCTAAATGATTATTAATATTTATATAATTTTGTGAAGATATGCATTCAATTGAATAAAATCTTACTTAATATTGATTTCCATAAAAAAATGCATTTTTAAGTAGGTGTTTTAAATGCCTGCTGTCCTTAAAACTGAAGTGACCTATAGTCCAGGCTTTGTGCATGATCATTCAAGGGGAAACATGCAATGCCGTCGGCTGACATTCATGCCACTAGCATGTCCCAATTAAGCCCTTATTCTTTAAAGAAACACAGTGCTCAACAAAGAAAAATCCCTGTGATGTGAAGACAAGTCAGCTTGGATTATATAACCATTCATTAACGGGACAGTTTACCCCAATAATGAAAATTCGGTCATCACTTACTTACCCTTTTGTTGTTTCAAAATTACTTTCTTTCTTCTGTCAAACATAAAAGAATATATTTTGAAAAATGTCAGTGTTTATTTGTGCATACAAAGGAAGTCAATGGTCACCAAATGGTTTGGTTACATTCTTCAAAATATCTTTTTGTTTTTTTCCATGTGTGTGTGTGTGTTTCTCAGAAAGAAAGAAAGACATACAGGTTTGGAACAACATGAGGTTGTAAATGATGACATAATTTTCATTTTTGGGGGGAGTGTACCTTTAATTCGTTATTAATGTATGTTTACATTACAGCATTAGATTATAATTAGATTCCATACAGATCTGAAATGTGATTATATTGGGAAAAAAATATCTATATTCTGTATGTATAGCACTAATTTAACTAAACATCTTACAGACAACTTAATTCATGCACATGGATCAATCTAAGACATAAAATAAATTATTACCTAAACAAATGAACAGAGATGTATTTCACAGAGTGCTTTATGTTGATTCACATCTCATGGGAACATAAGGGGAGTGTGCATTGCTGACAGATGTTGAGATTCCTTACAGCCTGCAGGGGTATTGAGAAGAGGCTTTTAAGGGACAAGGGGAGGAGAAGGGATCAAGGTTCAAGAGCTGCTCCATTAAGACTCAGACTCACCATCTGCAGCTAGAGTTCGGGGCTTAAACAACTACAACAAATATACAGCATATGAAATCAGTGCCATTCACAGTGGGACTCCAGGCCTTTTAAACATAGAAACAACACAATCTCAAAATGGGGTCCTTCACCACAGCGGTGTCAATAGGGTATAAGTCAAGGGTCTTCTACTTTTTTTTACAGGCTATGTAACAATACACAATGCTCTAAAATCTTTATCTGTTCCCAGAGACACTAAAGGTAGGTGACAGATCACTACTTAGTAGGTTACTAGTTTACTGTCTCTACTAACAACTACAAAATCTACGTCACTAAATATTCTTACTGCTGCCTCTTTAAGAAAACAGGGAAGTACATCCACAACTTCAGACCGAAAGTGATTCTTATCAGATACTGATGCGCTATTGCTACATGCATTTTCGCTGTTGAACTTTAGCATATACGGTCTTGCATTGGCTTACGGGCCCAGGAATCATAAGTCATAAAAGTAATTCATGCTAAACAATTAACTTAAAGTTAACCAAGCGGGGTTGTTTGTTCCGTCTTCCGCAATTTTATGTGAAGCCAGGCGTGAATCGAGAGGACCGCGAAGTCAGGAGCATTGCTACAGGAATAAACAAAGGTGAAATCATTAGACATCCGCTATAGCTACACTTCAGTCTGTCTCTGAAGCTCTTGTAATAGCATACTGTATATTCAAACTCACTTAACTACATATAAGGTCCTATAAAGAGAGTACAAAAGGTTTATTGTAGTCTACAAGGTGACCAAATATGGACTTTTCTCTACAATATAATTATTTTCCCCCATTTTTTCTCTAGTATTCGGGTTTAATGTTTTTTTTTCCCACATTGTACATTGGTAAACCTTGGGCTAATGTTTGCATGTTCATGAGACCAACAACATTGACTGGACCAGTCTAACTTGTTTTAATAATAGCCTACTTATGCAGAAATGACGGCATGTAAACCTGTTCTTGCTGTGTAAGCCTACAGTCTTCTAAAACCAAAGTTAACGCATTTTCCATCACTGTTATTTTTTTCTTCCAATCGCTAAAAATAAAACAGTGCGTACAAATATCAGAGTAACAGAGTGTACAAAGCACGTGAATATTTAATTACGCAACCACAGAGGCGGTTTATGATTGGCTGTCAGTTGCTGAACAACTCACTGCCATTCTAGCTCCATTGTTTCACAATGCATATCACTGTAACAGCAAATTGCTGTAAAACTTTATGGTTTATAAAGGGTTAAACCCTATTCTAATATATATGTTTAGCGTTCATAACGCAATACTGCACACTCCTTCCACAGGAAGAGACATGGGTTGCTCAAATTAAAGGCATATGAATTTTGCAATATCTTATGTATCGCTTTCATCCGGGTAACAACGCTTAGCTGTTTCTGACAAGCGGGGAAAACGTTGCAAATCCGAGATGGATGACGACGCAGTAGACATGGCGTCAGACAACAGTCTGCCATTAGGAATCGGGGCTTCCGCCTTCGGGAGTGAAAATGGGGATGAAGAGGACGACGTGATTCCTCAGAGGACACTTCCATTCACCCTCGGATTCTCCGGTCCTGTGGGGTAAGATGGTTTTCGGTAATCTGATACCGTAATAGGGATCAGCAAGGAATAGCCATGTTGACGAACATGTCAGACGCATGCATGCTTTGTCGTCTGTTGTATAAGTGCGACACCTGCTGGTAAGATCAGGAATACGCCGTTGTCAAACTACTTACCTTACCTTATTTTTATTTTCCTATCTTATAACGATTGTTCTAACCAGACAATACGTGGAGAGAGCAGAGTCCCCTGCAAACAGTTATGCTTCCATGCAGAGTGACAGCTGGTCAGAAACAAGAGAAGAGCATGAACCCAGTTGCACTCAGTAAGTTTACTTTATCTTCATTTTTGCGACTAATTTTCAAGACTAATCACGACTAATATTTTTTTTTTAGATTATATGACATGCTCTGGGACAGGTTTTATATATTGTATTTTGTCTTTGCAGTCAGTAGGTTCTTCATACAGCAGCATTTTAAAGATAGGATTTAGGCTTTTATTAGTAGCATACTATAAGAGTGAAAATGATACTTATTTGAAAGATTGAAAAAGACTTTGCTCTCTGTGTGCTTGTGACTAAAGGGGTCATTCTTGTAAGTCTTGTATTGACTTTCTACAGAGTTCAGTTGTGCAGACGGGACTCATCTGCTTCTAGCAGTGAAGAGTTTATTAGTGATGATGAGGACATCAATATGGAGGGCAATGCTGAAGAAAGGTGAGTGAAAGTTACATGATGCATCCGAGCCATTACCATGGTCATACAATACATCGGTATACAATTTAGAGGTCATAATAAATACTGTGTTAGTCAAGGGTGTTGACCACCCTTTGATGGGCAGATGACATATTGTAAAAAAAAAAATGTAGTTGAATTTTAATCCTGGCCTATATTATTTTACCATATTCACCCATATTTAATGTACTCACATAATTACTTACTGTAAGATGCTTAAATTTTCATTAAAATAGTAATTGTACAGAATCATATATAATAACATAATTTTCATTTTTTTAGAAAACATTCATTAAGAAATATTATATAAATCAGCATATTAGAATGGCTTATGGAGTAATGTCTGCTGAAAATTCAGCTTTCCCATCACAGGAATGTTACATTTTAAAAAACAGAAAAGTGTTATATTAAATGTAATAGCATTTCACAATATACTGTAAGATGCTTACATTTTCATTAAAATAGTAATTGTACAGAATCATATATAATAACATAATTTTCATTTTTTTTAGAAAACATTCATTAAGAAATATTATATAAATCAGCATATTAGAATGGCTTATGGAGTAATGTCTGCTGAAAATTCAGCTTTCCCATCACAGGAATGTTACATTTTAAAAAACAGAAAAGTGTTATATTAAATGTAATAGCATTTCACAATATTTTTGTTTTACTGTAGATTTAATCAAATAAATGCTTAGCACAATTCTTTCAAAAACATAAAAAAAATCTTACTGACCCCAACATTTTGAACAGTAGTGTAGTTTTTCATTTACTGTCATCTAAATATTATAAAAAATTATTTCCTTTTTAAATTAAGCACAAGGAAGAAGAGCAAGAAGGAAGGTGGTGTGAAACAACAACATGTTCCTGCTCCTGTAAAACCAGAGTTGGTAGTAGATCCAAATGAGAAAAGGCATCCAGGAATGACGGTGGAATTTGCATTTAAGGTGAGGCCTACACAACCAGTGGTCATTCATTCAAATCAATAACAATATTTCCAATAAGTGCCTTTCACTAACATTCTTATTATATCACAGGCCCTCACAAGCTGCCTAAAGAAACTTACAGAGGACGAATTAAAGTACTTCAAAAAACTGCTGTGGGAACGATATCCAGAGCGCTTCCGTGATCCGCTGGATGGACTTGATATTGTGGATCTGGTGGATAAGATGCTAGAGCTTTGCAATATTGAGATCTCTCTGAAGATCACGCTGGCACTCTTTAATATCATGAACTTTAAGAAGCTGGCTGAATATCTGCTAGGACTATGCAAAAGAAGTAAGTTATATTATTTTGTCCTCACCAGAACATTACAGCGCCTTTCAAACCGTTGCCTTAAAAATCTCTCTTTTTGATGTTCCACAGACGAAGTGCGCTACGAACTGAAATTGACTCTGAAGAGAAAGTATGAGATGGTATATGAGGGTTTTAGTCAGCAAGGACAACCAGTCCCCTTTGAGTCCATCTATACAGACCTTTACATTACAGATGGCATTAATGCATCAATCAACAGTGAGCACGAGTTCAGATCAAAGATACAAGAGCTTGAAGAGACTGGCAAAGTCAACAGGACGCCATTAACCGGAAATGACATATTTTCCCAGGAGAATGTGAGGTCAAGGCCCGTAAGGTCGGTGTTAGCCAGGGGAGTCCCAGGATGTGGCAAATCATTTGCAGTGCAGCGCTTCATCCTCGACTGGGCGGATGGAAAAGTCCACACAGATGTTTTCTTTCTTATTCCTCTGCAGTTCAAGGAGCTGAATAAAATGCTAGAAGGAGAGTATACCCTCCTGAGTCTAGTCAGCACCCTCTATCCAGAGATGAAGGAAATAGATACTCTCGATTTCGAAGGCTGCCTGGTAATGTTCATATGCGATGGCCTTGATGACACCCAAATCCCCTTTAATTTCCGGAGAACGGAGTATTGGTGTGATGCGACCAGTCCTACGACTGTGCAAGTGTTGATGACCAACCTCATCAGGGGGAACCTGCTCTATAACGCCTACGTGTGGATCATTTCTAGGGCAGGAGCTCTGGATGTGATCCCACCAGAACATGTCCACCAGCTTCTGGAGGTTCGTGGCTTCACCGATGATCAGAAAGAGGCCTATTTCAGAAAGACCATCGCAGATCGAGACCTCGCTGAGAAGGTGATTGCTCACATCAAGTCTTCCAAGACGCTGTTTATTATGTGCCACTTGCCACTGTTCTGCTGGGTGGCATCTAAAGTGTTGCAGCGGCAGTTCCAGTCTCTTCGAGCACAGCTGCCCAGAACTCTTACCAACCTGTACACCATTATGCTCCATGGTCACACTCTAATGTCCGTTGAGAAACTGAAGAACGACCCCACCAAAGGCACCAAGGATCTTACTGCTGATCAGCTGCTCATTAAGCTCGCAAAACTGTCCTACAGGATGCTTGAGAAGAATGAGTTTCAGATGGAGAAAGAGCACTGGGATGACGTTAGATTGCCGGATTCGTACCCTGCCATGGCCTGCACCGGTCTCTGCACAGAGTTTTACAGAGAGAAGTACGTGATTTACACAGAGAAGGTGAGCTTCTTCGCTCATCCAACCTTTCAGGAATACCTTGCTGCTCTTCATGTTTTCTATTGTTTCAAGAAACATGGGAAGAACGTCCTTGAGCAGAGCAAGCTGAGCAAAGTCATGAAGGTTTCCTTGGCAGACTTACTCAGGAGTGCGGTTGACAAAGCATTAAGCTCCAAGAATAGCAACTATGATATCTTTCTCCGCTTTCTGCTGGGTTTGTCTGTGGAGGCCAACCAGGAGCTGCTCAAGAACATCATGCAGACCTCTACCAGCTCTAGCCAGAATGCACGAGAGGAGACAACTCGCTACATTAGTAAGAAAATCAAAGAAGGCCACTTTCCGGAAAAGACTGAAAACCTTTGGCGGTGCATTGATGAACTTAACCCACAATAACACTGGGATGAACTTCTGAGAGTGATGCTGTTGCATTGTCTCGTGCTATAAGTGTGAGGTGGTAGAAAAATCATCTGTGAGGAATGCCTACCATCCAGGTCTTGTAGTGTCATCTGGATGCGCTTTTCCATCAGTAACGAACAAATTCTGTTTAAACATTATAACGTTCACCAAGTTTTTTTGGACAGTTGTCATTGCATTAGGATATTGGTACTGCGGCTTTTGTATTCAATACATACTCATATCTAAATAAAATGTAGATTACTTGACACAGTTTATATTCCTTTAACTAAATTCTAAAAGGAACATTGCTGTGAACGTATATATATATATTTGAAGTGAAAGTATTAAAGGGAATTTTCAAATCTAAAACACATGCCCATAAAATAAAGACCTTTTTAAATGTCAGTTTTGGTGCTAAAGATTTTTTTTCCTTTAATATGTTTATTTTTAAAACACTAATATTGACAAGTGAGACAAACAATTTTTTTTAGAATATATATATTATATATATATTTTTTTATTATATATATATTATATATATATTTTTTTTATTTAAATCTTGAATCATTTTGAAATTTTAGATGTTTCAACCTAGCTTCTAAATCAAATCAATATTGACAAATGAGAATACAAAGTTAAAAAAAAAAGTGTATTTATCTGAATATTACAGTATATAGCAAGTAAATATGCAACATTTAAATATTAAAATGATTCTAAATATGGTTTATATTAAGTATATTAAAACATGATGTTTTAGTAGTCTTCAGTCACACCACTCTGTATCAAATGCTGACACTGTTGCTGATGTTATCAGGGCACATGTATGTGTAAGGCACTTGTAGCCCTTTGTTTCTGTCATTGATGGACTCGCTAAAAAAGGACAGTTCTGCTTGAAAATCTCTGATCCTTTTTTGGGGAGCCATCTGGCAAAAGTAGTCTTCCGGGTATTGCCCGAGTGGAACCTGCATAAAAAATTAGAGAGGATTTGTCAAGTATATGCAAAAAACTGGGATAATCCAATCAGTTGAGTAGGAAACACTCACTAAATCTGATGAGGGTTTGCTCAGGAGCCAAAAGACTGATACTAGATAAGCAGAGGTGTTCATGTCAGGGAGAGTGTCCAGCAGGGTGTTTTTGTCTGAGTTTCCCTTAGATGTAGGAGGGGGTTGTTTTAAAGAGCCTGGGGCGTTGGGAAACCAACTACCATAGTCAAACTAAGTGCAACAAAATAGAATATATGAAACATATGATCCTAATTAAATTTTTAGAATAAGTAGAATAATTTGAAGTTCATTTTTAACTTACCTGTCCTGCTCTGAGAGCTGAATGTTGAGCTGAAACGGTAAAGATCACCATGGTCACACATTTAATGACCTCCTCCACTGTGCTAAAACACTGAGGTATTCCTAAATGAGAAGAAAAGGAACACTGATGATGAAAACAATAATGATATCACAGCTATGATAACCAAAGCTATATCGTCTGATTCACCTGTGCTGCTCTGCTCAAGAAACCCATGGATAAAGATCTCCTTGATCCAGTCCTGGAGTTCAGTGTCCTGCTGCACATCACTGTCACTCTGGTAATAAAACTCCACCATGCTTCTTACAAAACTACGAACTGATACCAAAAGCAACTGATTTGTATTGCACACATTAAAGAAAGCTTTCAAGATGCCATGAAAGAAACGTAACGAGTGATTTGATGCAAATCTGAGTAATCTATTTTGTTTTATTTTATTTCTGGTGCACAGATAGATTATAATTTTAAGTAAATTCATGTTACTCATTTATGAAGCTCCAGAGCCGAAGTCCATCATCTCTGTAGAAGAAGTTGGGAATAGATTCTAGTCCACGGCCACTGATGTCTTCAGGCAAGCAGAGAGAGCTGTAGGTCAGGTCTGAAAGCGCCTTCTTTATAAGATTGGTCATCCCTTCATCTCCAATACTAGTATTCTGAAGTGAAAATTAATTATTTAAGAAATCGTCTAAGTGAAAAAATTAAAATAAATGAAAATAAAAACAATCCTGAATCAATACCTGAGTGACAGCTCCCACAGGACCGATAAGTCTATTCCGAATAAGGGTGTTTATCTGCAGGGTATAACGTGTGTGTGGCACCAGCAACTTTGAGAGAAACACATACATGAGTTGTGAGTGATGATTATGATCCAATTTAATGCAGGATGTTATGCATTGTTCAGATGTTTACTGATGGACTGGATTTATTCATTTGGCCCAAATGTGTTTTTGCAGATGTATTAGAAAGAAGTCTAGCCACAACAAACAGTATATTGACACAGATACCACTCGTATCTTGAGTACCTTATGTATAGGGTGAGCTGCCGGGAGGTTTCTCATTAATGACACTGTAAAGGTCTCAGCCAGATGGGTGCGCAGATAGAAAGATGCTTGATGCTCAAGACAGTCGGCATTCCTCACATAGAGTTTGGCGAGCAGCCAGTCATACTCTGAGTCGCTAGGCAGGAAAACTGGATTGTCCTCTGATGCCTGTTGCTGCAACTGACACAAAACAGAATGGGAATTAGTTAATCATTTGCTGTAAAATTACTTATACAAGGTTTGTTTTTAGTTTATTATGTTACTGACCATGTCAGCCACACATCAGTATTTTTGTATTTAAATTTGTATATTTATGTTACATTTTATTTATTTGTTTGTTTGTCTATCTTTTTTTTTTTTGTTATTGTTTTTGATGAAAGTGGTTAATGTGGGGTAAAATTGTTTAATTTTGCAGTTTGTAATAAGCTTTTGGTAATGTTTTGGCAAATAAAATAAATAAAAATAATAACATTTAATAAAATTAAATAAGTTATATGAAACTGAAACTGAATTAAATGCATTTACCCCATTTCTTTCTTAAGTTTTTATTTTATTTATTTTATAAAAGTTTTTTATTTTTTATTTTAAGCATAAAAAATAATTTTGCTAGAATTATATGTAAAAACAAAAAATAGTCAGTTGGTTAAGAATAATATTTTATACTTAAAAATACTTTATTTAGATATACAAGGCTTAATATATTATGCAATTTTGCTTCTAAAAAAATTTATTTAGAGGGCACTAACAGCAAGATGTACAAATGGCAGTATTAATGTACATATTTTATTTGGTCCATTCCATTCCAGTATTGTGAAACCCATCAAATGTACCTGAATGGCAATAGGCAGAAGTTTGCCCACTTGGTTTTTGTACAGAAGGCAAAGTGGAGCCGCAACATACTGCTGCTTCCCATTGATGAACTGAGTTGGTAAATCTGCCAGTCTTTTATAGTCACATAAGAAAATGTTTCCTTGCTGTTGAGTTAAAAAAAATTAAACAGTTAATTGCTTACATATTTTGAGAGCATGGAGAGTGCAAAAGAGCAAATTTGATCTTGTTTTACCTTCATCTCCAGAGTAAGTGAAGTTCCACTCTCTAGAAAAGGCTGCACCATACCATTAGTAACGGCAAAGTTCAGAGGAAGCTCAGTGCATCGACGGAGCATCATTGGATTGGAGCCATTTAGGAGCTGATATCCAAAAAAGTCATCATCCATCCAGTGCAGCTGCACATATTCTATTATCAAAAGATTGCAATAACAAAACCACCAAATTATGTCACAGTTTTACTTCACTCATTTACATCAAACACATCTTCTAATGTCAACAGCAGCTATCTTACCAGAGACAGCAGTTCTGGATGACCAGAAGGCACTCTTCATGTCTTCCATTTGAACCCACTGATCCGGTTTTTTCACCAGTTTCTTCATTTTGATCTCACCAAGCCTGGAAGACACATTCATCATTGGCGTAAAGAAATGACCAGACAGGATTTACTAACACTTCTACTAATATATGTTAGGTAAGACTCACGCAGTGGAGCAGTTGAAAGCTGAGTCCATGTCTTTAGTGAAAGAGAAGCGGACCACTGAGGGAAGAGACAGGGGCTCCTGAAAAAATGCATGCTGTGGAAGACCTGTTTTAAACTCAGTCCACCTTGAGGAAGAAGAAGGTACACAAAGATTTACACTAAACCAATGAAGAGGCCACAAAATGATTGCAAAGACACATCTTACTGGTGCAAACTTACTGGTACACTTGTTTGTTAAGCTTCAGCTCATTTTTTATGTGCTCTTTCAGTTGTGAATATTTTTCTTCATAGATTTGTGTAGCTGTCAGACAAAATAAAAGAGTTACTGAAATGTAGATGAACAGAAAATCCCAACCAGAATAAGATGTGCACTGCAGTTCAGTTAATTATTTTGAAAGAAATCTCTTATGCTCACCAAGGTTATATTCATTTGATCAAAAATACTGTTAAAAACAGTGATAAAGTGAAATATTTTTACAATATTTTTTTTTACAAACTTAATATTTTTATGATAAACATGACTTTAGAAAAAAAAAGTAATGCAATAACAGATACGTATACAAACCTTTGGCCTCTCGCAGCTCAATTACTTCCCCCTCTGCCATCCAGCGATAGCATGGGAAATGGATCACATCTTTCTCAGGGGTTCTTACTTTTACCAGAGAGCAGAACCAGTCATTCTCTGGCAAGAACATTAAATTATCTTTCTCGAGTCTGATGAGCAGCAGGTTGGCGAGAGTGAACCTGGTAATCACTTTATACTTCACTTTCTAGGTTTTAATAAAAATGCTACAGTTAGAGAAACTGATGGCTAATTTCAGTCAGAACTTTCCTGAGCACATTTGAATTTTTGAAAATGTTAAAATTCATATAAAATGTTAAAAATATCTTACCATTCCAGTCTTAAAATCTCTTCCATAGCTGTCAAGCTTGGCCCGCTCACTCACTCCTTGTGTGCCAATCAAGGTAATGAATATATTGTCAAAAGTGCCTGCATGGGTCATGGAGCCTGTGGTCACCTCTACATCATATATGGCCCCCATGGCTCTGAAAATGAATACAGAGATTTTGTCTTGTTTTCTAGTAGAAATATCTAAATATCCAGTTTATACATTGTACATTTTGTAAAAGTATAATTCACCAAAAAGATAACATCCTGTAAGGCTTTCTTTTTTCTGTGGAACATGAAGACATTTTGATAAAATGTCTCAGTGCTTTTGTCCATACAATAAAAGTTACCAAAATGTCTTTCGTGTTCCTCAGAAGAAAGTCACACAGGTTTGGAGCAATACAATTCTTGTTATTTTTGGGTGAACTGCCCCTTTAACAACAACAACAACAAAATACTTGTAAAGCAAAATTGCTAAAGATATTACGGTTTGTTTTTTACAATGTGTTCTGTATGACAGCTTATTTTTTCTTGTTGCATTAGCTTATTTTACACCGGAAACGAGCGCTGCGTCCAAGGCAAATGAACCATTAATCGCAGTCCACCGGATGCGTTGCGTTGCGCCGCGCCGCATCGACAGTATACGACCGGTATAGACTGGTGTTAATGTTATTGTAAGCATAACCCTCGCTAAATGTAGTTACATGTAAAATTACAGAATATATTAACGTATTTTAGCATGCCCTTTCAAAGAAAACATACCTGGGGTAGATGTTGAATCAGCCTGAGAGTTGTTGAAGTCAAATGAGGAAAACCTAAAGCACAGTAACTAGGACCCTGCCAAACTGGATTCTGGCTTTCCAATAGTGAAAAGCTCAGGCCACTATTACGCAAAACGAGCTGCTGATAATACTACGGGTTTTAGCCATACACATACACACATTCCATACACACTCCTGCAGATGACACATACACCCCCCCCCCCCCC
>NW_015642528.1:1413005-1480432 GCF_001515625.1 Sinocyclocheilus rhinocerous
CTTTTGGCCCATTAAAAGAAAAAGAAAAAAACATTACCTGTAGTTGTTTTAGTTGCACTTACCAACAAGGTTTTAAATAATTTTACAAATTCTTTACAGCAGAAACTGACGACTTCTGTGAAGACAACTGTTTCTCGTGAACACTATTTCTTAGAATTCAATCATTTTTGGCATTGTTTGCACAGCATGTTATATCAGGCATGCAGATGACATTTTGTACAAAAGGATAAACCAACTCATAATCTGCTGTTGAACAATAGTTACTTAACATGTCCGGAAATAGTAAAAGTTGAGACAAACACCTTCTTTTACTTCTGTCAAATAGAGTTGATCGACAAAGATAACATTTCTTGCAAGACAAGAACCAGAAATACTACTTGAACAAACTCAGTGAAAATAACACCGCAGGATCAGATCACTGTTTGACTGGAATATCTGTATGAATTAAGCTTGACCATCATTATTTACATTTCAGACAAAGTTTATTTGTTGGCATCCAAGTTATTACAGTCATATATGCAGTTATACACAGTTCTAGTAATTACTGTTTCTTCTTCACGACATGTGCACAGTCATATTTGCCCCTGACCACAGTGATTTTGACCCCTGGTAAGTCCTGTGTTCTCCCCCCTTGTATCAGCACCACATTGTGCTCCTGGAGGTTGTGTCCTTCCCCAGGGATGTACGCGACAGCTTCTTGACCATTGGACAGACGTACTCGTGCACACTTGCGGTTGGCTGAGTTGGGCTTCTTGGGTTTCCTGATCATGGTCTTCAGCACTACTGCTTTGAGCTGTGGATGCCCATAAGTGGCACTGATTTTTGGACGAGGTGGGGGAGGTCTGCCCTTACGGTGCATCTGATTGAGAGTGGCCATGGTCCTGGTGAACACAGGTCCAGACCAGAAAGGTGCAGAGTGTGATGCTGCCAAAATGTCACAATGTAAAGTAGCATCATTTATTTCAATAGGACATTAATCAAAATTCTGCTGCTGAGACTTACCCTGTAAAACAGACGACAGCATTGGTTTCAGACTTCCAAGAAAAGACATTTTAATTTATCTGTAGGAACAACTGCAAAATCAAATCATATGTGTATATACTAAGTTATATATGGTTACTGTGAATGATAGTGAAATACACTGTGCTAGTGTAAAATTATTCCTTTTGTGTTTAATTTACCTGTATGTACGTTATGTTAAAACAAAGTGTCCAACGTTTCTTAAGTGCTGCCTTTAGATTTCAGTCCAAGGAAAAAAGGACGAATTCCTCACCCTCACTGTTATGTAACCGACATGCACGTCGCCATATTGAAAATGCATTGAACCCAAAGAATCTTCCTCGATCCTGGACCAGTGACGAGCTCAAGACTGAACTGCCTAATACCGCCATCTAGTGAATGGGTGTGGTAAATCTGGTCATTATTATGTTTATTTATTTATTTATTTTATTTTATTTTACAAATAATACAAGGGGTGATTTTTTAAGTATTTCTTATTTAAATCACCCCAAAAAGAATACATTAGTAAATGCAATTCATACAAAAATACACCTCTTTTGTGATGAACACATCTTAAAATATGAATTATGTGGGGTTTGAAGAAAATATTTCTGTGGTGTAACTTTCTGGAAGTTGTATGACAAGTTTTATTCAAGAATGAAAATTCTGTCATTATTTACTCACTTTCAAGTTGTTCTAAACTTGTATGAGTTTCTTTCTTCTGTTGAACACAGACAAAAATATTTGGAAGAATATGGGGAAACAAACTGTTGATGGTCTGCATTTACTTCCATATAGAAAAAAATACTATGGATTTCAATAGCGACCATCAACTGTTTATATTTAATAATGTAAAATTAAAGGTGCCCTACACGTTGTGTTGTACACATGCAATTAAGCGTCATAACTAAACATTACATTCAGTTTGCACGAAACCATATACTTTTAAAGTACATTATTTTGATAATAAATACTCTTTTTTTCACAAGCATTACAATTTCCGTTAATGACCACTGAACGTCAACATTGAGCAGTCTTTACAGTATATAATGACAAATGGTCGCCGTGATTTTGCCAAGTAAGACATGTTCCTGGATCAACATAACTGTCCAAAAATATAGACTTAACCCAATCCCTACCCCTAAACCTAACCCTACCCATAATTTATTCCTAAAATCAGTGTGAAATGATAGCTGATTAACAAGGGTGTAGAAGCACCTAACCCTGATTGTAAGCCTAAAACAGATATTTCCTGAAACATTATCCCTCAATTCTGATTGGTTGATAGGAATGTTGTCAACAAGGATGTTGATCCAGGAACACGTTGAACTTGGTGAAATTACGGTCACCACTGACACTGAGTAAAGTTTCATATTGGTGCAATGCAGGCCTTTCGTGAGTGGTGGAGAACTGAGGACATCGTCTCAAGCCCCAGGATGAAGACAACTTGCCTACTTATTTCAAAGGTTTGTTTTCCTGTACATTTTTACCAATATAATTTATTTGTTGAGAAAATTGTTCTTTTGATGTTGCACCCTGGCATTAGAGCTTAAGAATAGAAATGTTTTGTACGTTTGAATAGTACAGACAATGTAGGTGGTTGTTTTCATCATACTTTCCAGAAAACAAGATGAGAGCATCTTAATTTTTGCATTTCTATTATGATTTAAGTGGGCACGGGCTGTTTGTGTGGACGTATCTGGAGGATGATGAAGAGCTAGAGAGCAGAGAAGGGAGAGACGAGTTTAAGGTAAGGGTGAGTCATAAGGAGAGAGGGTCCTAATGAATAGGACGGTATCAATGAGAAAGCACAGATGTGTGAAAGAGGGAGGATGAAAAGAAATTCAGCTGACTGATTGGATGAGTGGGAGGAAAGCAAGATGAATAAGTCCTTGTGCACTTTCCAAGCGCTCCCCATTCCCTCTTTTTTTCCTCTTTTCAGTCCAGTCTATTTTTATTCCTCTTCATTGCTGAAAGTGCATCATTCTCACAAGGACAGGAAGAGAAGACATAAGAGAGTTTTATTCAGATGAAACTCGTGGGGTATTTCTGGACACGGGGCGGTAAGTTGGCCCATGGTCCCATGTGGGAGGATCAGCGCAGCACCGGACGTCGGACTCGATGGAAATGTGCATAGCTGGATAACTGACAAGCAAACAATGATTTAGGAGCACCGGAGGTGGAGATTGTGAAAGGAAGATCTTGCTTCCCCAGCAACAAGAGGAAAAAATGGAAAGGCAGGAAAGGCCATATAGGGTATTATCGTGAGCTTCCAGGTATAATGGGAAAGTGTGGGCTGACTATTCACTGTACAGCATGCGTTCGTGGACATATATGCATGTGTGTGTGTGTGTGTGTGTGTGTGTGTGTGTGTGTGTAGGAGGCTGATTGTCTCTACTGTGCCTCTGAGTCAAGAGCATACGTCAGGAAAAACAGATAGCACCTCATCATCTGCGTCAGTCTGTCCTAGGAAACCATGGAGACACACTAAAAAAGCAGTGAATGAAAGGGAACAATGGAGGGGGCAGCAACAATGAACACACACCGATGAACCTCGCTTTGATGCATTTAATTGACTCTCATATACATAATTGGAAAACAAGAGCGCATAAAATTCAAGGATATTCTTTGTGTACAAGAACATATAGTACATCGAATGCACTCTTAAAAAGAAAGGTTTTCACAGCGATGGCATAGAAGAACCATTTCGGGTTCCTCAAAGAATTTTCAGTCAACCAGAACATTTGTATATACACTAGAAAGAACCTTTCATGCAATTTAAAGTGTCTAATGTTCTTCATGGAACCATCAACGCCAGTAACCTTTAATTTTAAGACTGCAAGCAAATCCTATATTGTTATCCAAACAAAGGACAAAACATAAAGGAATATTGTTTATTTAATAAGTATTTTCTATGGTTTTCATGCAATGACACAATGAAGAGCAAATAGAAAGAGTATTGTAGGTAGGAATCAATCCTCTACTAGGTCGTAGAACTCTACGATGGTTTAAAGATACACTTGTGATTCATAAACATATTCTTTCAGTAAAGCACAGTCTTCACTATAAGTGAATACAAAGTGGCAATTGCCTTTATGTTACTTTAAGTACTTTTCCCCAAAGTGACAGTCCAATATGAATAGGATGCATGTTCATGTGACTTCATGATATTGAAATATAAACATAAATAATCCTTTTTTACACACTTTGTTTTAAATCCACCACATTATCCCAGAAAAATAGCTTCGTAAAAGTTGACAATATGCCATACTTCATTGATTAAGTCACAGACTTATGTTAAAACATGTGATCACTGGTTCCATCTGTCGGAAAGGAGAGAGAAAAAGCACAGTTTAGACACAAAAACTTTGAGATACTGACATGCTAAAATTGCAAAAGAAATGCCACCGTTTCTCACCTTGGTAGAAGATCTGTTGTCCGCCTTGATGAGGGAGTTGATACAACTCATTTTGTTGCCTCTCGGCAGGAGTCATCGGGGCGGCTGCCCCAAACACAGGTTCCATGGTTACCAGCTCCTCTAGGAGGGACTGGGCACAAGGCAGAGCAGGAGTGAGGGCAGGAAGTGCGGTGGACCCTGGGGTGGACATCGTCTTCACTTCCTCGTCGGGTCTCTCGGCTTCCTGCGGCCCACCCCCGGCCATGCGATTACGGTGCGTCAGCTGGACACTACAGAGGTGGTGTACACCATTCAGAGTCGCCGCCTCCTCCTGCGCATGGACAGGGGAGCTGCGGCTCGGGGAGCGCTGAGTGTAGGATAGCTCTGATGAGTAAGTCGAGGGAGGTACGGGGGAGGTGGATGGCAGATTTGGAAGAGGGATGCCATCTACTGCTTTCTCCTCAAACATAAAGACATCAATGTGAGCCAGCGAGGAGTTTGGGCCCTCAAACGATGCGTGATGAGGGGGAGCCGATGTGTTTTGTGGGTGGCTGTGACAGAAACCTTCAGCTAAAGTGCTAATGTACTGAGCCAGGAGCGAGATCTCCATTCGCTCTCTTTCCGAATCGTCTTCCCGAGGGAAGAAACTCAAACAGGGCTTTTTGGTGGGCGAGGCCTCGGGGGTTAAAAGGCCTTCGGGGAGATTGTAGAATGGGAAATGGGGGACATCTACGTACAGAGGTCCTCTGATCTCCGGCAGCGCCATGAGAATGCATTCGTCACTGCCTGGGCTGTCTGGAGTAGGCGGTAGCGTTTCGTATAGGCGTTTGCGGCAGTGTTGAGTGGGGCCGATGCTTGCGGGAAGGGACGCTGAGGTTATAGACTGCCTCATTTTGACTACATTGCTATGGTCTGATTTAAAGGTCTCATCACCAAACATGAAACTCCCCCCTCCGAGTCTTGGGGTGTAAGGAGGTGTGCAAATGAACTCCTCTGAGCTTTGGCACTTAGGAGGAGGTTTGAATGGAGGAAGGGGTGGAGGGGCGACATGGGTTTGGGGAACTGCAGAAAGACCCGGGGTGTTGCTTAGATGTTCAGGGGAAACAGTCATGGCTGATCTCCACATCTGGTGACCGCCATGCAGGTGTGGATGGCTCTCTTCGTCCTGAGAAAAGCCCTGAAGAGGGTCGAGTGCCATGCTGGTTGGGGCAGAGGTGCTAGGGAGCTCCTCAGAGGAGCTCCGGCCAGAAGTGGTGAAGCTGAAGTCAAAGGACTGGGAGGAAAGGCCACCGCTGCTGGGTGTGAAGACCTGGTCTGGGCTGGACAGGGGGTCAGAGCTCTGGCGTGCCTCCTGGTACAGGAGAGCCAGCTGGTTCTGCTCTGAATACAACTGCTGACGCACCGACCAGGCTTCAGACTCACTGAGAGAAGGGTAGAGAAAATGACAGATTGTTAATTATCTCATAAATGTGTTTAAGATAGCTTTTTTGAAAATAAATACTATTATTATAAATCATAGTATTTAAATATATTAAATATAATAAAAAATATTAAATATATTATAAAACATCTTAAAAACATATTAAGTTTCAATAATAATAATAAATTGTATTAATAATAAATTATTATTATTATTATATTAATAATAATAACAACAACAATACTTAATATTACCATTATTAAAAGTTTATCAAAGACAGTAAAAATTATATGTCATAAATATTAATATAATAATAATATTAATATGATATCTATTAATAAAAATAATTATTAATAATAATAATATTAATAATAATAATAATGTATACAATTAAGTTGAATAAAATTAAAAATCTAATTAAGCACATTTTTATTGTTTAATAATGATAATTTTACTAAAATTGTAAATATAATTGTTTTTATTTTATAGTATATTAAACTTAAAAGCTGGTAGCCTTTATACCTTATAACGTAGTTGTGGCTGTTGATGGGATATTCTCCAGTCTCCAGCTGAAGAACAATGTAAAGCCAGACCCATGAATGATCTGCTGCCTCTACCTGGACCACCATCTCCACCTGCCTCTCCCCACCTTCATGTACTGAAATAGGACACAATGACCAATTAACAAACCACATTTACTAGACCAGCTTTTTGATATATGGTGTCAAATTTAAAAATGAAAATAAATGAATAAAGTTATGTACTCACACAGGGCGCAGTGTTGTGCAGAGGCGTGAGAGAGATCACGAGGATGAATCAGACTGTACCATGAGCGAGAACGCAGAGTCTCTATGTCATAGCCAAGGTACATGCTTACACTGTCAGAGAGAGACAACAGGATTATTCCCTCACTCTCAAATACATAATCATATACCGACAGGGACATTCACAGGACTCATACTGTACCTGTCCTGAGCAGCATGGATTCTCATGTCCCGGCTGTGTTGAGACTGGAAACAGGACAGGAGGAAAGACTGCTCCGCAGGAGGGGTGGGGAGAGGATTCATAGCTGACGAAACCTGAGGGATGCTGGACTCCAGTGGGGAGCAAAAACACACCCACACTGGATTGGAGGTCCAGTAGGAGGATGTGTGGTATGGAGGTGGCAGACAGCGTGCCCGAACCAATGTCAGTTTGTTGCCTGATCCCTGTCTCCTTACAAACTTTGAAGTTCTGAAGCGGCAGCGAAAGAGACGGTCTAGAATAAAAAAAGAGTGACAAATTAAGGGATCATTTTTTTACATCATGTACAATACATCTCAAATTATTCATGTTAAAAGAAGGTGTCAAACCAACAGTGTAAATTACCTGTGTCAGGTGTGGTGATTGGCACAAGGTTGCCTCTCATGATGAAGTGGTCGGCTGGGTCTACTATATCATACACGCTGTCACTCTGAGCCACCAGATCCACCTGAATGAAGCCCAAATAATTATTTTTAGCATGCACCAGTTCCTAACAAAGCACTAAAAAGTTAGATGAACTGTTTATTTTACAATTTGTTTCTTACCATGGAATGGCCAAGGTGCTCTGCGACATTGTCCGATAGATACAGGAGTTTTCCTTCACTAGTCAGCAATAGGAGAAACCCTGGTAGGGTGTGCAGCAGATCCGAGAGTTCTGGCAAAGACAGGATGCTTCTGCTCACGTCATGACCTGCTGCCACTGATCAAGACAGCACATGGAAATCTCAAAATAAAGATCTGTATGTACATAGTACAAATTCTTAATCTCAAGCCATGAGAAAGTCATCTAAAGCAACATCCACACAAATAGCTCAAAATCAGCACCATAGACAGAGACCAGCAACTTTCAGAACTCTGGACAGAGACAGAGATTCCTCAGATATGACATATCTGCTTTATGCTTGTAAAAAAAATAAAGGTTTTAAAATGATTTTGATTCAGCTTTTTATGTTCTTTAGAAAACCATGTAATGGTCAATAACTTTTTAACCTTTCAAGAAACTAAAAGCAAATACACTGATCTGAAGAGCTAACGCAACATCCATAACTTTATATTCGAATGGCAACTCATGAACTCCATTCAAAATCTCTCAGTATAATTTTCAAAAGTCCTTGTTAAGTTAACCCTACCTTGAGAGAAAAAGACGGACTTTCTTGTGTAAATGCAGGCTAGGGACATGATGTGAAGGTAGGAAAGACGAGCTTTGTCGGCATCGGAGATGGGCAGAAGATCTTTCAAGTTGCGAATTTCTGCGTTGATTTGATCCCTCCGAGCCTTTGATGCTCCTTTAGTGGACCGGTACATTTTGTCGACTCCAAAAAATCGTTGGAACGGACGAATAATCTGAGTAAAAACTGCCTGCGGTTAGAGCTACTCAGCCATCATTTGGGGCAGACGCCACTTCTTGTAAGTTTCGGATAATATCTTTAAAAAAAACCCTACTCAATATTTGAGAAAAACATTTTTTCTTTGCCCATATATCCTCTGTCGTCTCTTAAATTGTACTGTTGGTATGCTATGGATCTCTCTCTCGCTTTCGCGTGAAGCTTCTGAAGGCAACATTGCCTCCAGATCCTTTATATAGAGGCGCCTGAAGAAATGTTGGGAGGGGGCGTGCATAAATGGATTTGAATCTGATCTCCAAGCATCTCTGCTTTTTGCTGCTGTGATAGTGACGTAGGATAAATATGGGATCCCTTTAAACGCACAAAGCCAAATTTGGACAAATCTAGACGAAGGCAGTGGTCCAAACTCTCCACCCTGTTGCGCGCTCAGAGCAGGTGCATCCATCCGCGAGCTGCGCTAACAGAATTTTGCTGCTAAATGCTGTTATTTGAGGACGGGATTAGGAGTAAGAACTTATAGGCTATCTCATGTCAATGAATTTCAGTGTGAGATGCTAATTGAAAACTGTAGGTGTGCCTGTGGTCATTGTTTCTTCATCAATGCAATTAGTAGGAGGCTGATAACTCACAATCAGCAATTACATCATGCCACCCATGCAATGAAAATAGAAAACAAACAATAACCACGATTAAGAAAATAAGTGTTTTATCCCACGACTGCCCCCACACGCAACATGATCGTTGAAATATCATTTTACAGCAAACTGCAGTTAAATCAAGAGACGCATCACGAATATAGGCTGTGGAGGGTCATTCCATCAAACAGGTTTACAGTTTGATAAGGTGATCTGAAAACGATTTCTTGTATGATTATAAGAGAAAAATTATTTGTAAATATACTGTATTATTTTAAATAATATATGTTGTAATATAAAGCTATATTGTTATATTTTGTTATATTAAAAATACGATACATTTTTAAGGTCACGTTCGATTTTTGTTTTGATGTTTTTAAAAATAGCATTTTTAAAAATATATAATTTGTTTACTACAGAAAATGATGGTAACAGGGTTGACATTGTATGATCGCACCCTACTGACAAAACATATCAAAACAAAGTTTTTCGAACAATTAACATGACAAAATTGTATAATAAAATTAATTTGATAAATAATAAGACAGATAAAAAAAAATCATTTAAATATACTGTATTTCGTTTAAATTTATTACATTTGAAATTTGCATGCTATATTAGCCTGCTATATTTTTTTCTTATTTTATATTTATGCTTTTAATAAACAGGCCACAAAATGTAGGCTAAGTCATGCATATGGTTAAGCATTTCAAGCAGAGTTGATATTATTTATAGTATTAGCCTACTGATTATTAACAAATCAAAAATATGTATTACAAGGAGTTTAAAACTCTTGAGAAAGTCATTTCACATTTGAAAATTCAATATAACTCATATTCAGTGTTTCTATTTACTTTTTTTTTTTCTTAGTAAACTTACATGTGAATAACGAAACAAAACAGAAAATAGTTTTCACTGGGGAGAGAGAGAGAGAGAGAGAGAGAGAGAGAGGGAGGGAGGGGAAGATAAGGAGAAATCAGTGAATGAACAGTTTGAAGGACACTTGTCTGGTTTTACAGTTTCTTCTTCTTTATGTTCATGTTTATTTTAAAACCAGAAGAATCAAGGTCCTCACTCTTTTACTTTAAAGAACAGGGATAATCTGTTGCTTGGCAACACTTCTTTTAAAATACCTGAGCAGGACAAGACTGAGGATGGTAATGGTCATCATCTGAAGCTCGACCTCAACAAACTTTGTTTATCTAAAGTAACATGTATTAAAAGTCACATGCCATGTCATGATTCATATCACTTGTAAACAATATATTGTGATAAAGTGGGGATCTTATCTGCTGAGCCCTTTATATGGCCAAATTATTCTGTAATTATATCTGTGACATCATGACCTACCCCATTGATTCATAACAAGAATGCATTTTACTGTAGTTAAGAGCTTATTAAGACTTTAGTTCCATACACTTCTAAAAATAAAGGCTCTTTTTTGGCATCCATGGATTTCATTAAGAACGTCCATGAAACCTTTCAATCACATTAAAAGTCTCAAATAAGGTTCTTTAGATATTTAAAATGTTCCTCATGCTACTAAGAAAAAATGATTTATATATATATATATATACTCAAAAATAAAAAAAATTGCTGAAATTAAGACTTTAGTTCCATACACTTCTAAAAATAAAGGCTCTTTTTTGGCATCCATGGATTTCATTAAGAACGTCCATGAAACCTTTCAATCACATTAAAAGTGTCAAATAAGGTTCTTTAGATATTTAAAATGTTCCTCATGCTACTAAGAAAAAATGATTTATATATATATATATACTCAAAAATAAAAAAAATTGCTGAAAATCCTCTGCAGTGAATGGGTGCCATCAGAATGAGAGTCCAAACAGCTGATAAAAACATAACAATAATCCACAAGTAATCCACATGTCTCCAGTCCAACAGTTAATATCTTGTGATGTGAAAAGCTGTGTTTCTTCATTTGTAAACAGTGCTTAATCTGTGCATATTTCTCATCCTGATTCAGATGAGACACTATTTCACTACAGAAAGCAGTATTATGAATAGAGGAACCCAAAGGTTTGAAGTTAAAAACTTGATGAATATCTTATGTCTGTCTTGTGGATTATTTAAATGTTTTTATCTGTTCTTATATCAGAACTCTCATTCTGACGGCACCCATTCACTGCAGAGGATCCATTGGTGAGCAAGTGATGCAATGCTAAGTTTCTCCAAATCTGTTCCGATAAAGAAACAAACTCATCTACGTCTTGGATGGCCTGAGGATGAGAACATTTTCAGCAAATCAAATTTTTTTCTTAAAATCTTTTAAGAACTGCTCACTGAAAAATGAATTGGGGAACCAAAGATGGTTCTTTATAGCTTCTTTATTTGTAGAGAAGTGCATGCATACATTTTGTGCATTTACAAAGTTTTAAACGTCGAACAGCGATCGTACGTGAGCTAAGTTCTCGCCTACACATCTCCTACAGTTGATGAAGCCTGTTCAAACAGCAGCCTTGTAACTGCGCTTGCTTTTTTCTTTCTCCTTAGTCGCTCAGGCTATTTTTAACACCCAGCAACAGTGCTCATTTATTTCAAACCGCTTTCAGTTTTCTATAAGATTCTAAATATACTGCTCAAGGACAGACAGATCCATATGTGTTCGATGGACTTCTGTAACTTTTAAAGAACATTAATTGAGAATACTATGGGGCATCAGATGCCTGCTTGTATTTTGGTTCTGGCATCCATCCATCACCTCCAGAGGTGATGTGTCAGTTTTTGTTTGTTTTTTTTGTCCTGAGGTTAAATAAGTCTGACTCACACTTCCTGTTTGTAATATTTCACATCCTATGTGGTATCTGACTGCCATTATCTGCCTCAATACTGTCTTTTTCCTCTTTTTTTATGTCCAGCCTGTGCGATTATGGCCATTACTGATCAAATAACAAAATCTTTTAGCTTTTGAACTATAATGGATGCACATAGGAGGCTGGATGATAGAACTGTTGGACAGCCACAGCATTTGACGTCGCTCAGAACATATGCTATCAATATTGATGAAAAGTTTTGCTGGATGATGTGGACCTGGCCCTTGGGAGACAGATCTCTGCAGAGAGGGAACTGTCACCCTAACCCTTGAGCTCCCACTGGACTTTTTTGTTTATTACGTGGGTGGCACGGCCATCTGCTGAAATCAGAAAGATGGGGGATGGGATTTCTTGGAGAAGATGTGTAATGCTCATAATCTGTTCACATGGACGTCTTTTAATATGCATTGAACTTTGGTCATTTTCGAGGAATCGAAAGAACACTTGGGTAATTATTTCACAGTGAATCCACGAAGAAATAGCAGCTTTCCAGGAAAAATCTCAAGGTCTTCTTGGCTTATGCTGTGTATGGCACAAAAAAAATCCATCCTAATTTGGACTCCATATTCAGGACAATATGTTGCCACAGAATGTGATCAAAACCGAATGTTGGTAACGAAATGCACAGTGTGTTTCACTTGTAGTATCCTTGTCTTTGTGTCTTTTTCTATTCTTTTTTAAATTTTTATTTAGGGGTTTATACTAGTAGCTGATACTTGACCATCTCTGTATCTCTGCACCCATGGCAACGGAGCTGCAGTATCTTAGTAACAAAATTTGCACATTGCAAGAGATGCGAAATGATGGTTGTTCTCAAGCACACCACCAATTTGAACCGAACAGAAGAAGTCGCAACATTTAACCTCCATTAATTAAGTGACATTTATAAATATCCTAAAACCAAAAGTAAAGAGAAATCTTCCTATATGTTTAAAAAGTCACACTTTTTGGCAATGTAACAAGCTTCTTTGACACAAAAACTCACCTTATCATTGCTTTCACACCTTTAGAGCACATTAAATTACTTGGAAGGTCACGTTGCATGATTCTTTCTGCTTTAAAGAAACATTTTTCACCTTGTCATCTTGTAAACCTGATCTGTGTGGGATGGAAATGAGTTCAAATTACCAACAAAAATGAGGGGAAAGGTAATATTTCGAATTTCACGACAAGAGTGTACATGTGTTGTTTCAGTCATTCATGGTGATCAGAGAATAATATGTTTTAATGGCCCGATTGTGACGTGTATTTGAGGGGGTGGACAGGAAAATTACTCTCCTTATAACCTACTGTAACATTACTCTTCTAAACCACAAAAATAGCTCCAAAGCCCCGATTTTCCTCTCTGCTAATGAAAATAACTAACCTTGTTTATTGTTAGAGAACATTCGGCTATTTATAAACAGCTATTTAATTTTAAACAAATGTAAAGGCTAATGTAACATATATTAATTACATTTTCATTGGAAGCGGTCATAGTCACAACAAAATAGATTAAAAATAGTGCATATAAAATTCTGTCATCATTTACTCAAACCTGTATGCACATCTTACTTCTGCCGAACACAATAGAAGATATTTTAAAGAATGTTGATAACAAAAGAGTTCCGGTTCCCATTGACGTCCATTGGGAACAAAAGCTGTTTAGTTACCAACATTCTTCAAAACACCTTCTTTTGTGTTCCACAGGAGAAAGACCTTCGAAGTCTTAGAAAACCGAAGAATGTAAAATATTACAGCATCATCTGATATGATTGCCACTGAGCTCAGCTACTCCTATCACACCTACATCCATCTGCTGCACTGCCCACAAGCCCTCTGTGCCAACACTGACCATCAATGAGCTCATCATTTCCCTGCTGGAGCTACACCAGGCTAAATTCACACTTATCGCTTGACAATACACTGCATGCCGTTGTAATTAACATACAGATCCTTTCACACACATAGCATAAATCAGACACTGACTCAAACAGAACTTACTACTCGGTTTTTTTCCCCAAAACAAGTGTGAGATGACCAGTCCATTGATGAAATTATGTTAACGAATGGCCTGCAAAAACACAAACCTTTAGCATTTAAAGGTATCGGTTTTTAGATTGTAGTTATCCTGTTTCTTTTTATTCATTAACTTGTCCTGTCTTTACTTTTTGTCAATGAATATGGTCAATTTAAATCTACAGGACAGCTTTAAAGCTTTCTATATCTTGAAGTAAATACATAGGATTTCCAAAATAAAAAATGATTGTTAGGTACAGTAGTTTCAAAGTACAGTAGCCCTAAAATACCATAACTAAAAAAAATATATAAATGTGACATTTATTTGAGTTATCTTTGGCCCTTAAAGGGTTAGTTCACCCAAAAATGAAAATTAGCCCATAAATTACTCACCCTCAAGTCATCCTAGGTGTATATGACTTTCTTCTTTCAGACGAATCCAGTCGGAGTTATATTAAAAATTGCCTTTGATCTTTCAAGCTGTTTCATGCCACTCAGCTAGTGTTGCAGTGCTTCAGTCCTAAAGCAGTTCAATAAAATGCGCCCATCCATAAAAAAAAGTGTCTCACACGGCTCCGGGGGGTGAACAAAGGCCTCCTGTAGCGAATCGATGTGTTTTTGTAAGAAAAATATCCATATTCAAAACGTAATAATCACTTGAATGTAGCTTGCGCTCACTGTTGTAAACAGAAGCAGTTCCGGGGGAATGACGCATGAGCAGGCCCGGCGTCAAGGTGGGGCTTGGGGGGGCTTAGCCCCCCCTGCAATGATCTCAAGCCCCCCCTCCCAAGCCTGGCAGAAGAGAACGTAAAAACTTAATTAAACAAGTACAATACGGAACTGCTTCCAGTGTACAACAGTGGGCGCAAGCTACATTAAAGTGATTATTACGTTTTGAATATGGATATTTTTCTTACAAAAACACATCGATTCGCTACAGGAGGCCTTTGTTCACCCCCCGTTATGGGCTAATTTTCATTTTTGGGTGAACTAACCCTTTAAACCCAACTGTAATCATGGTTCTTTCAGGTAATAGCAAAAAACGGTAAAACTCAGCATGTGTGCTCCAGTGTTACACTGTCACCATGTGGCGACACCGGAGTAATACATTTCATTTATGCTTATCATAAACGCTCACAATCAACAGAAACTTTAACCGAATTATTAGCATGTACATAAAATGGGATATTTTCAGCTTACAGACAAGAAAGGAAAAATAGAGGAAGAAGATCATAAAAACAAAGATGTGAAGGGAGGATTAGAATATATATTTTTTATTTTTTAATGTATTCCCATAACAATGTAATTTAGTAAAAAAAAAAAAAATTATTGATTTAATTTTGGAGTCTTGAATTCAATAAGCATTAAAGAAAATACAACAATTTATGTAAAACTGGTTTCACTAAATATTTACAAAGAAATTTGTTCTGTTCATGTTTCATTCAAGGCTTATAGAAACATATATTTGTTAGCTGGTACTAATAACTAATTATATCTTTCTGATATATCTGCAGCAGATATGTGTTTTGGTGTGTGTTTGTATGCTGCATGTATGTGTGAGAATGACAAAGTGAGAGGAATGAATGTTCAGATGCTTTAGCGCTTCCCAGAATAGGCCTGCAGTCACCGGCCAAAGTCAGCCACAAAAAAAGATGATTTCACATCATTAGGTGGTGAATTGTGGAACTGTGCTGCCAAATTTCAACACATAAAAGCAGAAATAGACTGAATAAAAAAAAAAAAATCTTTTGTCATACAGTGTTTTTCCTACGTTTGTCTCTCCATCTCTCTCTCCTCAGAAAGCATGAGGCCCAACATAAATGGAGAGACGCAGAACAGAGCTGGTCTGGTAGTTCATGAGAGGATTGACAGACACCATCTCCAGATCGAGGATGTACTCCTTCGGTCCCGTCACTGCTCTGGCCAACACCAGCATGGCACTGATGTTGTTGATTTGCTAGGAACAAGAAATGACAAAAATAAATGAGTTCTAAAGTAGGAGAATCCGAGATTTTTCATTTAAACTCAGAATGAACGTTTTGGGATTTTCAAAGCTTAAAACTCAGCTTCAAACAAAGAATTGAACAGGTTAAATAACTCTTTCTTTCGAAACATGCTTCGCAACTCCTTGTTCAAGCTCTTGTTCTGTTCAGGCTGGACTATTGCAATGCTCTCTTGGCAGGTCTATCAAACCTCTACAATTAATCCAGAACGCGGCAGCAAGATTAATTTTTAGCGAGCCAAAAAGAATGCACGTCACACCTCTGTTTATCAGTTTGCACTGGCTACCAATAGCTGCCTAAATTCATTACTTCAGAGTTATGTGCCCTCTAGAAGCTTGCATTCTGCAAGTGAACGGCGTATTATTGTGCCATCCCAAAGAGGCACAAAATCACTTTCATTGTCCCTTTTAGACTTGCACTCTATTCATTTACTAACTGCTTGTTTCCTTAAAAAAAAAAAACACGAACACTAGCTTTTCTAATTTTTTTCTATTCTATCTGTTTTCTTTTTATTTATTATAAAATAAAATAAAAACGTGCTACATGTACTGCGTTAAGCTAACTGAGACTTGTTATAGCACTTGTACTGTATATCATTGCTCTTTTGTTGATTTTGATTGCTTCCATTGTCCTCATTTGTAAGTCACTTTGGATAAAAGCGTCTGCTCAATGACTAAATGTAAATGTTAATGTTAAATAGGATAAAAATATTTAAGATTCTGCACTATATTAAATAACTAACCAATATAAACAAATATGTGATCAAGTATAAAATAAAATAAAATAAAATATAGTTTGGGGCCATTATGTTTTGTTTTTTTAAAATAAAACTTTTTTCAGCAAAGATGCATTAAATTGATTAAAGACGTAGTTATTATTGAAGTAAAGACAAATATAATGTTGCTAAATTTTTCTATTTTAAATAAATTTTGTTCTTTTCATCAAATAATCATAAATGTACAAATGTCACAGAATTGTCCACATGATTTTCATTCAATTATTAAGCAGCACAGCTGTTTTAAACATTGATAATAATGAGAAATGTTTCATGATCACCAAATCAGTATATTAGAATGATTTCTGAAGGATCATGTGACACTGAAGACTGGAGTAATGATGCTGAAAATTTAGCTAAAAAAACTCCCTGGTTATAATATACACCCTAAAATTAAACTGAGAATGTTCTGTTTAGGTTCTCTTTAGTTTGTCAAAAAAACTCCCTGCTCATTTCTGGGAAGATTAGTTCATTGTTATAAAGAATCAATCCTAAAAATAACCATTAGATAATATGTGACCCTGGACCACAAAACCAGTCATAAGGGTCATTTGTAATGATGCTGAAAATTTAGCTTTGCCATTGCAGGAATAAATGACATTTTAAAATATATTAAAACAGAAAACAATCGTTAAAATTCTTGTAATAGTATTTCACAATATTACAGTTTTTACTGTATTTTGATCAAAGCATAAGAGACTTCTTTCAAAAACATGACCCACATGAACCCAAATGAATGTAATATAATAAAAAAAGAATGCAAAACAGAACCATTTTCACCAGTATTTACTCGATCACACAAGTTATGAAACTAATGTTTAAAGGGTGTTGTGTGTCTCTGACTAACCCGTATGTAGAATTCTTCATGTTCGTCTCCAGAACGAATGCGGAAGGAGTTGTAGGCTCCGGGATAGACACTGGTGGCCTGGATCTGGAAGATGTCGGAGGGAACGGAGCGCTCGGAGGTGATGCTCATGTATCGATGCACAATGGAGAAGGGCAGGTCACGACACTCTGGCTTCACCACCAGACATATACAACGACTGGACCGAAACAAAATGACACGAGGAAAAAGGGAAAGGGGTGTTAAATACTGAAAAGTGTCAAAATAGGATTTTGATTCAATTATAAGTTGCCTTTAAACCAATGGAAATGGCTCACTTCTCTGAGACCTGGACGTAGGGGTCCTGGCATCGGTTAGAGCCGACACACTTATGTCCACCATGGATGTTCACACAGACCTGTCCCTCCCCACACTGATGAGCGCCTGTCTCACACTCATTCACATCTACACACAGAATTCTTATGACAAACTGAAACCAAGTGAAATGTGATTATAAGAGTCGAATGTAAAAAGAAAAAGGGATTTTGTTTCAATACCTTGGCAGAGTCGTGTTCCAACTAGCTCGTAACCTTCTGGACAAACACAGGAGAATCTTCCAGGCTCGTTCACACACTGAAACTGGCAAAGGAAACTGGAATAGCTGCACTCATCAATATCTGGGAGGAGAGAAAGAAAACCAATTACACTAAGCACATCGTCAATTGGTCAAAAACTATTAGGGTTATGTCTTTTGCACTAACCATTGCATGAGTAGCCATCGGGTCCCAGGTCATAGCCTTGATCACAGCGACACAGGAACGTACCGTAACTGTTGTAACACCTTTGCTGACAAGGTGCTCCCATCTCACACTCATTTGCATCTGATAACAAAGAAGAAAGATTTTAGAAACTTGTGTACTGAAAAAAATCTGAATAGACAGCATTAAAGCAATAGTTCACCCAAAAATAATAATAAAACAATCACATGTGCAGTGTTCTTGGTTTATGGTGATAAAAATAAAACATTATATATATATATATATATATATATATATATATACACACACACACACACACACAGTTCTCTTTAGTTTGTCAAAAAAACTCCCTGCTCATTTCTGGGAAGATTAGTTCATTGTTATAAAGAATCAATCCTAAAAATAACCATTAGATAATATGTGACCCTGGACCACAAAACCAGTCATAAGG
This sequence comes from Sinocyclocheilus rhinocerous, assembly GCF_001515625.1. NCBI lineage: Eukaryota > Metazoa > Chordata > Actinopteri > Cypriniformes > Cyprinidae > Sinocyclocheilus > Sinocyclocheilus rhinocerous. The sequence goes on from NW_015642528.1 coordinate 1,431,468, forward strand.
GTCATTTTGTTTAATTAAAATACACCATCTCAAAGCTGAATAAATAAGCTTTCTAATGATGTATGGTTTGTTAGGATAGGACAATATTTGGCCGAGATACAACTATTTGAAAATCTGGAATCTGAGGGTGCAAAAAAATCAAAATATTGAGAAAATCGCTTTTAAAGTTGTCCAAATGAAGTTCTTAGCAATGCATATTACTAATCAAAAATTAAGTTTTGATATATTTACGGTAGGAAATTTACAAAATACCTTTATGGAACATGATCTTTACTTAATATCCTAATGATTTTTGGCATAAAAGAAAAATCAATAATTTTGACCCATACAATGTTTTTTTGGCTATTGCTACAAATATACCCCAGCGACTTAAGACTGGTTTTGTGGTCCAGGGTCACATATTATGTGCTTATGTATTAGGTGCTGCTGATTTCCAAAGCACCATGACTGTATCATAAAACATACATATAAAGTACATATAACTTGTGTGCTACTGTATATTCCAAAATATTCTGAAGTTATACAATTGTTTTGGTTTTAAAAACTAATTGTTTAAAAAAAATTGTTTTGGTTTTAAAGGAAAAAACTTAATTTAAATTGTTATTTGCCCTGAAATACATGTGGACATCAATCACAACAAACATTACAAATTTACACAAAATGATGTTCACTGACATCAAACACGGTGTGTTCCTCATACAATGCTATCAGGTAACATTTTATTTTAAGGTGTCCTTGTTACACATTACATGTACTTACTATTATAATAACAATAAATCATGCATGATTACATGCAAGTAACCATAAGCCAAACCCTAATCCTAACCATAACCATATTGTAAGTACATGTAGTTAATTAATATTACTCAGTACTTAAATGTAAAATTACAGTGTAACAAGGACAACTTAAAATAAAGTGTAACCTGCTATGATATAGAGCACAAATCATATGAACCAATTTTTATGCTAATTTTAAGCTACTTTTCTGTTCCTTTCATGCTCCATGGGATAAAGAAAATGACCTGGTTTTGAAAAAAATTACAGAATTTTTATGTTTGAGTTTTGATTAACTTGTCAAACTTCTATAATTAAATTAGCATGTAAGCAAATTTTGGTTGCTGGAAAATGTATGTTGTTTAAGGACTTACCAACACAGGATCTGTTGTTTCCCACCAGCTGGAAGCCAGGCTCGCATTCACAAGAGAAAGATCCTGGCACGTTCACACAGCGATGCTGACAGTACCTGTACCTGCACTCGTCGATATCTTAACAGATGAGAGGAGATACTTACTATAGACTGCGGAACAGAAGCGTAATCTTATGCTAAATTTAATTGACCATGTTGATACTTCACTGCAAAATACATCTTGAATTGAATCTTGAATTGTGAAAGTGGCAATTAAAGACGTAATTTATTCTCTTACCCACACACTCTATGCCAATCTTGCTGTAGCCGTCAGGGCACTGACAGGTGTAGGTGCCCACAGTGTTGATGCATTCCTGGCTGGGCTGACAGTCATGCATGTCCAATTCACACTCATTGATGTCTGTCCAAAACATGAGGAAGAGCTTTAGGATATCATACTGATGCACAAATACAATCTAAAACCACATGAATAGACTTTGCCTGCATTTGGCCTTAAATAACTCACCCACACAGGTATCTCCTTGGGCCCTGTAGCCTACGGGACAGGGGTTAAAGGCCTCATTACTCTCCACAGGCACATTGGGCTCTGACTGGCTGGAGGGCTCAGGTGCGGTGATCACAGTGGCGGAGCGAGGAAGGCACAGGTAACCACCATAGTGATTAAAGCATTTCATCTCTCCCTGACAAGCCTGCTGGATAGTCTCACACTCGTTTATGTCTAAGTAAAACAGAGAACAGAATTTAGGTTTTTGCAAGGTAACAAGCAATTTTCTTAAATTTAATATATATATCCACACAGAGATCTGATCTGATCATCATCCAGTCTGTCTGGAATGACATGAAGAAACAGAACAAACTGAGACAGACTAAATCCAGAAGAACTGTGGCAACGTCTCCAAGATGCTTCAAGAGACCACCACTATATATGTAGATAGTTCTTTATGGTTGATTTTTATTTATTTATTGGCTTTCTTAAAGAGATCTCGAAACCTGAACCCTTCGAAACCTGAATGACTTTCTTTCTTCTGTGGAACATAAAAGAATATTTTGAGAAATTGTACCATTTTTTAAACCAAAACTGTTAGGTTACCATCAACATTCTTTAAAATATCTTCTTTTGTGTTCCACACAAGTCGTACAGGAGTGGAACAACACAAGAGTGAATACATGATAACAGAATTTTCATTTTTGGGTGAACTATCACTTTAAGAAAGCCATTAAACATTAAATAAAAATCAACCAAAAAGAATCGTCTACATATATACAAATTTTACCAAATAAAATGATGAGAACCATGAAGTTAACAGGTATATTTTGGTCTTAAAAAAATGAAAAAAAAAAAAAAGTTTTGTATGTCCACGCAATATTATTAACCAATCAAAACACATCAGATTTCAAAATGGGTGGAGTTACCACAAGCTGCAGAAAAAGGGGCCAATCAACCAACAACATTATTTCTTGGTTAGGGCAAAATCTCAGATCAAATTAATTTATTGCTTGTTGCTCATTTAAGTTTTTATTGCATTGTGCTTGGTTTAAGATATGCTGTATATCTAGAATATTAAACTGGGACAGAAAGTATTTTAACATCGATACATAATTTATATTAACCATTAGACATTTATATGAAGCAGGATTTTAGACCAATAAGACTTGACAGTGGGCGGGGCTACCCTGCTCAGCTTTATATCTACAGCTTCTTTTAATCGTCTGCGCTTAATGTACAGAGTATTTTAACATTCAGAGATGCAGCCAGACACAGGGGCAGGACAGAGGGATGTGCATGTGACATTTAACCAACAAGATAATTAGAGGAGAAATGCATCACTTTCTCTCTCTCTTTCTCTGGCACATGACCTTCCACCCACCTCGACAGAGTTGAGTCTGCACGTCCCACTCATAGCCATCTGTACACTCCTGGCAGAGAAAACACACTTTATTATGTAGCATCAAACTCAAACACTTTTATTGACAGGAACATGACTTCTAATGCAAACTGATGTCTGATAGTATACAATAGCACACTATATATGCCAAGTTACGTAGGAAGGCAGATAGACAAGTACATGTTCCAGCATGTAGGAAGACTGAAGAGGAAGAGAGAAGAACAGGGAGAAATTGTCACAATTACTTACTGTGTAAGAGTCACGTTCAGCAGGAGACTGACAGATTGTAGCAGGAAGAACAACCAGACCCACGCAAAGTAGCACATATGTGGCCTTCATAGTTACAGGGTACAGGACATTCACCCTGCCACACACACACAGCTGGACGGATGAACAAATGTATAGTTGTCGTTAAGGCACACTCTCGCGCCAAAGAGGCCCAATAAGAGCGAGAACAGACGTGCAATGGGGGTCTGTTCAGTTCCCGCCGTCTCCTCGAGGAAAATAAGGAGGGGGCAGACAGACAGGTAGGGGTGAGACCTTGTAAAAAAAGAACAACAAAGGTAATTGCAAATAAACGTGTTAACAGGAATAGTACACAACATAAACATTTGGAAGCAGTGAAAGTGATCTCTTGAAAAGGCCAGCATTGCTGACCACCTCCATATGTTTTGCTTTGGATACTGGTGTGCTGGTGTCCCCGTTTGGATTGTTAACTAGCTTAACTAGCTGTACAATTTACACGTGCAATAACGTTTAGTTTTTTATAGCATTTAATTTTTCTAGGTCAGAATTATTATGTTAACTAAATCTACTGTAAAACCATTAAAAAAATAAACAATTCTCGTTACTTGAAATAAAAGTGTATCTGTATTAAAATAAAATATTTAATTAAATTTAACTTTTTTAAACTTTAATTTAACTTGATGTACTAAAATAACTAAAACAATAATTAATAAAAACTATATAGACGTGTTTAAAAAAAAAACACAACAAAATTACTAAAACTTTAAATTCAAATAAAAACCGAAAATGTAAAAATAAAAACTAATTCAAAATAAAAATACAAATAAATAAAAACATAAAATTCTTAATTCATGATTGATAATAATACATTAATGTTAATTTATACAACTTGAAATACTGAAATGTATTAGCATATGTAAAAATAAACATTAATTTAGATCAAGATTAAGAATATTGTGAATATGCTGAATACTGTGTGATGCATTAACTAATTTTAACCAATTGCAAGTGTTTACAATAGCATTGTCCACCAGCTAGACCAGCACAAACCTGCATGAACCAGACCAGAAACTCCCACTCTTTTTATCATAGTGAGATTAGGTTTACATTAACATGGCTGTAATTCTTCAACAAATATTACTCCATGGCATATATGATAAGTGATAAATGTGAGTTTGGGGTTTTGTGCAGTGATTTTGATCTTGCTAACTAGGCAGTTCTTGGAAGCAAGGCAAGTTGGTGCATATAATCAGATATTGCATGACGGATTTTCCATTCCTCACATTCATTGATCTGGAGATAGTTATTCACACCTTCATCTCATCCTGACTTCTGTACGATAAAAAAAGAGTATTTAAATTAACTGGTTTTAGTCAAGTCACATACAATATACTATTTACCTTCACATCACATACTTTACACCAACAAAACTAATTATGGGTTCTCTTTGAGATAATAAATATCTCTTTGAGATAATTGCAGGTTACCACTTTTTACAATGTAGAACATGGGACTTTATACTGTCCAAAATGCTGCTGCTAGAAAAGTATTTCACCTGTCTTTTATCATAGTAAGGCATTTCTTTTAAGGCCTCATTATTTTTTATAGCTGTAAAACAAATCATAGACCTCCTCAGCCATCATTATCCCTCCTGGACTCTCATAATAACATCTACTTCTGCCTACACTCACATTTCAAGATTAAAGATGAGCTTTATCTGTAGCTTTGAGGGTTTGCTTTTACGGTTAAATGCATTATACCATTTTAATTGCTCTTGTACATCACTTTTTTTATATGTCCTTTATAAAAACAGTGACATGACTTTACATTGATTTCTATGGACTTGCTCTACTGTTTGTTCTGGAACAGCAGAATTGGCCTGCCTAAGAGGCAGAAACATGGCCAGTGTCTGAACTCATGTAATCATTAAATACAACTGTTTCCAATTCAAACTAAAGGTTTCTGTCACATCTAGGCATGACGGCAAAGCATTGACTAATTTCTGTCACTCATTTCATTATTACAAGGCAACAATGAGCATAACGTCCTGGAATGATACATTTCTCATGCATGCTTTATCACATGCCTTTCTCTCCAAGTATGCTTGACTAATCTCACTTGTATTATGTACTGCTATGCTCAATTTTACAAACTTCAAGTGCACAGGAGTCAAATACAGATGGTTTGAAACTCACTTTTTGAAGTCTGTCTAGCAGAAGTGGTCTCGTTTGATTTCTCTCTCCCTCTTCGTTTAGCGGATTAGAGCTCTGTGACAAAAGACAGGACCTGAGCAGTGATAGCTAGTGTATTACGAATGTGAGGAAAGGTGCAATGCTATAGAAAGGAGCTTAGGACGTCCCACTTATTTCCCTCCTCCCACTCCTGAACGGCCCCTGCATCTCAGCCACCCTTCACCCTCCTGCCTTGTTTTTCATCCAGGAATCAAGGATTCAAATTCCTTGTTTCCAGAACAAATACCAAATCCATCACTCAAGGGGGGGGGGGAAAGGCAAACCAATCAATCTGGGTTATATTAGGCAAATCCTGCAATTCGTTGGCCTTAATTACTTCCCATTTTGAATACACTTGTCTTTGCTTGGCTTATTAACTTTCATCCTGGTGGAGCTCGCTTGTGTCTGACACTGCTGGATATTTACTGGGGGATGTCGAAAAGGAATGCAGGCACAAATTAACAGGGTAAAAAAGGAGGCAAGGCCTCCCGATTTAACTGTAAAACACTAACCGGTGCCAGGAACATCATGCGTCTTCATTACACAAAGGTTTGAGCACCATTAAGACAATGGCTTTGATGGAAACAACAGAGGTAGCCTACTTTCAGAAACAGCAGGAGTGCCAGGGAAAGTTCCCATGAGGACTCTTCTGCAGAAATTCTGAGGAATTTTCCATGACCATTTGTAGGGGGTGACAGCTGTCCTAGGTCTGGCCATTTATAAGGTAGTAAAAGTGTCTCCTCATCCATTCACTTCAGAGTTGACCAGCATACTGTAGCCCCCTGCTGCTGACCCACACCCGCTGGGCACACAAACAGGTAGCTACTCCACTGTGGGAAAACACTGATCACATGTAATTACCCTCCTCTACACTCTTTAAAATAAAGGTTCCAAAAGGGGGTTTTCACAGCAATGGCACAGACGAACCATTGTTGGGTTCCCCAAAGAACCTTTCAGTGAACAGTTCTTAAGGAATAGTTCACCCAAAAATGAAAATTGACTCCCCTTCAGGCAATCCAATATATAGTTGAGTTTGTTTCTTCATCGGAACAGATTTGGAGAACTTTAGCATTACATCACTTGCTCACCAATGGACCTTCTGCAGTGAATGGGTGCCGTCAGAACAAAAGTACAAACATCTAATAGAAGCATCACAATAATCCACAAGTTATCCACATTAACTCCAGTCCATCAATTCAAAAAAATTGTTTTTGTAATAAATGTTTTTAACTTAAAATCATGTTAAAAAATTCCTCTATCAAATTGCTTTGCCGAGTAAAAAGTGAATTCGTCTGAATTAGGAGAGAAATATGCACAGATCAAGCACTGTTTACAAGTGAAAAATATCTTTAAAAAATATAGTGGTGGATTCTGATGTGAGATGAGTGAGACTATTTTACTGGATTATTACGGATTATAGACTTGTCTTTTGGCCAGAAGTGACAGTTTAAAGTATAAACGCCTTAATAATGGATTTGTTTCTTCTTTTTTGATGAAATCCGAGAGCTTTCTGACCCTGCATAGACAGCAATGCAACTGACATGTTCAAGACCAAAAAAGGTAGCAAGGACATCGTTAAAATTGTCCATGTGACATCTGTGGTGCAACTGTAATGTTACGAAGCTACGAGAATACTTTTTGTGCACAAAGAAAACAAACAGACTTTATTCAACAATTTCTTCTCTTCCGTGTCAGTCTTCGCTGCGCGCTCACAATAGTGCCCTGTTATCTTTGAGCACAAAAAGTATTCTCGTAGCTTGGACTATTTTAACAATGTCCTTATTACCTTTCTGGGCCTTGAACGTGTCAGTTGTGTTGCTGTCTATGCAGGGTCAGAGAGCTCTCGGATTTGATCAAAAATATCTTAATTTGTGTTCTGAAGATAAACTAAGGTCTTACGGGTTTGGAACGACATGAGGGTAATTAATGACAGAATTTTAATTTTTGGTGAACTATCCCATTAATAATGTAAGGAACCTTTTTTGCCACTATAAGGAAACTTTAGTGCAATGGAAAGGTTCCATGGAATTTAAAGGTTCTTTATGGATCCATAGATTCCAATAAAAAACTTTTATGTATTACCCTGAATAACAAGTAACAAGGCAGATTTGTGGAAAACACTTTTTTATTAATTAAGTTAAACCTACCGTACAAGAATACTTTGATATACAAAGGGAGCTGAGGTAGCAACATTTACAAATGAGAGGGCAACTGGCTTGTTAAAGGTTTGAAGAAAGATTCAAATATTCAGCAATGGAAATACGTTCTAGTCATGATACATTTTCAGGATGCAGCTTTTGATGACACCTATGTATCTGTCCCATACTACTTGATGCCTGAGGAAAAAAAATATGTTTAGATTTTTTTTTTTAAACATGAGAAAGATCACAAACACACATAAATGCATATATACTAACCTGAAAGCCTCAAGTGTGTGTACAGAGCTGCTGTAGTGCGTGAGGAAAAGTCTGAGATCTCCAATAGTCCATTTATCTGACCGGCACGGTTCAATGAACTGAGAGAAGAAACGATAATCACTCAGTCACACTCAACCTGGGAGTATTCAAGGACAAATATCACCTCATGGCATACAGTTTATCTCCAGTGTCAGTGCATTACCTTCACCACAAGCTCGATGAACAGATCTCGGACGTCTTTGGTGTGTGTGAGTTTTGAGGCGATGTTAACTAGAGCTCTTGACAAGTTCTGAAGTTCACCCACAGCAATAAGCATCCATGTAATCCAACATGAATAAGACAAAATAATAAACACAAAATATGTGTATATTACTCCAGTCTTCAGTGTCAAATGATCCTTAAATCATTTTAAAATAGGGCTTTTTAGGGCTCTCTGATGAATAGAAAGACTACAATAATTTATTTGAAATTGAAATCTTTCATAATTTTATAAATGTCTTTAGTGTCACTTTTGATCAATTGAAGGTGCCTTTGCTGAATAAAAATATTATAAAAAAAAAAAAAGAATGAAAAATGTTTACAATTAAAAACATTCATGCTTCTCACCTTAAAACTGGCCTCCATCTCACTAAAGACTTACATTTTTCCTCTAAGCTGTGCACATACCAAGCTATAATGTTTGTAGAAAGGAGAGATATGTTAAAGATAGCGTGTCATCAGCATTACAAATAATGACCATCTGAACAAATTATTTACATGCCTTTTGTGTTGGTCCAGCATGTCTTTATCATTAACCAAAACTTCAAGTCTTTCAAGTCATGCAGAAACTCTTTTTCTAGATCAACATCCATGTCTTCCATCACGTTGTCTGAAAACAAAGAGCATGAGAATGCATATACAGTTGCTGTGATGCATTTACTTTCAAATTTATTTTGTTTCATTACTGTTACCTTCTCCCAAATACTGTATTTCCCTAAAAGAATTTAGGGGATACTTCCCGATTTTGCTTACTTAAATTTTACTCACTTTCACCACTGCATACTGTACAAAGACACTCACCAAATATGATCCGATTGGTGGAATATCATGCAATATGACAGTAGTGGATGCTGTAGTAATGTAAATGACAGAATTTTCATTTTCATTTTGAACTTTATCTTTAAGCTGAACATCTTACCAACTGCTCCCACAGTCCAGTAGCTGCTGAGCTGACCAGCGCAAAAGGCAAAGTCCTGGAAAGACAAGTATTGTAGCTTTCTCTTCCCTGTCTCAAAACGGCTGTTAGCAAAGAACACTATGGCAGCATAGTCCCTGCAGAGAGACATGGCTGAGTCAGTGAGAGGACAGGGAGAGTGTGAAAAGTGTGCCAGGAACAGAAGAGAGTGTATGAGGAGAAAGATGAATGGAGGAGAGAGACCAAGCAAAACAGTAAGAGGATGAACACAACAGAAACATACGTTTTAAGATGTGCCTTTGTGTTCTCTAGGTTTACGATTGCTTTCAATTATAACTCTAAAAGCATTCACTGGTGAAGCTGGTTGTATTAAGTCACAATAGCACACATGCATTTACAGTATTGAAGTACATAACCTCTTGTAAATCATCTTTATCACAAGAACAGGTACGAAATATTGTGTTTGGCTCACATTTACGTCCCCTGAATTGGAAAGCTAGAAATGGTCACAATTTTCAATAGGTGGGACAGCTGCTTTTTTATAGCACTAGCAATATGCTTCATTTGGCCACATGCGTGAAAGTCTCACCTTGTCAGAACATCAGACAGGAGAAAGTGACGCTGAGTGTTCTCCACCAGGGGGCCTTTTAGCTCTTCCACCACTTTAAACACACAACTGAGAAAATGGTAGAAAGGTTCAAACAATACATCTCCTTGCCAATGAATGAATTAATGAATGAATGAATTAATTAGTTAACAAATTAATTACAAAATATATTATTATTTAATATTTAAGTAGTGTACACAACAACATTACTGTAAATAAATATGTGAATAAAATAATAATTATTTAATATTAAACCTATTTTATTCACATATTTATTTACAGAAATGTTGTTGTAATAATATAAAATAAAATAAATATATGTGAATATAATAATAATAATAATAATTTAATATTTATAAGTATTGTACACTGACAACATTTCTGTAAATTAATGCTAATAAATTAGTACTAAAATAATAATAACAATTACTATGCTGTAATATTTCTGTGGTCAAACATAACCTTGACTTGTAACAACAAATGGAATCTCCAAATGGATTTTTACAGTGCATTTGCTACACAAACTGTTGTAATAGACTGTTTATGTTATAGGTGTTTTTATAAGATGTGCAGATTTAAAAAGCAATCTAAACTGATACATGAGAACTGTAACCTGCTTAGGTTACAATCTTGCTCAAAGAAAGATGACATCAAGCTGATGATGAAAACGTACCGTTTATTAATGTTTTGCACTGGAAAGTAAGTCAAAGAAGACACTGTTAGCTGATGTTAAAATACTGCAGAGAGGCGTCTGCGGTATCGCTGTCGCACTGCTGATCTCTTTACGCGCTTTATGCATTAACACAACAAATAATACGCTGACTGATACTGTAATATGTGCAAAGCTGTCAAACTCCTCACAATCGTCTGGATCCAGTTTCTGGTTTAACCCAATCTGAACTACAATCACCATTGACATTGCCCTCCGTCGAGCGTTCACTCGGCGTTATTGAGCGTCTGCTAATGTGTGACTGCCACCTGCTGTTAAGGAATAAACAAAGCACAATGTCGTAACCAAAACAAAAATAGATACACAAAATGTGCAGAAATACATGAACCTAATGGCTGTATTATTTTAATTTTGTGTTTGTGTAATGTTTCTGGCTCAGACTTACATACTCAAGTAGCCTACTTTATTCGGCAACAGCTAAACTTACAACAACAGAGTAATGAAATATGTATTAAGGCATTTTTGGTCAATTAAATTATATTTAATGTTAATACTTGACTCAGTCTGCACATTATCAAACCAAGTCTTGGAAGAAATTTTTGCTTGGGTATTGATTTTCTCCCCAAAGTTATTATTTGTTGTAATGTTAAAGTGGAGCTTCAGTCGATGTTGGAATAATCATATAATTTAGTGATATTTTGTAAAAAAATAAAAAAATAAAATTGTGATAGTGAATGTAACATATAATATTTATAAAATGTGATATAATTTTTTAATATATTTTTATTAAATGTTAATATTTTATTAGGTTTTAATATAATAATAGGCCTATGTAATATTATATTTTCTATATTTAATATATTTTATAATATTTATAAAAAGAATATTATTCACACATTTCTATTAGCTATATACAACTCTTTAAAAGTTTGGTGTCACAGTTTAAAAGAAATTAAGTTTTATGAAGCAGGACTGAACTGGCAGTAAAGATGTATTGTTTCAAAAATGTAATTTCAGATAAATGCTGTTTATTTAAATGTTCTGTTAATCCAAGAATGCTGAAATATATATATATCAATTTCCACAAAAATATTTTAAGTGGCACAACCCTTTTTCAACACTGATAATAAAATAAATGTTTCTTGAGGAACAATTTCTAAATGATTTCTGAAAAACGCTGAAGACTGGAGTAAACGGCTGCTGAAAATTCAACTTTGCGATCACAGGAATAATTATATTTTAAAATAAATTTAAAATAGAAAACAGTTCAATTGTAATGATATTTCAAAACATTGCTAATTTTACTGTACTTTTGAACAGCATATATACGTATATTAGCTCAATAATAAACATAATATATGGAGCTTACACTCAAACAAGGTCTACACCTGTTGCTACACCCTACAAACAATCATTAGATAGAGAAGCAACAACATTTGAATCTGTAGTTTATTATGAAAACAAGTGAAACAAATTGTACATGCAAGATAATAATTCTCAAGGTATCACTGAAATAGATTTTAACATTTCGCTTTCTTTAACAAATATACGCTTATTATGTTATATAATCCACAGCTGATCTGAACCAGCAGACTCAGCACTAAACATGACCAGCATCAGTAATTATTCTGGGTTTAGGTCATTTAACTTGCAGATGGGCATATGTGCCTCAAAAACCAACTCCAGCCTCTCTCTCTCCCTTTCAAGTGCAGCGATCTCTTCCTCCAGTTGAGTCTTCACATGTTCCAAATGATCCGTCTCCTGAAAGAGAAAGCACAAGCTCAGGACATACGGCTAATGGCTAAACATGGTCTATAACACAAATAAGTACTAATCTCACATTCTGTAACGTGTCTATAAGCATCCGACGACGGTCCCGACACCTGGCAGCTGCTATTCTGTTCCTTTCCCTGCGGATCCTTATCCTGTCAAGTTCCTCAGAGGACATCTATAAATGCCGAGAGGGTTTTAGCAAAGCAATTCCACATTTTATTTAACAACCAAGCTTCAGTCTAAAAGAGTGATGGTGCTGCCATCTTATGGCTGATATCAAGAAAACCTACACACAGCAGTTCTACCCAATTCCAAATATGCTGTTCCTGTTACTCATCCACTGGCACCAATGACAACATGATCCATCCTTCTGAGCCTGCGCTTTAAGATTCCCGCTCAAATACTACAGCGCTGACTCACTCCACATGCCCCATTGTGATTCAGGTGTGAGTCATTTCACTCGTTTACCATAAATGAAAGAATCACCGGAACCCCTCAAGTTTACTTTCACTATTTTCTGCATTCTAAACTCTGAAAATATCAGAAATTCCAATAACTTACATGTTTGTTAGCATGTCCTACTGAACTGTCCCCCACTGCTCCATTACAGGACGGGTCAGGACTGGAGCACTGCGACAAACAGGGGCAGTTGGGCATGGTGGTGGGTGTGAATGAGGAAAATGTTCCCAAGTTGGTCTCTGACTGGGAAAGTAGAGAGGACTGCAGAAGCCACTGAAGATCTGGACTAGATGTAATTACATCAAGATTTGGGCTGGATGTAGTGCCCTCAGTAAGATTCTGCAAAAATTAAATAACAAAAAATAATAGAATAAAAAATGTAACAATGGTTATAATTATACACATTTAGGCTCAATTATAAGTATTTTCATATTCAAAATAGCTAACAATTATTTCCTGTTCTATTGTATTTCTTCTAGATTTGGTTGATTTTAAGAATATATGACACTAAATATCTTAAAATATTAATAAATAAATAAATAAACAAATACGTACCGGACGCACGTGATGAGCCGCTGAGTTCTCCGGGTCCATCCATGCTGGAGAAATTTGGGAATCATGCATACGATAATACGATTCTCTTCCTTCATTATGATTCATTATGATCAAACCCGATCCGTATTCTTTGAGTTCATATTATTTCTGTTCGCTTAAACCCATCTCCCGTGTTGTTAATTGCAAAACAGGCCCACAAAGGCACAAATTCGGTAGCCAAAACTAGGATAAATCCATCAGAGCGAATGATGAAAAAATAAATCAAAACACGTGCTACAAGTTTTCTTAAAGTGTTTCAGCGCCTCCTCACACCCACTCTCTCTCTCCTCCCCATCTCTGGAGCATCTATCTTTTCCAATCTACCGCCTTTTCTCCTCTGTGGCCACTAATGTGTTTCTAATGTCTTTCAGTTATGAAGACCTTCTTGCCAACAGCGCCAAATAATTGTCACTGAAATGATATTCGCTAGGAAACGAAGTAAATATCCTAAATTTAGTCCTTGTTGTTTGAGAGCTACAGAAGCTTCCATAGCTCACACCCTTCACATGTTGAATTTCACTTACAGACATCTTTTGCCAAGTGACGTGTAGGTTTGAAATGTATGAATAAGCGAACCGTTGCGGAACTGGTAGAACATCCGTGAATCACTGCACTGGGTAGAGAACAGATACATGCCAATGTTTCATGGCGGGCTGGTCTGTACTGAATTCAAGAATACATTAAAATGAGGAAAAAAGACTTGAAAAAAAAATCTCTTTTTAATAACAATTATTTCAGTTTTTGTGCATCAGGCATACATATTCAATGATTAATGGAAAAAAAAAATAACTTTAGTAAGTTTATTTTAAAATGTTTATCGTTTGTCTGCCTATCTATATAACTTTTATCAACCAAATCAATTGTTTTTAGATCACTGTATCTGTGTGTCAGGGTCATCTATTTTTACAATATCACACATTTTTAGGCACATTTTGTTGGTCAATAGAGTAACCCTAAAAATGTCTTGAAACTACACTCTTAAAAATAAAGGTGCTTAAAAGGTTCTTCACAGCAATGCCATAGAAGAAATTTTTGGTTCCACAAAGAACCATTCAATTAAAGGTTCTTTAAAGAACCATCTCTTTCTTACCTTTTTATAATCTGAAGAACCTTCTTTCGCCACAAAGAACCTTTTGGGTCAATATCACTAGAGTGACTTTCAACACTCACAATACTCAAAAATGTTGGTTTTAATCTCCCATTCGCTTTATGTCATGTCATAAATAGTAGACACTCAAGTACTATTCCCACACCTATTGAACACACTGGATTATATAGATATGATTCAATTATTATTTAAAATATTATTGTAAAATATCAAGATGACAGGGTTGACCAGCACATAATGGGGTGGACACATAATGCAGAACACACAAAGCATGACAAAATATGACAATGAAACATTTATTCAACTTCGAAAAAAATAATATAAATAATAAAATTACAACCTCAATCCCATTGATATGTGTTTAGTTTAGTTTTTAGCAATATTAACTACAAATGAATGCTATGTCCACCCTGTCATGTGTATGTCCACTAGGTATATGCCGGTATCAAATTTTCATGTTGCGATTAATTGCTAATGCTTTTATCACGGTACTGTGACTTGCTAAATATTTAGTCTGGTTGTTGAAGACAATTTGGTATATTTAAACTTACATATTTTGAAAATACTGTATTCTAATCACTTCTGGCATATTTTATGCTGACAGGGTGGACATGTTAAGCTTTGGCAAAGAAGAAAAAAGAAAATTTGTCAGTTGAAAAGTCACCAACTTACCTCAGCCATTAAAATTCCCACCACTGAAGAGACAAAAAAAATCTGTTGTCCTGATGTCACTAAAGTGGATGGCCTTTTCTTAAAAGGGCGGATTCCCCAATACGACAGGGTGGACAAACCATTCAAGCAACATGGACAAACTCTTTTTTATTAAATAAAAATATCGTTTTTATTACCAAATGATCAATAGACTCAAATTGAGTAATCTCTTATTTAACAAAATATTAAGAGAACACATTTTTTTAAATTTTATGATTTGACAATATTCTACTATCATTCAAATTTAATGAACAGTGCATGACATAGCAAAATAACACGGACCCTCTTACACAAAACTAAAAAAAAATCTAGAAAATGTATCTAAATAGCCAAGTAATGCTTTTGTTATGAATAGCCTATAAAACCTTAGCCTAATATAACACACCATTTTAGTCATGTTTATGCTAAGTTATCATGGCAAATGAGTAGGACGCCAAAAGTCACCCTACAGTGATATTGACCCTTTTGTGAAAAGGAAAGGTTAAAGGTGTTAAAGGTTCTTTATGGAACCATTTAGACAAAAAAGGTTATTCTATGGCATGGTGAAGCACCTTTATTTTTAAGAGTGTAAGATAGATAGATAGATAGATAGACGAAGCAGAATTTGTAGGACTCATTTCTTATGCATCTCATTCTACGCCTCTATTGCTAATTCCAAAATGTCATTTCAGAGCTAGTCATTATTAGAGAGTGTGTCTCTCAACAGTGTTCACACATTAGAGCGTTTGTCATCCAATTAGTTTCAAGTATTTAACAGCCCCGTAGTATAATTTCAATTATACTAAACAAGAGCAAACAAGAACGTTTTAAGGACAAAACGCTTGAAATACAACATCTGAACAACGTCTTGAGGTGTGGTAACTTTAGTATAAGCGGAATAATTGACTCTACCCAGTTCTATCGAATTATTAGAAAATAACACACCTGAGGTGTAACGGTCATTCCACTTCATGTCGTGGCTGCATTACCACCTCGGGTGTGCATTACCTTCTAATACTTCAATGGCCCATCGTCAATTACTCCTTACTTAACTGAGTCAGACATCAATGCTGCTGAAAAAATGCAAAGACAGAACTATAATTTTATCTTAGTCAGACCCGTATGACTAAGCATGTGTCATAATTCAGATGGCAGAATGAGCTTGTCAGCACAAATCCCAGGTAAAAAGTTTTATTATGAACAGAAAAGTTTCACGGTTTATTCCTCTTTTAAATTCAGTGCCCCCCCCCACCACCACAAGGCAACATAAACCAAAACGAACAGCACATGTATGATACATCAACAGAGGACTGCAAACTCACAAGGGTATGTATGACATATTATAAGGGTCTGTAGGCCCCAACAGTAATGTCAAATAGTTTAGGGTTGTTTAGTGTCCCTTCTTTGTCCAAGAGGAAGTAGAACTTGTACCCTTTGATTTTAAGAGGGATAAATGAAGGTGATTCCTGTCTGTGTGCATGACAGGTCACTTGAGTCAAAGGCACAGTTAGATGGTGAGCTCTGAGAGGTCCCAGCGGTGACTGTGTAGATACTGTGACTTTTCCACCTCCCTTATGAAGAATTACACGACTCACAGAACGACGGCTGAACAATACTGCCAGGCCAACGATTCCTCCGCCTACAACAGAAAAATAATATTTAGAGAGCTGAAATACATAAAAATGCAATATTGTCAAAAAGCAGAGTTAAGGCTTACCAATAATTAGGCACCCAAGAGTGAATCCATACCTCCAGGCATTTGAACCAAGGTTCATATCAAAACTGAAAAGCCCTCCTAACTCAGTTCTGACCTTTTGAGGTTCACCACTATTTTTTCTTGTGTCTCGAAGACTTGTGAAAGCAAAGTGAGCCAGATATGCCCAGAAGATAAACTGGCCGCCACAAAATATGGCTAAAAGTCTGAAGAAACGCGTCCGGTCGTGTTCGAAGAGAATCACGTCCTTTGCGACGGCAGTAGACGTAAAGGTATAGGCATTCCTGACTGAATTAACGCGCAAGCAACGTAGTGGCTTCAAGATGCTTGTGATATAATTGACTTTAACGGACTGGGTCGCTGTAGACACGAGCGCTCTCGAAGACTGAATACCTGTCAGTCGATAAGCTGAAATAAATGTTCGACAGGACCTTAGACCGAACAATAAGCACTGAATACCCATGGTTTAACAAAACGAATACTTTTCAGTAATTCTCTGAAATACTGACATTTCAAACATGACACATATCTGTATATTTTGACACAATAATTGTATCTAACATGCTGAGCTATTTGAACGGCACCAGGTCGACGCCATGTTTGTGCTCTTTCAAACTACGGAAGCCTCATTTGTCCAATAGGTCCAGTTCACGTTTATCCGTTTTTCTAAAAGAGATCTTCCACTTCCATATATTCTACAGACAAACAACACTTATGTTTTCCAAAACTTTTTAAAAATTGTTTATTATTATTTATTAATACAATATTGAGAATTGTAAATATCTGGGCAAGCTTTAAAATTTTTCAAAAGTTTATACAACAGGCCTATTTTTAATTAGCTTATATGTTTATATAATAATATGTGTATGCAATTTATTTCTTACAAACTGTTGGCCAAGACAATGTTTTCCCCCATATAATAGCCTAGCTGTTACTTATCTAAGTGTTAAATGTTTCAAAATTGTTTTAATGATTAGCCTACATTTTGCCGAAAAGCTTAATGGGCTGTTTAATGCCAGGCTGTGACATGCTTCGCTATTTTTATTTTTATTTAATTTGTACATGAAGGTATGCCTGTACTGAAAGTGGCTTAAACCTACATATTCACTAGAGTAAAAAGAGTGACCCGGTCTCATGCAAAACTGCTTTCCTGCTATGTATTAAAATAAACCTTGTCTAAAAGTAGGCTACCTATATTCCCTTTTATCCACTGATGTAGCATCAACAAAGAGCACAGACACATTGTGTATGATCACTGTATTCATTTTCAGTGTACTTTAAAAACAGATAGAGATAAGAGGTGTGTTTGTGTTTTCATTGTGTGTGTGTGTGTGTGTGTGTGTGTGTGTGTTTGTGGGAGGGCTGTTCACTCTTATCAGATTTTTAAAACATTAACATGCTGCAAACTAATTTGCATACAAAGGTTTGATGTGAACTAAACGCATTACAGTATGGTTACAAAGTAAACTGTATTGTCTAAATGTAGCAACATGGAACGCACCAGTTCCTTGGTCCTCTTTCCATATTCCATATATATCCATATTTTAATAACTAACGGTGTCTTAAAACTTTAGTAGACTAATTTATGCGACAGGACACGCCTGCCCCCCTGCTGATGGCCTACTGTTACAGCAATACACCCAAACAACACACACCCACCTCCATACAGACAGACAGACAACATAGGCTACATAAACAAAGGAGCAGACCCACACCCTACAGAAAACCTGAAGACATGCTTCAAAAAATAATATAGCCTAGGCTAAATGGACTAACATTACATTACACTGTGTTAAACTAACACGAACATGTTAATATTTAAAACCGTTTACCTTTCTCATTAAGGTTACATTAACATTACTTTGAGAACCGGTTTTACCTGTAGGCCTAACTGCACTGCGCCGTTATATTTCTGCGCATGCGCAACCTCACCTGGCGGCTTCCTTGTTATAAGGAAAGCGATAGTTGAATTGTGGATAACTGTAGAATTGTAGGTTGCGAGAGGATCCGCTTAAAACATATCTAGGAACTTAAACGAAGATAAATCATTCGCTAGCGTTTTCGAAAATGCCTCGCGCATTCCTGGTCAAAAAAGTGAACATCGCTGCTGAAAAAAGAAGCTGGAGTGAGATTCCGGATTCCGCGCGAGGGGACGTTTACATACCTGGTGAGTGTCTCGATCGTGTTCGCGTGTCACTGCGTGCATGGGGAGTTAACAGAATTGAATACTTAATGCATAATTACTTTATTACATAATTAATTATTGGCCTATATTGACGATGGTTGTTGTTGGAAACAAATCACTTGACAAAGACTAAACTAAGAAAACTACTTTCTCGTTATATAAAATGTTATGGTAAGGTATTCTGAGTAAAATTGTTTTATACAGTTTTTTATTTTAAAATGTTTATAAATTACTTGATATTGTGGTAACTTGTGATGTTGCACTGATTACTTGCATTAAATTATTTTAAAGACTTCATACTTTAAATAATAATAATAAAAAACAGAACTTAATTCATGGAACTAAATGAGGAATTAAAAAAAGCGTACCTGAACACAGTGACCAGTCAAAATTTGTTGCTCTCTCTGCTCTGACTTAAAAACACATTCCCAAACATTCGTGATCTTTCTTCCTTACAAGATTTCAAAACCCACCTTAAAACATATCTTTTAATTTCTTGTTTCTCTGATCTCTGACTGTATGATCGGTTTCATGCCATGGATTTCATGTTTATCTGTATTCTGTTTTTCTGTCTGCTGTCATCTGTTCTGTTATTGTAAAGCGACCTTGAGTTTGCAGAGAGGCGCTATATAAAATATTATTATTATTATTATTAATAAAAATCTCTTTGCTCTTGCTGCTCCCTATAGAGTCCATTTTCCCACCATACGTGCATGAAGTCTCGGAGGGCAGCATTGCAGAGTACTCCTGCTTCACAACTGCACAAAAAAACAACACATTTCTACAGGTTCAATCACATGTGTTGTCTGCACAGCTGCCATCTTCTGCTGCACAGGGTCATCCTGATCACAAGCCAGAATGCCACATGAGGACCCAAAGACTGCCTTACTCACACTCAAAGATAAAGGTGAGACAGTTCTTTTGGTTTAAAACACATTTTAATGATTTTTTTTTTGTGTGTGTATGTGTGTCAAGAACATCTCTCTCCATTCTTCTCCCATTTTCAGATAACTACAGGTAATATGCCATCTCCAGTCATCCCAGATAATGCAAACAAATTAGCAGATATACCACCCGCTGCATCAGTGTTGTCCTGCCAGGTGTGCCAGAAGACATTCACTACAGCACGTATGCTGAAACGCCATGTGAAGTGCCATAGTGAAACAAAAAAGTACTCTTGTGAGCACTGTGGAAAAGGATTTAATGATGCTTTTGACTTGAAGAGGCATGTACGCACTCATACGGGTAAGTTTGCATTTAAATTAAAAAAGTACATTTACATGCTTAAATATGCAAGTTTGTATATTTTCATCTCTAACTTTCCTCTCAACTTACAATATACAGGTGTGAGACCCTATAAGTGCACTTTGTGTGTTAAAGCTTTCACTCAGCGCTGCTCCTTAGAATCTCACCTGAGGAAGATCCATGCTGTTACTCAACAATATGCCTACAAAGAGCGTAGGGACAAACTATATGTGTGTGAGGAGTGTGGCTTGACTGCACAGACACGGAACGGTCTGCAGAATCATCTTCTAGCTGAACATGCACAGAGACTCATAATGACAAAAAGCAACCATAAACTGACAGGTTACACATCTGGAGGCAACACATCACCGTGTTCACTCGAAACCCCCCACATAAAGTGCTGAAGAAAAAAATAGAGGACCTAGTTATTGATGAATTATGATTAATCATTTTCTTCCACTCTACATGCACTTTTGTAAGTCAGTAATTCTAGGCAGAATTACTGCTTATCTGCTTATCCCTTATAGAATTATTGGAATTAGGAAAATTATTTGAATGTATTGTATCGAATATGCTCAAGCGTATGAAAGTCATTGTACACACAAAAATAAAATTCTGGTATGTTTTTGTTTGTTTTGAACATATTCTCTTGTGAAAGTGAAGTTGCCTACATTTTAGCTTACTTAAAAAATACTTATTATCAAGTATACTTTAAACCGCATGTAATATTTTTGGAGACTTAATTGCATGTTATTTGTAATGTATTGTAATTTAAATTTATAGGCCTTATTAAATTCAAATAGTTGAACTTAAGAGAGCTTTTTTGTCTGCACATACTTATATAGGACTTATGTACATCTTTATGTGTCATTTCATAAAATGTATTATTATTGATTTTTAAACTAGAAATAGTCTACTTTAATGTAATTTCTATTAAAAATTTATTTAAATATATTTGTAATTATAACGTTACAATTTAGTAGCTACATTTAAAATAGTCTATTACATTAAATGTACACTCTAAAAAATGTGGGGTTGTTTCAACCCAACTTTGGGTCAAATATGGACTAACCCAGCTGTTGGGTTACATTTTTTAATTACATTTTTAACCCAAAAGTTGGGTTAGTCCATATTTGACCCAAAGTTGGGTTGAAACAACCCCACATTTTTTAGAGTGTAGGCTATAATAACAGTATACAGTTAAATATGTTACATGTACACATCAAAATAAGTGTATTTATTAAAACAGTCAAATTCTAGTCAAAATAATAGTCAAAAATAATTAAACGTTTTACTTTACAGTAAATCCCTATTATTAAAAAGTGTTCTTAAATAGTCACAATCGTGTATGCTCTTTAAGTAAAAGTGGTATTTTATAGCTTATAATTAATAGTCTGTTAAACTATCTGCAAAGGTTTTTATATAGGCTGCTTAAGATTTGAAGTAGGCCTTCACTGTTAGTGCACATTCAATAAGACAAGGGTTGCCCGTTTGTCTTTAGTTAATAGCCTACTGCAGCTTTAAACTTGTAGATAGGCCTATATATAAAAACGATGTATTACTATTAAATAAGCTAGGCTAAACGAAAACTAAACCACTAATAGGACCTAAATTTAAAACCATAGGCTTGCACACGCTGTCAGCGGGCTGGTACGAACTGGCCAATTATTAGGATTTGAAGGCGCGTTTAAGGATGACGTCAGAGTGAAGTCCGCAAGGAGACCGTTCAGGTGAAAGGAGGTTGAGGTGGAAAATACGAGATGCTCGGGAAGGAGAGTCTGAGGATTCCGTCATTTCATCATTTCGAGTTAAATTAAAACGTAGAGAGAATATAATCAAAGATTAATCTCGCCGCCACTGATTACGACACACGGTGATCGGCAGCCTTCGACAGAGCGGCTGTGCATCGCGAGGCGCGAATATGATGCGCGCGCTGCTGTCCAGCCATCGCTCCGTCTCGAGCTTGCGATGCTTTTGTCACACAGACTGAGGGGAAATCAAGCGCAACAGTTACCCGTTATTCTTGATCCTTGACCGGACTAGAATCCAGAAGAATCGCTACTGGGATAAGGTGATAACCTCTGTAAGATACGAAAGGGAACGGACGCCTCTTTTGGGGATGCTCTTTTGTACTGAACGTCGCCACCATAGAAACGTGGTGGCACTCGCCGCTGATGGGGTGAACTAGGTTACGGAGAGGTCCTGACGGTGGACCGCAGCGCTATTTTTCATCCTGGACTGTGTGTGCCGTCATAATACATGTTAGTGAAAAATGCAAGGCGTGACTGTGACGGGAGAAGCGCCCACATTGAATGGGGGCGGAAGGGAGGAGGTAAGGCGTGAAAATGTTGGTAAATAAAACCACGAGTTCTTTCTTGATGTATTGCATGTCTTCTGAATATGTAGAAGGTGAAATGCGATGAAAAGAAAATATCGTAGACATGTGTCTGTGTGTGTGTATATATATATATATATATATATATATATTATAGCCTACGTTTTATATTTTATAGATATTTTGCTACACAGTTCTGTTGCATGCATTATGAAATCATTAATACTAGGACAATATATATATATATATATATATATATATATATATTATAGCCTACGTTTTATATTTTATAGATATTTTGCTACACAGTTCTGTTGCATGCATTATGAAATCATTAATACTAGGACAAAATCAGAAATAATACATAATTTTTTAGTTCTCTTGCCTGTAGGCAACAGTGTGCAAGAATGAAAGGAAATGAATCAAAAGGTTTTATTGAGGCTATAGTGCGAGTGATTGCTATTCATTTTTACTGATGTCAGAATAAAATATGTTTAAATAAAAATGTTATTACACTGCACATTATCACACTATGTGACAATCTAATAAAATTAGCTTATTTAGGAGCCTAAATTCCTTTATTTTAATTAGATGTTAAATATTAAGGATAGGCCTATACACAAATACAAAAAAAAACTAAACATCTAAACACAGATGAGCTGTATCTACAATCAATAACCAATGATGCTTCTAGTTAACAGACTTTCATTACATGCAAATAATTTATATGACTCTTACTACCAAATGCGGTGTGATCAAGCAAAAGCTTTTTTTTGTTTATTCAAAGTCACCTTCATATTTATCTATTTTATTACCATTATAAATGCGGTTGCAAAGTAAAGAAAATTGGTACAGCAGAGAGCTAATCACATTAAGAAAATATTATTTTGAAATACTCCCTTATGTGAAATCATGCTGTGCATTAACACTGCATTGCTTAGTGCATTAAAAAAAGGTGGTAGGATATTTTTTTGAGACTTACCAGTATTTGCTTAAGACATTTGACTTTGTTTAATCTGGATTGGAATTGCCTGTTTATTAAGGGGAGGGGCCTGTAACCTGTCTATATGCTATGTCACCAATAGGAACGATGAAAGCTAGTAGATGAGAATGCACCCCCCATTATTTCCGTTTCTCTATTTTGCCAGATCTGTAATAGAAAGAATGATATCATGCATCTAAAACAGAGAGGATTGGCTAAATACGTTCATATAGCTATTTGCCTTCTGTTTGTTATAAAAAATGACATTTTCAGAGAAACCAATCTGCAAATTGCTTACTTATATGAAGTTAGATAGAAGAAAATATTTTAAAAGTAAAAAACTACATCACCTTAAATGTGTGCATTGAAATCTAGGTTTTCTTTGCACTCAGATTTTCTCACTTTGACTTTTCCCATCTGGCTCACAACGTTTATCTTAGATAACTGGAGGTCAGGTCTCAGTGGAGGCGTTCATTATTTTCTGGACAGTTATTCATCCAGTGTGAAGTTCATTAAAGAAAATCCAATAATTAACACACACACTTTTCTGACAGCACACACAGTGCCTTGCATTACTTTAAATGTATTCTTTGTGACAGTACAAGCCTTCTCTCTATTCTTTCTCTCACTCACACCCTCAGTTGCTGAGTTTACCCCCCATATACTGTTACAGACCGATCGATAGGCTGAGAGACAGTGGGGGATGGGAAGTTTTTGTAATCATTTTTGAGTTTTCATAATGTTTGTGCTACATTGTCACATACAAACGTATCAATAATTTTAGCTGCAGCTATTTCTGTTTAGTGACAGCTCTCAGTTTACAATGTCTGTCTTTCAGCTGTTCTCTGCTTCGTACAGGGCAGTGTCTCTGCCAATGAGTCTTTATGCTTCGTTCGTGTTGCTTTGTGGATTAACGCATCTCAGTGAGCACTCGCCTGGTCAAATAGAAATAGATGTATATGCTGACAAGGCAATTAAGACTTTAAGAGGGCACTCAGACCTTCCTGTTTTAATTTTTGAGTATCCCTTTCTCCTCTGCTATTTACCATCGTTAGTATATCCACACGCCTCTAACTCATAACTAGTCTCTCTCGTGTACTAGCTATGCACTGATTAGTGTGCTCTGTAGCCCAAACACTGATGCATTTCACTCTCAATATCATTTGTTCAGACTGAATATTTTATAAGTCCAGTGTCCTTCATCTCAAAATATTGCACTCACAAATAGAAATGAAAGGAAAGCCTCTAGCAGAGATGGGAATCGTAAAGATATTAGTATTAGTACCATTTAAGGTACTAATATGCTCCCTTTAGGAGTAAAAAAAAATCTAAAACTGTACCTACTGAAAAGGTATTGTCCCAGTGACATATTTTGTACTTTTTTTCTGAGAGTGTGGGGTGTGAGCAGATCATACAAAAATGTACGAATAATGTAAAAACCTAATAAAACCTGAATATGAACAGTATTATATATATTCAATATGAATATGATTGTTTCTCGGTTCCCAACTTAGGTTTTATGCACAACCAGCAAGTAAACTGAGTGAAAACAAACAGCCACTTGCTTTTACTGTCTTATCCCCTTTCCCAAGAGGGCAAATAATGTATTGACTCATACACACTTGCAGGAAAACACTTACACTTGGGCTTGATTTTATTATTTTATTATTATTGCCTCTCATGTAAAAAGCATTCAAATACACATGATCATATGACTGCAGACATTCTCAGGGCATCTAAATAATTTAACCTATTAGAGTGGCTCTGAGCAAACTTTATCCACTATTTATACATCACTGCCATGCAAGTGTCCTAATCACAGCCTCCAGTATTGAATCTCACTGAATATCATTCACATCTCTTAGGACACATTTTCTTGTGGTACCAACACTAGCTTCTCACCCTCCCACAACTGCACGTCTCTGAGATGCTGTGCAGTGAAAGCATCTAGTAGTGAATAAATAATTCATTTGTGATAAGGTTGCATATTTTATTGAAATTTGAAGGAGTAATGATACTTTGTAACCCAAAATTTACAGACATACAAACCTATATGTGTGTATATATGGGAATATTATTTTTATATAATATGCTGTATTATCATGTTTCATGGCTCAAGTCGCCATTATTAAAAACATGCATAGATATCAGCTTGTGCACATGGTAAAGCTCACTGCAGGCCCTAATGGATTCTATCTCTCCCATCCCAGTTTGCTCTCTTGTCCTTGTAAAAGAAACAATTAAACTTCTGCCAAGAGGAGCGCAGCCTCCATGCCATTTTTGGGCTGCAGCCTGCTTTTAGTGCTGCAGTTTCCCACAGCAAGGGCATTGCTCGTACTATTAGCTGATTTATGTGTGTAAGTATCTGTGTGTGTATTAGAGAGTGTGTATGTGATGTTGCTAAAGAAGAGACAGCAGGGAAAAAGGACAAAGAAAGGACGAAAAAATAAAATACTGCAGACCAACCGTAGAAAACCTAATCTTTTTGTGCCATGCCTTTCAGAGAAACTGTATGGTTTGTTTTTTCTCCCTCCTGCTAGTTTGGAACCAGTTCATCTTTTGCACATATGGCCACAATACCAAAAGCCGCCACTGGGGTCAGAGTAGGCAGTAGAGATCCATATGCATTTAGTTGAGATGATGCACTCAATGATGTCTAAAAGCATCTAGACTTCCCCTCCACAGTCATACAGAGCGTTTTAAAAGGAGACATGGTTTGGGTTACGAGCAGCCAGGAAATGTATTCAGCCCTCAGGAGAATGATCTATGAATGATCTATTACCGAGTTCTCTGCTGCATGTCAGAGTGGATATATAGCAGGCTGTGATTCACTCAGCTGTGCATGTTGTAATACAAATGAAATATACTAGTTCCCTGAATCATCTAAAACAGGGGTTCAACCTAGAGTTCGGGGACCCCCATGAGGCTGCAAAGGAGTCCTAGAGGGTCTGTAGAAAAAATATGATAGAAAATAAGTGTTAAAGGGCACCTATTATGCCCCTTTTTACAAGATGTAATATAAGTCTCAGGTGTCCCCAGAATGTGTCTGTGAAGTTTCAACTCAAAATACCACACAGATCGTTTATTATATCATTTTGAAAATGCTGTGTGTGGAATGTGGAAGCAGAAACACGCTGTGGTCATGCATGTGTCTTTAAATGCAATTGAGCTGCTGTTCCCCGTCTCCTTTTCCAGAATAGGGCTGTGCCTTCACAGCTTGTACGTCAGATACTCTGCTAAAAAACATCTGTTTGGTTTTGATTATGATGTCTATCACGCTGAAATCATGAGCTTTAAAGCCATATCAGTTTAAATTTCTGATATACGGTTTTCTGAGCACACACATCTGAAGCACGCACACAGAAAGTGGCTGTCACACGGCATGTGAGCCTTAAACTAAGTTCTCTTTCATGGCTTATTGCGCTTAAACTGTCAAATACATGCACGTTAAGTTACAAAAACACAGTCGGTTATGTCTGTGAAGGTTAACAGCTGGGAAAGAAATTGCATGTTTATTTGAGATCTGTGTATTAACTGACAGCAGCATAATATACACTACCAATACTGCTGTCTCCGCTGTTAATGTGATCCAAACAATAAAATAAAAGCAGAAAATCACTCACTACTCTGTACTGAATAACGTCTATAGCTTTAATTAGAAGACTTTTCTTACTTGAATGCTGCTTTTAAAAGCTCTAGTGTGAAGGGCAGGGCCTCTGCTAATACAGCAGTGTCCGTCAACAGTCGTGGGTGGGGCTTGTAAAATGTGATGTCATATTTTATGGATTCTGCGAATGCGAACGGCTTATTCTGAGACACCACTTATGATTTATTGGGATTAAAAAAAAGGAGCGGGTGGATTTTTATCATTATAGGGTGGTTGTGTACACACACTGCCAACACATTTATGTTCAAACAACATGTAAAAGAGAATTTTGCATAATAGGTGCCCTTTAAATTCTTTACAAATGTAAAAGTAATGCATTATATGCATTCTGCTTTCTCAAGACTGCTGTGAAATCATGAGTTTAATAGGTACATATATATTTTCATAATTTCTTGTTGTTCTTGTACAATGTTGTATGTTGTATGCATTTCTGCCGGAACTAATTTTTACATTTTGTTTCTTCCTTCCTTTCTTTCCCTCCTGTTCTCCCCCAACCATGCTGCCCTCTGCTTTCTTTTGGCTTTGGCATCAACTCACTCCCATTCTGTCCAATAACCTCCAATTCATCTGTTATTGAACCCTGCCCCATTCAATTTCTAATCCATCTGCACTACCCTCTGTTCTCTGGTCTTCCTATACTTCCATCCACATCCGGTCTCCCTCCTCCCACCTATAGCAGCGTCCCCTCAAGCAGTCCCTGAGTGGCTCACTGTGCAGAGAGTCCCACTGGAAGTGCCTGCTGCTTACCTTGCTCATGTACGGCTGCTTTGGCACGCTAGGCTGGTGCTCCCTATACCGCATCACCGTAATTACTTTTGATGACCAAGCCTACTTCTACAAAGGCAATGCACGACTCTACCACGACAGCCCGTGTTCCAACGGCTACGTCTATATACCTGTAGCCTTCCTGGCCATGCTGTACATCGTCTACTTGGTGGAGTGCTGGCACTGCTATTCTAAAACAGCTAACCTTGCTAAGGTGGAAATCAGTGAGGTGTATGACAGGATACAGCGGTTGCAACAAGCCACACCCTGCATCTGGTGGAAGGCCATCAGCTACCATTACGTACGACGTACCAGACAGGTGACTCGCTACCGAAACGGAGACGCCTATACGACTACACAGGTGTACCATGAACGGGTCAACACGCACACAGCGAGCGCCGAGTTTGATTACTCACATCTCGGTGTCAAAGACGTTTCGAAAGAGCTGCAGGGCCTGTTGGAACATCCTGTCACTCGCTTGCGCTTCACCAAGTGCTTCAGCTTCGCCAGCGCCCGCGCCGAGACCGCCTACCTCACGCAGCGAGCACGCTTCTTTGGGGACAATGAGGGCCTGGACGACTATATGGAAGCACGGGAGGGCATGCACCTTAAAAATGTCGACTTCCGGGAACACATGCTGGCCTTCCCCAACCCATTGCGACCGCCCTGGTACACCAGACGCTGGGTGTACTGGCTGGCCTCGGCTTTCCTGCTATCATGGCCTCTTCGTGTGATTGCAGAGTACCGTACTGCATACGTCCACTACCATGTCGAGAAACTGTTCGGAGAGAACGAGGATGCAAATGACAATGATAATACGGAGGCGGGAAATTACGGTATGGGCTTCGAGCATGGCACTGGGGGTCCCACTCTGCGCGTCATATCGCGGGTCAACACGGTGGATATGACCGAACTTGAATGGCACATTCGCTGTAACCAGCAGATGGTGCCTAGCTACTCCGAGGCCTTGCTTATGGATTTGGATATGAATACCAACACACCGTTATCAGTTGCAATGGCTGCACGTGTGCGACGCAATTCTAGCTACTTCCTTCAGAGCTGCCCCAGGTGCCGGCGCTCAACAAGCAGCTCTTCGCTCCCTTCCTGGTTTAGAGGGAATATGGCTGCGGGGACAAACTCATTCCCCATTAGACCTGGTGGTAGGCTTTCTCTTAGTCGCAGCGGTTTCTCTCTTGGCCGGTTGCATACCGCAAGAAGCCGCCATCCCTGCCTGTTTCACTCGAGAAGCCTCGGAGGTGGTATGGGCAGCCGTGTAGAAGAGGGTGGTGGGGGTTTTCTTGGTCTTGGGTTTAGAGTGCCAGATGAGGAGAGGAGGGGTGTATTAGAGAGTGAGGGGCTAGAAGACGACGACGTAGAGGAGACAGGGCAGGAACAAGTGGAGGAGAGAGAGAACGGAGAGGCCAGGGAGGATGAGAGAGACAGGCCACCCACTTACCAAGATGCTCTTTACTTTCCGGTGTTAATCATTCACGGGGAAGAGAGCTGTCATGGGGGGCATGGCATTGACACGGGTTAAAAGAACCAATATGATGTAAAGAATGATTGAAGTGGCTTTTGAAAAGTAGAGGCAGATTGACATCTGGGTGCAGATGGGAGACAGGGAGACCGAGAAGTCGAGGAAGAGCAGGGAATTTTGACCAGAACCAGGATAGAAAAGTTGAAGAGACTGATCTCTGTCTCTGTGTAACACTGAAAAACAATTTGTTCATGAATGTGTAGAATGTTGTAGGGATTGAAATGAAAATAATATACATCGGTCATGTCATATCCAAGTCGACTCACTTGATACGAGCTGACCCTAAATATATATATATATATATGTAGTACATACCTAGTAGAACATACTGATAGGCATGGAACATCAGTGTCCTATATCGATCTTAATGTCCTATTATTGAAATCTCTGGCATATCATGTCCATAACAAACTAAAAGATCAGCGTGTCCTCCTTTTGACCATGGAAGTAATGTACTATACATGAAAAGCTTGGCGTCTGCAACCTGCTTTTAACATTGCGAAGCAGTTTTTGCGACTCCACATTAACGTGAAAAAGCCCATGCTGGTGTAGTTTTGTAAATCCATGCGTCGACAACATACAAGTAGCTTACGGAAAAAGGGACTGAGATGTGAACTGCATTTACTGAAGTTCTAAATAGAGATTAGAAAGAAACAAGAATAAAAATTCTACTAAGGTAGAGCTGATGAAAAAAACAAAAACAAATGGTCCTCAGGGGGAAAAGTTTTTAAAAATGTGAAAAAATTAAATAATACTAGACCTAATAAAAAGGGATGGTAAAAGATCAATGAGTGAATGTAGGCTGGTGAATTGTAATCCCTCACTGTTTGACACTGTGCTTTAATCCACCGTCCTGGCTAATGACTTCTTTTAATCTCCTGTTCTTTTTAATTGCCTGGTAGAAGCACGGTGCTTATGACTTCACTTATCTCTGCCTTAGAGGTTTCTTATGTCAGCCTCATGTCTACTGCAGCCAATTGAAAGTAGATCTGTTCAGCAGCAACTCAATGTATTCCTTTTTATTCTCCTGCATACATTCGTTTTTCTATCATGGTGGGGAGTTTCCATCGACTTCTATTGTTTTTATACTGAGCTAATGATATTTTCTATCCCCTGGCCTTAAACCTAACCCGCACAGAAATGTTTTTGCATATTTAGATTTTCATTACCACATAATTTAGTGTGTTTATAAAACCATTGTCCTTGATTTGTTGGGACATCCATCCATCCATTTGTAGGCCTCCACATTCCTTCCTTCCTAGACTGTTAGAATGGTTAAAGTTATTGGATTAAGCTTGTTTCAGTTTAATACAACTATTGTTAAGAGAAAAAATAGAGAACACACAATACAAAGTAGTGCAACAGTCCACCGTCCCATGTATTCACATCGGTGGTATACACTTAGAAGAGCAAACAAGCATAAAAATATAAGTGTAGGTCAGTGCAAGCACAATGGAAACACTGAAGAAACTAATGTATGAACACAGCCTTGCACAAGGAGAGGATATTAATAAAAAAAGGTAAAGTCCAAAGCACACACTAAGAGCATCCCTGTATTGTTTGCAGGATTTCTACTTACCAAATTATTGCTAATACTTCAACAAGCACAAGCATATCTGTCAGTGATGAGGAAATGATTACAGTGGCCATGACCATGATGCTCTTATTAATAAAGTCAATCCATTAACAATGTGTTCATTGACTGCTTTATTATTATTATTATTCATGTATTTTACTAAAACTGCTGTATTATTATTATTAATTTGTTAAAAAACGTATTTACCTAAATTGCAGGTATATTAAGAGACGTCCTTAATCATCACAACAAGCAAGTGTATGCAATATTAACTCACATTGTACAGTGTTCAGATGTTTTATAGAGTTTTGATAGAACCTGAAAGTCATAGATGCATCGTTTGACTTTGAATGATCCTTTAGTATTAATTAATAATGCTGTGAAATTCTGGATTTAGTCTCAGTAACTCTAGGCTAATGACCCAAAGTTGTTTTTAGGGTTGGATCAATGCAGACTTGGCAAACACCTCTGCTCTTGTTGGAGACATGTTTAATATGAACAGTGAAATTATGTATATTCTATCATTACATCATTGAATGCATAATAATTTTGCATTTTCGGACAATGAGCTTTGAATTTCTTGGAATGTTCACTGTGGGTGAGCAAATATGCTTAATGTGTGGCCAGTGGTCTCACCACGTGCTACACTACCCAGGCTCAAATGTTTGGCCAATGGCTCCACCTAGCGGTGGTTTTACAATGAAGCCTTGGGACGTTTGAGTATTATCATGAGGAAAAGTACAAAATGTTGTAAAACTGAATATATGTCTAAATGAAATTATAATTTATTGCAATCTTACTTCTTAACATGCATGGAATGTCAGGAATCTTGCAGGGAAGTACCTTGCAAGCAAGGCATGTCGTCCTCCCCTCCTCTCCCTCTCTCGTTCATAATCTGTGTTTGAAGGACAGGGCAGCAGTTTCCTCATTGCTGCTGACAAATAATAGAGGAAGAGAGTGACTGTGCGCTGCAGAAAAGGACACACACCAGACCTGGTAAGCATCGAAACCATGCATTCAACAAATATTCAGAGTAGAATGAAAATACTCAATTATAGATTGAAATTTTAAATATGTACATAGGATTGTCTGATTCAGTAAACTCTAATTCCAAGACAGTGGAATCTTGCTGTTAATAATGCATTTCCAATGAGCACTGCATTCTACTGCAATTGGTAGCTTTCAAAATACAGCGGCTGCAATGTTTAATTTATTTCACTGTTGAACATGTCCTTATATAAGTTATAAGAGAAGTGAAGTAACAGTGGCGCTAAAATAAGCTTTTCACTCAGCAGCTTGTTACCTCCTTTGAGCCTGATGATTCAAACTAGTGCTGCCATCAGAGATTTAGGTCACAGAGAGACACAGCACGTTGCCCTAGTGACAATTATGAGAACCACCTTTTCAAATAGGCCTACCCATTTCCTTAAATAACATCTCTAGGGTTTACAGAGAATGGTCTAATAAATATAAAATATCCAATGAGCAGCAAAAATGCCTTGTTGATGCCAGAGGAGAATGGCCAGACTGGTTTGAGCTCATAGAAAGGCAAGATGGTAGGGGCAGAATTTGGTGTAAACAATATGAAAGCATGGATCCATGGTTGAGGCTGCTGCTGGCGGTGTAACCTCTTAAACCAGTTGAGCATCATTTAAAAGTGCCCAACTTGTGATGGCTCCTTCCAGGAGGACAACACACCATGTCACAAAGCTCAAATCATCTCAAACCGGTTTCTTTCTTGAACATGACAATGAGTTCACTATAATTAAATGGCCTCCACAGTTACCAGATCTCAATCCAACAGAGCACCTTTGGGATGTGGTGGAACATGAGATTCACATTTGTGACCCTGGACCACAAAACCAGTCATAAGGGTACATTTTTTAAAATAGAGATTTACACATCATCTGAAAGCTGAATAAATAAGCTTTCCATTGATGTATGGAGGGTGCAAAAAAAATCAAAATATTGAGAAAATCGCCTTTAAAGTTGTCCGAATGAAATCCTTAGCAATATAGTACTATAATCAAAAATTAAGTTTTGATATATTTATGGTAGGAAATGTACAACATATCTTCTTTTTTAAAATAGAGATTTACACATCATCTGAAAGCTGAATAAATAAGCTTTCCATTGATGTATGGAGGGTGCAAAAAAAATCAAAATATTGAGAAAATCGCCTTTAAAGTTGTCCGAATGAAATCCTTAGCAATATAGTACTATAATCAAAAATTAAGTTTTGATATATTTATGGTAGGAAATGTACAACATATCTTCAGAACATGATCTTTACTTAATATACAAATGATTTTTGGCATTAAAGAAAAATCTATAATTGTTGGCCTTTGCTACAAATATACCCCAGCAACTTAATTAAAGGGGTCATATGATGCGATTTCAAGTTTTCCTTTCTCTTTGGATGTGCAGCTGACAAATCTGCAATATCTGCATGCCCAGGTTAAAAAAAGTACACTTCCATAATGTACTTAAAGTGCTCTATTTCCGCGCACTAATTTTGTACTTAATATACTAAAAATGATTCTTTAGTACTTCTTAAGATAAACATAAGATCAACTAAGTGTACTCAACCCTGCTATTTTGGGACACCATGAATATGAACTAAAATGTGCTTTTAACATACTATCTTTGTATTTAAAAAATGTATTTATTTACCACTTG
The DNA here is from genome assembly GCF_001515625.1 of Sinocyclocheilus rhinocerous. NCBI lineage: Eukaryota > Metazoa > Chordata > Actinopteri > Cypriniformes > Cyprinidae > Sinocyclocheilus > Sinocyclocheilus rhinocerous. Next base: position 1,465,155 of record NW_015642528.1, read on the forward strand.
TAGTACACTTGAATCCATCTTTGTACAGTATATTAGGTACAAAAGTATTGCTTGAAAATAGAGCACTTTAAGTACATTATGGAAGTGTACTTTTTTTTTAACCTGGGTGATGCTATCATGTCAATATGGTAAAAATCTCTGAGGAACATTTCTAGCACCTTGTTGAATCTATGCCACAAATAAATAAGGCAGATCAAAAGTCAAACCTGGTACCTAACAAAGTGGCCTACGGTCAACATGTTCAATGTACTGCATTTTTTTCTTGTAAATATATATTGAATTTGGCAACGTACATTTTCAATCAATCAATCAATCAATCAATCAATCAATCAAAAACACAAATTAATGACATTTAAAACATGTGACAACTTGCCTGAACCTGACATTCATATTAAATACCTTTGTCCTGAGCACATAGTTCAACTTTTCACCTTCAAATATATAGTTGTTTTATTGTGTTCAATTGTTTACCCAACAGCCATAGCAAAAACATGATATTCACAAAAATTATGTTATTTACATGAATAACTCACAAAAATATTGTCATTATTTAAAAGGGTTTTTGAAATGGGTGTTTGAAAGTCAATGTAAAAAAAACTTCTTTCGATAAAACAAACGTGTAATTTGATTTGACTCCAAATTTAGTTAGTAAAATATAGTCCCATATAGGCTATCAGTATTAATAATCATTATAATTTTATTTTTGGTTGATAATTTTTTCTTCCTCTACAATCCAACTGGACTGTGTGTGGAGCAGCTGTGAAGTGAAGAACAACAGGATGTCGAAGGACCAGCTGGACTCAGTGGTGAGCCACGCGGAGGGCTTGCTCTCATTGGCCGCTCAGCTGCACGCGCAGTGTCAGGAGGAGAGCGCGCAGATGGCCGCTCTCGCCGAGCAGCTGAGAGAGGAGAGCGAGAGTCTCCTCAGCCAAAGCGACGTGCTTCAACAGGACATGGCTGAGATGTGCAAAGCACTGGAAGCTCTGATGGACACTAAGGTGGCGTTTGAAGCCAAAGAGAGGCAGGCTCGCAAACTAAGTAAGCAGCTCTAAAACAATGGAGGAAGTAGCTTGTCCTGCCACATAAATTCATGAAATTGGCATTGACAGTAAAAAATAGTGGTCTGCTAATTCACAATTTTAAATGTGATGTGGAATTTCTTTTTTAAAGGGGTCATATGATGCGATTAAAATTTTTCCTTTCTCTTTGAAGTGATACAAGCTCTTGGTGCATAAAGAAGATCTGTAAAGTTGCAAAGACTAAAGTCTCAAATCCAAAGAGATATTCTTTATAAAAGTTAAGAGTCAACCACGCCTACCTAAAACGGCTCGTTCTAACACGCCTCCACATGTCTGCGTCACGATGTGGGAAGATTTGCATAATGCCGCTCAATTGTTCACGCAAAGAAAGAAGGCGTAACTTTTATTCTTTTTTTGTCTCGTCGCTCCGGCCGGATACGGCATCACAATATGGTAAAAGGGGCGTAACATTTCCGTCACACGCTTGAGGTATTCGGCCAATCACAACGCACTGGACAGCTGGCCAATCAGAGCACACCTCGCTTTTCAGACCGATGAGCTTTGTAAAAATCAACGCGTTTCAGAAAGGCGGGGCATAGAGGAGAAACAATAATGTACAGTATGTGGAAAATAATGTGTTTTTTTAACCTTAAACTGCATAAACACATTTCATTACACCAAATAATGTTCTTTTTAGCAACATCATATGACCCCTTTAATCCTGAGACAACAACAATCACTCAACCAATAGTGTAAGTTTGGGGTGGGGTGTTCTGTTTGCTCAACCAATGGCTGATGGGGGGAGTGTTTGGCAAACCTTTTTGAAAACCACCATGATTTCTCCAATTTGGTAGTGGGGCAGAACTTACAAACTCTAAATGTTAGCTTTGCACCATCAGTTATTGACATATTTTTCATTTAATCCTCTGAACAATCCACAGCACACGTGTAAAGAATTAATATTTTTGCACTAAGCACACAAGCGCAGAATTTCACAATTTTGAATAACAGTAACATAAAAATGGATACAAAATACAGATCCTCTTCACATCTTCACATTTAGCTCTTATTTTAAGATGTTAAGTGTAAAATGTAACAAGCCAGAAAAGTACTGTTACTGCTTAAAGAGTCAGTAATATATAATTTACATCACCAAAATACTATAATTAAGAAATAATATATAATTATTTCAACTCAAATTAAAATGTTATATCCATTTATTTTCTAAATATCCTCGTATTAAGCAGGATAAACCCCTTTAGGGTGATAGAAGAACCCTTCTCTTTGTTTTGGGGTCCTGATTACTTTATTTTGCAATAATGGTTGTTTGACTGTATATTAGACAGTATCATTCATATTTTTCTTATATCCGTCATGTCCAAAGACATGGTCTTGGACGTCTCTGGACATATACAGTATTTAAACTTTGTGTATATAATTATAGCTATCAGACATTAAAGAATTGTTTTTGTGTATAACTAAATAAAAATTCAAATGTTGCAACGAACATATTATTAGGTATTTTATAACTGCTTGTGGTCCCATCTAAGTGTATATACTAAACTCTACATGATATGTAGTGATAAGCTCATGTAATAGTGGCCTTGGTGATTTATCTCTGGCGGGGGCGATGGAGGAAGGGCTCTGTCTCAGCACGGCTCCACTCATCATCACCCCAAACCTTCAACCTTGAGCTCTGGCGCCTCTGTATGACCACCACGGCCGTTATTAACACCCAGAAGAAGAAGCTTACCCACATAGATCTCTGTGGAGGAGAGAAACAGAAAGGGTGAGTGCTCAAGAAACACAAGAGATTTATTTCTACTGTATTTATTAATACAAATAAAAACATGCATGAAGAAATTCTAAGAAGCACTAAGCATGAATACTGACACCTATTGGTGTGGAGGCAGCATCTTGTGAAAGATTTCAGTTACAGAGGCCATTGAAGAAACACTATATTCGCAATGATCAAAATATTTGGCAACAGAAAGTGTTTGTTAATGTGGGTTAGCAAGATAAGGTTATTTTTGATGGGTCATGTGTTCTCAACATAGCAACTATTGTGAGAGGGTGATGCCCTTATGAAGAATAACCAATCCAAAGTACTAACCTCAGTACTGTACAGTCCTGTGTAGAACTGATTTCCAGTGTATGGATGGGCCCAAGTTTTATTCTCTGCATCTTCACAACTAAAACAAAAACATTGGTTGTTTTGTGATTGAGAAAAAAAAGATGGGAGGAAAAATATTTCAGTGCTTTTCCATTATGTTGCAAATCCTTTGCTCTAACCCGAGAAAACATTTGCCTTCTCTCACAAATTGTAAAAAATTTTCACCCCTCCAAGAAATTTTACGTTCTCTTGCAAAACTTCTGTGGTCCCATGAGAAACTGCATTTGTCTGCAAAACTTTTGCGTTCCCCCGAGAAACTATGGATTTGCTTGCAAAACACTTGTGCTCCGCCAAGATACTTTTCCCAATAAACTTTGTGCTCGCAAGACCTTTCTGTTCCACAGAAACCTTGTATTAGCTCGAAAATCTTCAGTGATCTCTCACAAAACTTTTGTGTTTTCCTGAGGAACTTTGTGCCTGCAAAAGGTTTGCATTCTCTTACAAAAGTTTTGCATTTAACTGAAAACCTTTGCATTTGCTTGCAACATTTTTGCGTTGTTTCACAAAGCTTTAGCAGTCTCTTGAGAAACAAAATTTTGTGATGGAAATCATTTAATACAGAAGTTTCACAAGGAACACAATACTTTTGCAACAGGATAAGTGGTGCAAATAAGCATAAAAGCACTGTAATATAATTTTTCCTCTTATCTGTTTTTTATTCACATCACCATTTCTCTTTAAGGGTCCTACTTTAATTTTGTAAGCACAGCAGCTGGGAACTATGAGACACTCAGTTGATTCTGTAATCTCTCATCTTCTATACTTCTGTAGGGTATGTGGTTCTTAAAATGTGCACCAAAATCACAGATGCAGAATGCCATAGACAAGAGAAAGCAGATGAAATCACCTGGTAATGGAGGGAGTGTTGTGAAGGACAGAGAAACACAGGCTGTCTCGACCGATCTTGAGAATACATCCTGATACCAAGAGAAAAAACAGAAGAAGACCACAGACTCCCAGAGACGTGTTGAGAGAAACAGTCCCCCTGCATATACATGCAAGACAAAAACAAAATTGTTAATGTGACTGTTAAGTCCCATCTGCATGAATAAAAGAAAGTGGAATGTGAAACATCTAAAAGAAATATGGAAAATGTCAACAGAAAAGTCAATACATTCACCTTCTCACATCCTCATCTACACAGCTGGCATAGATCCAGTAAAGAATAAGGGAAAAGCAGTAAATAGCCATGCACACAGCGATGGCTGACACGAAATAGCAGACGGAAGGAGAACTAGAGCCTTCTACGGTCAGAACCTGGCCAGATGCATTATAATGAACACTTCCATAGAGGATGCACCGTCCATCAAAATGGCCCTAAAAACAAAATAAACAAAAGTCATCCATATTTGCATATGATAAATATAAGGAAAAACAACAGCAAAGGACATCTAGGGGTCATTTTCTTACTCTTTCGCAAATTGTGGAAGATTTGTATTTATCTGTGACGCACAGATAGAAGGAAAGTGCTGTGCTAAGAGCTTTTTGTCCCTGTATCATATGACTCTAATGAGCCATAATATGGTGCGAGAGGCCGGCTGATCACATGGTGATTAAATTTTAAAGCTCTGGAGGATCTGACCTGGGATCAGCCACATAACATATTCAATATTTTATTGCACATATGAATAACAACAAATGTAGTCTATCATTGAAAATTATTAGTTCATCTTCCCCCAAAAAGCAAGAAAATAATCTGACCATTTCAATAAACATAATAACATGCTGTGTGATCACACAATGTTACATATTAACATTAAACTGAAAGGTGCACAACAAAATAATGTCTCAAATGTCCCATAAATATGCATGCAAACTTTTGCCATGATCATCTTGATACTTGAAACTCTGAACTAAGTTCAGAGACAAACTTATATCATATCACATTACTCTAGAGACATGATTATGCTTTTAGTTTTCTTAATAAGTCATTTTACACTTTCAGTGCTCACAAAATAGCAATGATCAGACATTGTGGAGATGATTAATTAGTGTTACCTGAGTGAGTGTCATCCATGCGGCAGCTATCACCCCACAAATGAAACAACCAGCGTAAAGGACAAGCTCCAAAACTAGCAGCCATGGTAGTCCCATCATGAACATGCTCTCACAGTCACTGTCTCACAGAGCCAAGCAGCCGAATACCTCATTCATGTGCTCTGCGAACAGCTCTAAAGCATGTCCTGTCCTCACAACAATGTTGCTTTTCAGAATAATTTTGACAATTGGGCCAGAGAATTTCACAGCATTGCTATTAGGTGTAATAAAAGACTGCATTCAGGTCAAGGCAGGAAAACATTTCAGACAGTCTATGCAGTACAGCTATAAATCATCATTTACTGAAAAACACAGATCAGTTGTTGATATGATAGGAAAGCATAAAACAGGTATAAAGATATTATCTCAGACATTGTCAACAGTTGTACCATAGATTAAAAAAAAAGATATGCAAATATAGCTTTAAATATTACAACAACAAAAAAAAAAGCATGAAAGTGAATAAGCTGCATGTCCATGTCTGTGACCATCTATCATTACACTAATGGAAAACGTGCTGTTTATCAGAGTAAAAATAGTTACTAATGGCATAGAAGCCTACTTCTTTTCCATGCAAGTCAATGGGGACTCTTTGGTTACCCACATTCTTCAAAATATCTTCTTTTGTGTTCAGCAGAAGAAAGAAATTCATACTGGTTTGGAACAACATGAGAGTGAGTAAATGGTGACAGAATGTTTATTTTTTGGGAGGTGAGCTATGCTGTTAATTCGTCTTCCAAACCAATAGATGGCAATAAACACTTTTCAACGAGCTTCGTCGACGCGTAGAGGGATACTGAATGACTGAAATTTGCAGTGTTATTGTTGACAGTTTTCTTGTTTTTAGATTAAGTTGAATGTGCTTATTGTGTTTATAGTTTGATAAATCAGACCCTGGACAAGAACCCGTCCACCACATCTTTTTTTATTTATCATGATGATCTCTTGGGAAACCTTATACCTCGTATTATTGTGCATCATGTCTTCTTGTGCAGCAGGTAGGAAGTCACAAAAAAAAAAAAAATCAGTATTCTGTTACTTTGTTTTAAAAACATAATATTTACATAATTTCCGCCAGTTTGTCATAGTCACTAAAGTTATTATTGCGACGTTATAATTCTTATAACTTGGCATTACCCACTGTCATGTCACTGTCAAAATATAAATAGGCCTATGGCATTTTATGTATTTCAAATAAACAAAATTACAACTTGATACTCAATAAAAAGTATTCTGTTCACAAAAGATATTTACCTTGGTTTTTCTTTATTTTCATCACACATCACATGTCATATTTCATCTCCAGTTCTCTACCGACACTGTTGTTGTCTCTGGTAACTTAAACAAGTACAAACTTTTGAACAAACTTAAATATTGGAAAACTTGTTGATTGTGATGACGCCACAGCTTCAGGACGTCATTTGTGTAAAAGATTTTAATGAAAATAATCTCCATACCATATCTTTTGAAATAGTTTATTTTATACGTGTCTAAAAATAAATCATATTTTTGATTGGACATCTGTGTGCATGAAAGTGCAAATCAATAAAATTATACATAAAATGCATTTAGGTAGAAAAAATGAATAAATCATGGTAAAAAGCTTTCCAATATGGTTTGTAAGATATGGTTTGTCAAATTGGGATCTGTGATATATTCTAATGTTTCAAAAGAAGTCTCTTCTGCTCAGCAAGGCTGCCTTTATTTGTACAGTAAAAAAATACATGCCTGATTCAAGTCTCAAAAATGGCCAAAAAATATTATTTTACTAACTTAATAATTTTAAGCTAAATTGTGCTTTGTTGGTATAATGTCTGCTAGAATGTTAAAAAAATGTTCAGTGTTAAGTAAATATTTTTTAATTGTTGTTTTGTAATTGATTTTTTATTTGAAAAGCAAGACAAAACAGTAAAAAGCACATTTTGGCAATTTAATGCAATTGTGAAAAAAATGGCAAAATAGGCCTACATGGGGGAAAAATGTGAAAAACCGTGTTCGGTATTCGGCCTTCGGCCTTCGGCCCAGTGTTTCATTTTGTTCGGCTTCGGCCTAGAATTTTCATTTCGGTGCATCCCTATAAATAACTATTTGTTTTGGCAGTTGATGAGATGGTGTTTATTCCTGGTGGGAAAATGATGATGGGAACCAGTGCTGCTGATGGGAGAGATGGGGAATCACCAACAGGAGCTGTGACTCTCCAGCCATTTAAGATAGACAAGTATCCTGTCACTAACTCTGACTTTAGGTACTTGCCATTGGAGATATTGGCTCAAAACCTACTTTGTCCTCCTACTGCTTGTATATCTTCTTACTGGCCTGATACAACTGCTTCTGTTCATTCCAGGGAATTTGTCAGACAGCAGAAATATAAAACAGAAGCTGAAAAGTTCGGTTGGAGTTTTGTGTTCCAGGATTTTGTGTCAGATGAACTGAAAAGTAAGGTCACTCAGAAAATTGAGGTATGAACCCAAAGCAAGAGCATAAACAAACTAAATCTACCTAAATCTATTATGTCCTAAATTGAATGTCTATTTCTTGTGTCTGGTTTTCAGAGTGTTAAAGGGTAATTTACATTAATCTAAACACTGCCTTTTAGACTAGATTTTCTCTTAAACCCTTTGTTCTCTTGAAAATGTCCCATTTCTTCTTTCCTAGTCGGCTCCTTGGTGGTTACCAGTCGAAAAAGTGTTCTGGCGACAGGTGACACAGTTAACACTTTATGTATGATTAATTCTAGAAGTGTATAAATGACTTTAATCAGTGGTCAACGAGTATTGTGTGTGTATATATAAATATATATATATATATATTTGCATTTATTAATTTATAAATAAAATAAATTAGTAAATAAATTATTTTGATGTTGTAAATTTAATTCATAATTTATTTCTTTATACATTTTAAAATGGTTATTTAATTAATAAGTCACATTATTTATTTTTACTGTATGAATGTCTGGGCTCTCTGGTTTTGATGTGTGCAGCCGGCAGGACCAGGCTCTGGTATCAAGGACAGACTGGAATCCCCTGTGGTGCAGGTCAGCTGGAATGATGCCCAAACATACTGTCAGTGGAAGAAGAAAAGGCTGCCAACTGAGGAAGAGTGGGAAATGGCTGCACGTGGAGGTTTGGAAGGCAAGCCAAAAAAGCCTTATGCCTCCCAACACCTAAAAACTGCTGTCTTACTCTTTGTCACGCAGTATTGTCCACCTGTTTTACTTCATTTCATGTAGTCATCATAGCCAGCACATTTCTGTATTTCAGGCAGGACCTACCCATGGGGCAACAAGTTCTTGCTGAACCGGACTAACCTGTGGCAGGTCAGTTGAGGTACATTCTTGTCCATAGCAGGTGGGAAAATGTGTATTTTTTCCTTCAAGACAGTTATAAATTTGTTTAGCTGTTGGTAATTGTGAAGTCTTTGTTCTTTGTACAAAGGGCCCATTTCCAGATAGGGACGCCGCAGAAGATGGTTATCATGGTGTAGCTCCTGTAACTGCCTATCCTCCACAGAATAACTATGGTAATGTAGTATATACAGTATGGTATCACACATTGTACTGATGGTGTGTTACATTTTATCAACAACATAATTCATAGACGGAGACAAAGCTTCCTAGAAAATCTACATTCAAAAGTTTGGGGTTGGTAAGATTTTTAAAATGTTTTTAATCTCTTATGCTCACCAAGGCTGCATTTATTTGATCAAAAGTACAGTACAATAGTAATATATTGTGAAATACTATTACAATTTTAAAATAAGTATTTTCTATTTAAAAATATTTTAAAATGTAATTTATTTCCGTGATGGCAGCAGTCATTAGTGTCACATGATCCTTCAGAAATCATTCTAATATATTGATTTGCTGCTCAAGAAGCATTATTATTAAAGTTGAAAACAGTTGCTTAATATTTTTGTGGAAATTGTGATACATTTCTTTTCAGGATTTTTTGATGAATAGAAAGACCTCAAACTTTTGAACGGCAGTGTAACTCTTTCACTATTGTTCTGAATTTAGAGAATAATATCCCACCTTGTTCCAGGACTATATGACATGCTGGGTAATGTCTGGGAGTGGACCTCCTCACGATTTCCTGGTGCTCAGACCATGTACGTCCTGCGCGGAGCATCCTGGATCGACACAGCCGATGGCTCGGCCAATCACAGAGCTCGTGTCACCACTAGGTCAGTCATGCTCCATCCTGCTACATTCATATTATTCAAAGTCAACTTTTATAAGGCTTTTATTATTCATTATACAATTGCTTCTTGTAACATTTCCAGGCAGCTGACCCCAAACGTGTCTGGATTGTCCAAAATATCAGTTTATGAGAATATGATAAATAAAAACTTGTGTTTTTATGTTCTCACATTCAGGATGGGAAACACACCAGATTCGGCCTCTGATAACCTGGGCTTCCGCTGTGCTATGAGCTCAAATGCAAAACAGAAAAGAACTGAGCTTTAAGAGCCGAATGTGCAAGACTAGTTGATGCCAGTGGTGCATTATTGGAGGGATACTACATTTCTCCTGTGGAGACACAAACTTCTGGAATTCAGTGTTATATCGGTTTTGTTGTTTTACACAAAATACTGTGAAATTAAAATCTTAACAAGCAATCTTAAAGTTTTCTTTATTTTTTTTAGCCTTTCTTTATGGTCATTAAAATCATTTAGATAAAAAATTTAAGCAACATCATATATTTAAAATAGAATAAAAATGTAATTGTATTAAATAACACCACACATTAAATAGTTTGGATCTCAACTGTACATTTTTAACAATATTATTTCCTTTTCACTGTGTAAATAAGGTGGAAATAATCTGTCATAGCAGTAGAGGTGTATTTTTGGACTGTTATCAACATGTTCTTGAGGTAAATTTTGCTATCTGGGATTATTCAGAGATGATGACCCCTCACCAAGTCCTGGGTGACACATCCATCTCCTCAGCTGCAATGGAGAGCATGACTTTTGGAGTGTTCTCAAATAAAGCTGCTCTGTTCTGAGTTGGCCCTTTCTTCACCCAGTGGCCGTAGACCTTGAAGGCACATGCGTCGATCATCTTGCGTAGTGGTTTGATGGCATATGGGTCACTGCAGATCACTTCCTTGGTGACAGGTTTGGCACGACGACAGTTGCAGTAGATATGCATGGCGGCAAGTACAGTCATACAAATAACCTGCAGGATAACGATGGTGTATGGTGAAACTCAAAACCTCAAAATCTATGCCTTCTTAAAGAAGTCATCCAGAACATCTGCTCTTTACCTTGAACGTCCTGTAAGGGCTGAAATGACGTATTTCTGCATCCACGTACTGCTGGAAGAACGGGTGATTGAGGGCTTCTGTGGCTGTATAACGACTTTGTGGGTCCACAACTAATAACCTGGAAATCTGCTGGGAAGAAAACAAGGTGACTTTGGAAAGGCATTTTCTCATACAATTTTGCGTAACTACTTTTCAAACTAGTTGTCGGGAAGACAAACAAGACCGCAACCAACTCGCACCAAGTCTTTGACAGTGTCATCCCACTCCGGAGAACTGAATTTGTATTTTCCTGCAAGAATCATTCGAAGCATCTGCATTTGTTTCCTGTGCCAGAAAGGTGGAGATCCAGCCAAAAGAGTGTAGAAGATCACGCCTGCGCTCCAACTGCACAAGAACAGACAGAAAGAAGGTTATGTAACATCACATTCATCTGCTAAACATACTAGTTTGTTGTAATCAATTCATATTCTACTGGTTCACTGTCACTGCCAGGAAGTTCATGTATTTATTTATTTGGTTGGTTTATTTGACTGTTAATGCAATATTTTTCTAGGCCACATGTTAATTTTCTGTAGGATACAGTTCAAAACGGTTCTAAATAAACACGTCAGTGGATTTTGATGTGAGATGACAACAGGGAATGGACTTTTTCACTGGAGAAAGCTTTATTATTGATTATGGGCTCGTTTTTTGGCCAGAAGCCACAGTTTAAAGTTAAAAGGCCTTAATGATTTATTGTTTCTTACAAATATGCAGCTTTTCGCTACACAAGACATTAATTGATGGACTGGAGTCGTGTGAATCGTGTTGTTTTTATCAGGTGTTTGAACTCTCATTTTGACGGCACCCATTCACTGCAGAGCATCCATTGGTGAGCATGTGATGTAGTGCAAACTATCTCCAAATCTGTTCTGATAAAGAAACAAACTCATCTACATCTTGGATAGCCTGAGGGTGAATACAGTTTAAGCAAATTTTCATTTGTGGGTGAACTAATCCTTTAAAAAGCATTTTTAAATATCAATAAATACTTCAAATATAACAGAATATAGAACTAAAATAACACTGGTGCATACTTAATTTATGCACTTACAGGTCAACAGCAGACCCATAACCAGCATGATTGGGATCCATGGAGCACTCAATGATTTCTGGAGCCAAGTAACCTGGTGTCCCACAAACCTCTAGGGGTGAAACAGAAGCAGGTTCTCCCATAACCAGCATGATTGGGATCCATGGAGCACTCAATTATTTCTGGAGCCAAGTAACCTGGTGTCCCACAAACCTCTAGGGGTGAAACAGAAGCAGGTTCTTCTAAACTACAGTATCTGCAATCATTCCTTCCAAATACGTATATTTAAAGGTGCACATAAGAACTCACCATTCAGTCTTTGTCCATGCTCAATCTGGACCGAGAAGCCAAAATCAGTGAGTTTGATATTCACATCATCATCTAACAGAATGTTCTCTGGTTTCAGGTCACGATGGACTATATTGTGGGTGTGAAGATACTCAACCACCTCCAAAAGAGTGAGAAAAGAGAAAACTGAGGGCCAGTAATCAAGATCTTGCCAATAAGATTAATACAGCAGCTGCAATGAATGGATTAGTTTCTTTAAATATTTTACTTAAAAGCTAAATTTTAGCAGTTATTCCTCCAGTCTTTAGTGTCACATGATCCTTCAGAAATTGTTCTAATATGATGATTTGGTTCTCAAGAAACATTTCTTATTATCAATGTTGAAAACAGTGCTGCCAGTACACATTTTACAGTACAACATTTCATACAATTCATAAAAGTAGACAGAGCACTACATTAATGTATTTATTCATTTTGGAAACTGATACATTTAACAACATTTCATACAATTCATAAAAGTAGACAGAGCACTACATTAATGTATTTATTCATGGTAGTGTGCCGTGGCCCGTGACCTAACTTTAAACCCATCAACACTCAAGATGCCCCGCTGTTGTTGGAAACAACTTAAACGGTTTGATTATACAATCCCCTCTTCAGCATAGGATTTGTTCTTCACAATTTAAATACAATCAGGAGCATCGAAAATTGGTTATCATCAGACTTATTACCGTGTCTCTTTCTCACTTAGGGTGACTTTCTCTGTGAGGTAATCAAAGAGTTCTCCTCTCTTCGTCCTGTTAAAAGAACATTTGTCTTTAAACACAAACTAATAAATTAAAAAAACTAAGGAATGATAAGCAATACCAGTTAGTCTGGTGATGTACAATTGGCACATTACAGACAGACAATTGTAATGGCATCTGTTCAAAATATAAGTGTCAAAAGAAGAAATTTGGAGGGATTTTGTGCATGTTTGTATTGAGAGTTAGGCTCTGGCAGAAACTTGGCATCTTGGCAATGAGCCATATTGTGGGCTCTTAGAATAGCCCGTGTCTTATCTGTATGCTGCGGAGTGTCAACCAACCGATAATCTCCACAGGGAACATCTAGAAATCTGAATAGAGAGCAAACTTGTAAACAAAACAACAGTTAGCGGTGAAAATGGGCTACCAGGGAAATGAGGATAAAACTTAATTTTTTTACATTTTCTGTGCTAAATTTGAGTGGTTTGCTTGTGCAAAAAAATTGCAGCCACAATTAAATAGTTCTGAGGGTGACGGCTAAAAGTTTGGCATAGGTTTCTCAAGTCTATGTGACCAGAAACAATAGTGATCCACAGACATGAGAGCTGTATGTGCCGTTAAAAGAGATTGAAGCCGTACTTACAGATCAAATACCAAACTTTACAGATCGTCTTTATGCACCAAGAGCTTGTAACACTTCAAAGAGAAAGGAAAAATTGAAATCGCATCATATGACCCCTATAAATGCCCTGGTCTTTAATGGGGAGTGTTGCTCAGCTCGTCTCACAGCAGCTCAAGAGTGTTAAGATTGAGTGAAATACATGTCCACTGAAGGATTTTCACCTCAGGAGAATGAATATCTTCATTGTCATGTTAAAAAAAATGCCCAACAATGCAGGGAATGAGAAGAGGGTAGCATCTTGAGTTTCAGGTTTTTGTATTACATCACAGTGGTGTGTGAATTCATGACAGCGTTGATAAAGTACAACTCCCTCACACCTTCAGCACTCATACATCCCTATAGAAGAGCTTTACTACCACTGAATGCCACTGTGGGAACCAAGCACTTCTCTCTGTACTCCTCCTCTAGCAACACCAGAACATTTTGGATGCTGTTAGATCCGAAATGATTGAATTGGTCTCATGAGACCAGAGTATGGATTCCCAGAACCTATTGCAAACCTATCCCATACGATTATGTTGAGCTTTTGAATGCAAGGACCAATCAGAGGCGTTCAGATGAGTCATCGCTGAAACGCCGCTGTTTCGTCACCGCGCGTGCTGGCTGACTGAATTTTCTGGCTAATTCTCTCATCAGAAACAACAAAGTGAAGATGTACGAATGTAAGTAAGATATTAATTTCACAGTGTAAACAGCTTTAGAGATTATTATGGAAGTTTTTGAGAGTGCTTGAACTAGCTGGACTGAAGTGAAAATTTACTTTGATAATGTAAACGTTCTTTGCTCTCTATTTGTACAATGAAAGTATTATAGGCTAATTAGTAACTTGCAATGTTTTTATTAAATTCACATTAAATACAAAGTCAGTCGTATTAAAGATATTTTATGGTATGACACCCATATCTGTTACTTAAGTAAAAAGACGGATTTTTATGCAAAGTTAATAGATTATTAGGCTACTTTGCCCATCGCCCATTATAGATCAACTAACATAATCTATAAAGGTGCAAAATGCACTTACTTACACATATTTGAGAATCGAGATATTTCATGATATATTTTGGGAATATTTCAAATAAATATATAAAAAAATTATAAACCCCTGCTGAAAAAAACAATAGACACCATTATAAAATTTGTAATGGTTTTACTGGTTATAATGGGACTTGTATTGGTTTTACTGGAAACTGTAATGGACCCTGTTGGTCTCTAATTGGTTGCCTTCTACTGGTGGCTTGTTAAAACCACTAAATCCTAATGGAGTATGTCCCAAAACACAGTACAGAAAACCATTTTTTAATGGTTTTAATGGTTAAAAGTTGATGGTTTGTAATGTTTGTAATGTTACGTAAACCATAAACATTTTCTGTGATGGATTTATTGTTTTGTTTTTTTCAGTAGGGACATAAGCCTATATCAGTCGTACAGTCTGCTGTGTGTCACATGACAAGCATGAGAGCCTTTAAGGTTAAGATGAATTTTAAAATTGTGCCCCCTAAAAGCACAAGTGGCCCCTGTCTGGCCCCCTGCACATAGGCGGTGTGTAAGGCTGGGGAAGGCTTAGCCTTAGAGTTGGGGCAAAAATGCCACTAAATTGGACAAAAATGCCCCTGCACAAACAAATTAAATCTATTACGACTATTGCTAACAAAATGAAAATGAATAGAAAGTGTCGATTGCGGGATTAAATTAAGATCTGCTCATGTTGCACCGTATTTCATTTTAGGCGTTTTTGCAGCGTTTACAGCGCATTATAACCAATCACACACGATTCTGTTGAGCTTAGGAAAGCAATGGCCAATCAGAGGCGTTCAGATGAGTCATCGCTGAAACTCATCAGTTTTGAGTGCGCGCGCGTTCGCTGACTGAATTCCGGACGCGCAAAGGTATGTGCAATGTAATTAAGAGATTCATTTCACAGTGTAGACAGCTTAAGTGATTATAACGATAGTTTTGTTTTTTTGAGAGTGCTTAAACTCGCGATAGATCAA
>NW_015642528.1:1480597-1491483 GCF_001515625.1 Sinocyclocheilus rhinocerous
GCTTAGGAATGCAATGGCCAATCAGAGGCGTTCAGATGAGTCATCGCTGAAACTCATCAGTTTTGAGTGCGCGCGCGTTCGCTGACTGAATTCCGGACGCGCAAAGGTATGTGCAATGTAATTAAGAGATTCATTTCACAGTGTAGACAGCTTAAGTGATTATAACGATAGTTTTGTTTTTTTGAGAGTGCTTAAACTCGAGTTAGATCTAAGTTAGTGATGTCACCTTCTGTATATTAATTTATTCGCTGTTTGAATAACCTTGGAAAGGAAACGTTTTATAATTATCAATTTCTAATGTTTTTATTAAATTGTAATCACGTTAAATACAAATTCAGTCCCATTAAACATATTTTATTAGCCTAGCCTACATGACACCCATGTCTGGTTCTTGCCTAAAAACACGGGTTTATGATGTTTGTAGTTAATGGATTTGGCTGCTTTTAGCCTTACCCTGGAGTTGGATCTGTTTCGACCTCACTCTGACCGTCACTAACGGTCTAAATAGAATGATAACCTTCGTTCCGCCTTCTCTCGAGACCTTATGTAAACAAAGTCATGCCCATGACCCCGGAGGCGGAACTCCCGCACGTATAAAAGCGGGTTTTACTTCCGGCTCAATCTCTTTACCTTTCTCGCCTTGAGAGACCTGGTACTGGTAAGAACTATCTAATTTATATTTCACCATTCAATTCTTCACCAGATGGTGCAGGTGCCTTGAGTCCCTGTGAATTGTGGTGTTTTTTCTCTGCTGAATTGCAGTTGGTAGAATTTACTATCACTGCATTATTGTTCATTAGGCTAGTTATATATACTAGCAGTTCAATTTGGGATTATTCTGATTTGTTTTTCAGAGTATTCATCAGTGGATATTGAATATACTTCATAAAAAAATTTTTTTTGGTGAGTATTGTATATTTTCTCATATCCTATATCACTGTTCGCAGTTGTTGGGATTGATAAAGGCCTGCTAAGTACGTTCGCGTACTGGTGCGGGTCTTTGGATTCGTGTCAGCTTGATATATTTCACTGCTGTTCGCAGCCAGTGTGTTGTGTGTGGCTTACCTACTGCGCCAGGAGTATTATGGCTTCTCAGTGCTGCAGGTTTTGTCGCTCTGCTAGAACTGAGGGCTGTTCATCTTGCTCTGGAAGCCCTATTTCCGATTATTTGCTACAAACATGTGCTGATAAGAACGGACAGTACCTCTGCAATTTACCACATAAATCACCAAGGAGGGACGAGATTGCTAAGATGCCTTCAGGTGGCAACATCTATTAACATGGGCATGTCCACGGCTGTCCTCGCTAAGAGCAATCCACATCCCGGGGACAGCGAACAGAGCAGCTGACATTCTGTCCAGGACGGGGCCTCTCCCAGGGGAGTGGCGGCTACACACAGAGGTGATAGCCCAAATTTGGGCTCGATATGGGACAGCCCAGGTAGATCTTTTTGCATCCGCGGAAACAACCCATTGCCCGAGATGGTACTCTCTCAAAGTACAGGACGGCAGTTTGGGCCTGGATGCTCTGTCACAAGAATGGCCGACAGACTTATTGTACGCTTTTCCCCCCTTTCCCCTAATACCTCAAGTTTTTCGAAGGATCAGGGAAGGTTGCCACAGGATTTTGCTAGTTGCTCCACGTTGGCAAGGAAGGCCATGGTTTTCAGAGATGATTCAGCTGATTCGGGGTCAACCGTGGCAGCTACCATCACCTTTGTTTACATAAGGTCTCGAGAGAAGGCGGAACGAAGGTTATCATTCTATTTAGACCGTTAGTGACGGTCATCCTTCGGTCTCACAGATCCATAGTTATAGTCATAACTTACGTTCACCCTCCGCCTATGCCCCTGCAGTCATGGTCTAGAACCGCCCCTATATAAAAGTAATTTACGTTCTATTTTACTTTATGTTTTATTTGCTGAATCGCGGCTGCAATAAACTAAACTAGAACATATTAAATTACAGTTAACACCTCTATTAATAAACCTTAAAAAAATAATGGTAAACAGCAATTATATAGGCTATTGGGCATTTTTAACGCATATGACGCAAAAGAATCACTGACACAAACTATTCGAAAAAAATGAGTCGGAGCTATACTATACCAGCTGTCATTTGAGTAAGGGTGAGGGCATAGCCAAATGGAAAAGCTTGTACCCATGTGTTTACTTTAGACATATCTGATAATGTTAACAGCATTTCATTTAGCCTTTATAATATGCATGCAATTTCTTTCTCTAGCTTCCACTTCTCTCACAGGGAGACTTAATTATAGCCTAAGTGTTGTGTACAAAGCTTAACATAATCAAAGGGCGTTATCCTCATTTCACAGACGTGCCTGAACACGCACGGACATCTCGTCAATGTTTATATTAATCTACGTACAAAAGCCTCAGTCCCACAGGTAAAACCCTCTGTGATGTCAAACCCTGTGAGGGTTGTTGACGCACCTGACATTTCTGAGCGTCAAAAGACTGGAAAAACTGGTTTGAAGACATTCTCTCATCTGAGTTTTAGTCTTCACTCTCCTGATAAAAGCGTGCATTTCAGCTCGGACCGCTCTTAGATGATAATGGAGACCTATAGGAGAGATTCACCAGTAACTTTGCGCACTTTTAGGGACCTCCTGGAATCACCACTGACCACTGAAAAAGTCCACAGACGATTAACTGACGATGAGGATTCAATTTCAAGTCATGACACTGACAGAGAGTCTAACAGCTCGCCGCTATGCACACTGGATGAGTTACAAGAGCAGCCTGCAGTGGATGACAGTCAAACGGATGACTCGCGTTTTATGACTGTGGTTGAACAATCTGACCCAAACGCGTCCCCGAAGCCCGCTCAGTCATATTTAGATGAAGCGTTACCGGATCTGCTCCGGAGTGGAAGCCCACTTCTCAGACGAGTGTCCAGCCCGGTGTCTGCCACGGTGAGTCATGCTTGTTATGAGTACAGTGATTCAAATCAGTGAACGCATATGAACAAAGGGGGAAAAAACAACAAAGGGGAAATTAGCTGCATAATGGTGATTCTTCAATTAGGCGCACCTTTCTGTCCCTATTAGCCTATTTTAAGGAAAATCTTTTTATAGCTTTAATTACATTTTATTGTATTTACTTTAAAAAAAAAATTTATTTTAAATTTTTGCTAAATTCACAATGTTTTAAAAGGTTTAATTTGACAGAATTTAGACTCTAAGAAATGCAAAAAGTGTTTAAAATGTCTTATTCTCTGTTCAAATCATTTTAATTGCTTTAATTTAATTATATCTTTTTTATTCAGTTTGAAGTCTTTTAAAGTGTTACATTTGACAGAATTACGCTAGTTTTGGATTATCCCTCACCCAGACTCTAAGAAATGCATAAAAAGTTTGTTTATTCATTATTTACATAGCCTGTAATTCATATTGTTTCATGACAAATAATCACTTCAAACTAGCTGTCACTACCTTCATGTCAATCATTTTTAATACTTGTTTTTATTTGATTATGTTACTGATGAGCACATCTCTGCCAGGACAGCACAGAAACAGTTTGAAGTGACCAGAAATGTTATTTTGAGATTTTTAAATGTCGTCATTGAAGAACCAACCAACCAAACAAACAAACAAAAAAGGGCCAGATCAATAAAAGGACCAGATGGCCAAACGGAAGTTCATTTGCTCTTTCTCCATTCAGCCAAATTCTTTTTAAAGTAATATGACTCTTCAGCGCTAATAATGAACATGCAAGTTTTTATTTTTTATTTATGTGCAAATCCATGTCCAGGACATGGACAAACTGTCAATGGAATGTGGGTTTTACTGGCTGAATTTATGTTTTCCTAATGATGCCTGTTTGACTAAAACTGAAACAACGCAGACATTTTTGACACACCATACTCAAGACATTTGAAACATTTAGTCTAAAGATTTAAGTAACCAAATCACTTCACACTAGGAAGTAAAGGTCATCTCAGCTTTGCTTCTGAATGTTCCCTTTTAGTTTCGCCGGAATGGCCGGATTCCACCTGTCTCAGTTCTTTGAGAATCCAGAATAGCAAGGCCGTAAAAGGCACAAGACATTCTGTGTTTATGTTGGCAGATATGTCAGTCTGATATCATTCTGAGCGGACCTACACATGCACCACAAGTGTAGCTATATGAATCCTATAGTACGTCAATAGAAGCTTGTATGTTGTGCTCATGTAACACTCTCTCTATGGCGGCAGCTGAAGCATGTGAAAAGGGAAGTGGAATTATCTCGGCAGCGCAGTCTAAAGCTCAAGGCTCAGGTGGACAGACTGCAACAGCAGAATGATAGCGGACCCGGCTGGAGTGAAAACAGACACCGGGTGAGTCTCAACTTTGTCATGTAACTGTTCTTTAACCTACAACACCCTCTTATAAGTGATTGTAGTTTATAACAGACTGGACTGTGATTTAATTTATGCAGTCAGGGCTTGTCCTAATTGCATCTTCACTGTTTCTGTGGTGTTTCTAGGTGGCAGAGGAGATTCAGTCTGTTGTAAAGCTGCTACTCCCTCTGACAGATTTAGAGTCAGCAGAAGTCGATCAGCCGTCCCAAACCAATCCTTTAGACAAGGCACTGCTTCAACTGAAGAAAGTGGCCCGGACACTCGCCGTTAACCACACCTCTCAGGTGAGCTTTAGCCACACCCATCAGCTCATATGGGACACACCTCCTTTTTGAATATGCACGTACCTCCATTCTATTCTTAGGCCTTGCGTAACCATTGCATGCTCCTATTATTGTTAGAACAATTATAGACATTTTTTAAGTGCCCATATTATGCTTATTTACAAGTTCATAATTTCATTTTGAGGTCTGCTAGAATATACTTACGTGATTTAAAGCCCACCTTTCCAAAAGCCCAGTTTGCTTTTATTGGTCAGCTGGCCTAGTCTGTTGTTTATTGGTCAAACACTTGTTTAACGGCAGAACTACTAACAAGGTGTTTCAGGACTTTTTTTTTTACCGTTGGTGACATTAGCTCCCTTTGGCATGGACTTTGTGCTTTGAAACTTTTCCAATAGTTTACATGCACAAACAACTGTATTACACATTAAAGGAAAGGTATAATGAAAAAGCTTAATAGGTGTCCTTTAAAACAAATCTACTGCCATTGACAGGGAAAGAAGTCTGGGGAAGATGCTGCCATTTTACAGCAAGCTCTACGGGACAGAGATGAAGCCATTGCAAAGTGAGTTCAGTTGATCTCTAACACGAATTATTTTGTGTTATGAAATAAGACTGCTATCTGATAACAGACTTTTGGTTTTTGGTGGATGAGAAAACAGTTTTTAATTTTATTGCAGGAAACAAGCAATGGAGACTGAGCTACTGAGAAGCAAGAACGAACTAATGACACTGAACAACCAACTTTTGGAAGCTGTTCAGAGTCGACTAGAACTGTCCATAGAGCTGGAGGCCTGGAAAGTATGTTTAATTGCACATTTGATCAGTAAAAATGCTAAAAAGTTTGCTACTTTTGCTTTTGAATACTTGTATAAAAAAAGAAGGAAACAAAAAGGGAAGAAAATATTAACATTCATTTATTACTTAGAAATATGTGACCCTGGACCACAAAACCAGTCTTAAGTAGCAGCACAGGTATATTTGTAGCAATAGCCAAAAATACATTGTATGGGTCAAAATGATCAATTTTGATTTATGCCAAAAATCATTAGGATATTAAGTAAAGATCATGTTCCATGAAGATATTTTGTAAATGAGACTGGTTTTGTCAATTCCAGTTTGGTCCAGGGTCACATATTAGAATTTTTTCCTGTATTTTTTCATATCCGGTCTAGCTCATTTTAAAATGGTAAAAATCAAACAGACACGTTTACCTTGACAGACAAGGTGAGTTTTTGGAGTCTTGATTGAGTAAAAAAAGTTGTTCAAAAATTCTAGAAAATACACAATTCAATATTAAAGCTGCAGTCCGTAACTTTTTTTGATTTCGAAATGTACAAAATTGATATAATAAGTGAGTACAACATGAATCCATTTTCCAAACCGTGTTTTTGGCTTATCCTGAATCACTACAGCACACCTATAATAAATGTTTATATTCTGACTATTTTAGACTGGTTCGGGTAGGTACCGCTGCGGAGTAGCCCAGTAGCTGCGTGATTCATCATAGACATAAACAGAGAGAAGTAGCTCCGGCTACAATGTTCTTCCACAAAACGCATGCAGTTCTGTTTATTAACCACTAGAGCGCCAAAAGTTACGGACTGCAGCTTTAATTTAATTTAAAGGGATAGTTCACCCAAAAATCAAAATTACTCCATGATGTACTTACTCAGACAAATACAATAGGAGTTATATTAAAAAATGTCCTGGCTCTTCTAAGCTTTATAATGGCAGTAAATGGGGTTTAAGATTTTGAAGTCCAATAAAGTGCTTCCATCCATCATAAAAAGTACTCCATACGACTCCTGGGGGTTAATAAAGGCCTCCTGAAGAGAACCAATGCATTTTTGTAAGAAGAATATCCATATTTAAAACTTTATAAACCGTAATCTAATTTCCGCTAACTGCCGTACGTGCATTCACGAGAGAGTGGCGTTCCAGGCGGATGACGAATGCATAGCGTAAGCTCTGGTGAGAATATGCTAGTCTCATGAGAATCATGTTTTGTTTACAGCAAATGAAAACCAGTCTCCTCTTTTGGCTTATATCAAAATCCTCCAACATTTTTCTTTACAGATCCTAGTTTTGTACTTCTAATTCGTGAGCGGTGTTTTGTTTTGCGCTCTGCTCTGCATTTGTCACTGCGTTTGCCCACGTCCTACATCATGTTTTAAATATAACTCGGTTAGTATTCATCTGAAAGAAGCAAGTCATCTAGGATGGCTTGAGGGTGAGTAAATCATGGGGTAATGTTCATTTTTGGGTGAACTATCCCATCAATACTGTATGTGATTGATATTATTTAATGTAATCGAGGCGGAAGGGTAAACGAGAACATCTGCTAGGGCTGCATGCATCTCTGCAGGACTATTGAACCCTGTATTGCCATCTGGACTCTGTCTGGTTTTCCAGCAAACCCTTGAAAACACTCATGGATGAGATTTGGCCATGTTGGTTTTCCACATGGATATACTTAAAAGCATTGTGCAGTCAGTGAACTGTGTCATGTCTCTTACAGGATGACGTACAGACCATTCTTCATCACCAGCTCCTCAGACAGCAGCAGGAAGAACAGGCTCAGAAGAAGTCTAGAGGGTTCGGTGTTCTGCGGCGCTCAAATAAGCCCCTTTCTCCCAAACCTGATTACTCCTCCATGATGCACACCTCTGTCCCGACCCCCCAGTCTCTATCACCTGCAGGAACACAGAGATGGAAAGACAAGTTCAGACGAGGAAGAATCGGCACACAAGGACCTGTCGAGTCTCTGCCACAAAGAAGCGACAAAGAGGACAGTTTTCAAACGGTTTCTTTGGACTGATGAGGCCGTTTCAGATTATCTCACTTCTCTTTGATTGTTCAATGATTTTGATCATATTGCCTCACCTCATTTTGTACATCAATCCTAAGGATGTAAATAATATTATGAATAATGTTTTGACACATTTAAACTATGTTATGGATGTGCGTTACACTGTAGAGAATATATTAATGTGACTGCTGTGCTGAGAATCTTTAAGGGTTTTGTTGACCTGCAGTCATGAACTTCCTAGTAATATATTAAGAAAAGGGAATAAAGGTGACAGAAACAACAATATACAATTTAAGGCTGATTTATAAGGGCCCCATATAAATTATTTACTTTATTAATTATTAATCCACATTGGGTTTTAATATGCTCAAGGGCCATTTGCACTACCGTTCAAAAGTTTAGGGTCGGTAAGATTTTTAAAATACACTAAAAACACTAATATTGTGAAATATTACAATAAAAAAATTAATACATTTTAAAATGTAATTTCTTCCTGTGATGGCAAAGCTAAATTTTCTGTGTCACATGATCCAATTGTGTTGCTTAATATTTTTGTGGAAACTGCAAGCATACTTTTTTTCAGGATTCTTTGATGAATATAAATGTTAAAAGAACAGCATTAATTTGAAATAAAAAATCTTTTGTAATATTACAAATATTTTTACTGTCACTTTTGATCAGTACATTCTTGAGGAAAAAAGTATTCATTTATCTAAAAAAACACACGTTTTTAATAGTGTTAAGTGACAAACAGTTCTACTTTATACTTGCATAATGATCTGTTTTCACCAACATAAAGTTCACCATCAGTTGGTATTTCCTGCATATCCACAGTACTGTAACCACTCCATTTTACCTATGCATGATGGTTGCTGTGCAAAACAACATATTTTTTCTTTAAAAATGCCAATATTTTAGCATTATTATGAATTCAATAACAGTTTAGCTGCTAAGCATATTTTAAGAGGCTCTGACAGTAACTGTGCAGCCAACTTTGGAATGAAACTACAGCTGCAACGTCACCTCCTGTGTGCTATTTTTCCCCAACAATTTCCTAAATGGAAAGATTGAAAATGAGAAAAGAACAAGTGTTTACTCACAATGGCCGCTGCCCCTGATAGGACTAAAGCAGTGGAATTACAACATTGTATATGTGGTAAAAATATCTGTTAAGGCGGTGCAAATCAATCACATAAGCAGGTTGAAGACTTGTACATTTATTGAGTAGTAACAAATCTGCACACAGATACACACTAGCATGCAAAGGCAATACACCTATACAAACGGTTCAACGTGGACTCGTACTGTTACTGCCTGAATGATCACACTCTTTCATGACATTAGATCAATAAAACAAAGAACCAGCATCACTGTGTATCAAATAGTAACAATACATTTAGTTACGTTCACTTTCAAACAAACAATACTGCATGAAGCCACAAGAATAAGTTTGACTCTCTAATTTAGTTTAAGTATACATTACGTACAATGAAAACATATCAAGTACCGTGAGTGCCAAGATAACAAATCCAAATTCTATATATTAGTTTCAGTACTTTCTAAAGACGCTAAGCAGATACTATATATTGTTAGAAAAACATCATAAATGTCTGCACATTACGTTCTCAACCGATTCATCTCTTTAGTATTGCATACATGTACATTCTTCAAATCAAAGGGCTGTTTCATAAGGAAGAATGAGGAACTTAAAATGAAAATGTTTCGAGTTAATCTAGCTTTATGAAACAGTCCACTGAATTGCTAAAAGTTCAGGCAAGATCTTAAAAAAAATGTTTTCACAGGATCAATAAAGACCCAAGTCAGTGTTTTTATCTAGCAGAATAAAGTACCCAGCTAACAAAAACAGCTTCTAAGAATGTTTTGCTAATGCTAACATTAAATTATAAAAACGTTTTGAATGTTCTCTAAATGTTCAATATATCCATAACAAAAAAACTTTTTTTAAAGTTAAGTCAACATTCTGTTTTATAATTTGTAAACACTATGGAAACATTACTTTTGAATGTTCAAACAAGTAGTAATGTTTAAAAATGTTACACGAAGATCCAACTACAACGCTTCAGGAAACAAACACTCCATGAAGAATGTTTTTGTGCTGATGTTTTGAGAACACTATTAAAGACCAAATAACTGAATGAACATTCTAGTAACGCCACTGGAATTTTCTAAGAACGCTTGAATGTTAAAGTTCTGAGAACGTTTCCTGTTAGCTGGGTAACATGGCAAAAGACATTGAACTAGCACTGCTGCTAATCACTGGCAGTAAACTTCAGTTTTGAAAAAGTAATTCTGAAAGATACAGTTCCATGTAAACACAAATACACAACAAATAGTGTGTGAATAGACACCACAAGCAATGGCAGTGCTATGACTCTAGCACAGTGTTTCCCAACCTTTCGCGGCACCCTTTGGAAATTTTAACAAATTTGTGGCACCCTACAAAATTAATTTTGTCACAATACTTGAATTTTTAACTTCGATATGATACTTTGAAAAGTATAGATATTCGGTACAGCAGGGAAGAACTGCAGAATATACTGTCATACAGATATTTTTAATATTATAAAAAGAAATGTGTCTATCAATGGTGGCAATCAGCAGGCTAATTTCTAACCAGTGGGCCCTGTTTGAAATTGTTTAATTTGTATGTTCGTTCTATTTATTTATTTGTGCTATTTACACAATGTTTACGTTTTTTTCAAGTTTGTAGGTGTCCAGGTACAGAAACCGAATAATTACATGTAAAATAGCACTGCATAGTCTTCAATGTAAAGATTAAATATACAGTCAAACCAAAATGTATTCAGACACCTTCAACATTTCTCACATTATCACAGTTTATTTGCTATAGTTTAGAAAATGGTAATAAAATATGGCAAGAACTCAGAGTTAAACTGTGTCAGAACAAATTCATCTTGATAATGTCAGATAACTTTGATAGAAAGGTATGTAATGGATTACAATCAACCAAAAATTCAGACAACTGTTAGTACAATATTTACACAACTATCAATTCTTTGTTGAACAATTACAAAGCAATGCTTAATTTTGTTCTGTCTGTGGTGTAAAAAGGTCACATTAGCAATTAAAGAAAAAACACGTAAGCAAAACATGGCCAGGTCAAAGTGTCTGAATAATTTTTGGTCCCAATTTTTTTTTAAATCAATTTCACTGATAGTCCAATGTATGAAGAATTTTTGAGTATAATATGTCACAGATCACTTTATTTTGCTATCCTCACTTAAATAAATGAACTATAGTGTCCTGCACCCACTAAAAAAAATATCAAAAATTATATCTGGTCTCTGAATAATTTTTAGTTTTACTGTTGTAAGGTCTCTGTCTTGTGAAACAGGCCCCCATAAGCTGTGGATTCACCACGTGAATTATGAAACAGAAATATTACAGAAG
>NW_015642528.1:1495680-1506736 GCF_001515625.1 Sinocyclocheilus rhinocerous
GGGTATTTTGACATAATTTTGTATGTATTTGTCGGTACAAGAGCAAGAAGAGGCAAATTTCGGTGTTCAAGCGCTTTGAGACGCGCCTCTCTGCGTGCGCCCTGTGCGCACAGAACACCGTGTGCGGGTGCTGAATTGGGCTCTTTCACGTCTTTTTCTGTTTGCATGTTTAAACTGCGATTTGTATTTGTTCGTTTAGGTGCAGGAGGACGCGAAGGAGAGCTTGGTTCGGTGTTGCTGTCCGTGAGACGCGGCTCTCTGCGTGCGAGTACTCAGTGGAGTTTTTCCGCGTCTTGTGTTTGAATG
Source organism: Sinocyclocheilus rhinocerous (assembly GCF_001515625.1). Classification (NCBI taxonomy): domain Eukaryota; kingdom Metazoa; phylum Chordata; class Actinopteri; order Cypriniformes; family Cyprinidae; genus Sinocyclocheilus; species Sinocyclocheilus rhinocerous. The sequence goes on from NW_015642528.1 coordinate 1,495,987, forward strand.
CTTTAAACTCTTTTGAATGTTTAAATTGGCAAGGCTTAAAAACACGTGCAAATGATAAGCTTTCGTGACGACGAGCAGCAGTGACCCGTCAACTGTCCTGAGCGTCTATTTAGGCTGGCCTCAGCCAGTCGGTTGAGATCGCCGGGGGCCCCCCCTCAGCCGTGGGCCCCTATAATTGTCACCACCTTTCACCCCACTAGCGACGGCCCTGAGCATGAACGGTATATGAGTGGAGCGCTCGACTGAGCGGAGCACACACACGCATAGAGCGGGATAATACGCAGAGCATCACACCACGTGAAAGTGAAACCTGAGCGGTGAACTAATTTTCGGCAGCCGGAATTTCAGTGCATCTCTAATTATTGGCGACATCAGAAATGGATATTATATAATAGATGCTTTTTTTGAACATTTTAGCAATTTAAAATATTAAAAAAGGATTGGGAAGGTTGGGAAACACTGCTCTAGTGTTCCACCATACACATTCACTACAATTATTACGTGACATGAGAAAACACACACTGACATTAAGGATATGTCATTTTGCAGCATATTTCTTGATTTATCAATCATTACGATATTGTAATCATAAATATATATTTAATATAGTATACATTTATATAACCAGTACTGTATATGAATATACAAAATACTCATTTACAAACATCGACACTTTCACAATGAACAAAAATATCCCCTTATAACAGCAGTTTTTATACTAAAGACTGCCAAAAACAGTACATGTACGTTTATTCTTAAATGTGTGCAACACACAATGTCAGCACACCACTGGTCAAGGAAAATCTTTCCATAACCCCCTGCTTTGGTACGTCAATAACTATTCATAATAGTGATAAACCTACAGATAACTAATAAATCTACCAAGATTAAATGACAAACAGTGTGCAGAGGTAGGCACATTGTTCTCTCTCTGTGATAAATCACACTAACATACTTGTACATGTTACAAAAAGTTAAACTGTGCGGCATCTAATAGTCGAACAAGCACCGAAACAGGTTTTTTAATCACATGCTTACGTATTTGATCTGCTTATTGATTATTTGTTAAATACACATAACTGGTTTTAAAACACAGAACAAGGGGCTTAAAAGAAAAAAGACCCAGGGCCAAAAAAAAAAAGATTTCTAGTAAAACAGTTGTATTTAACAGAAATGTAGTACCTGATATCATAACTCTTGATGCTCTGAAAGGTGTCTTGGTTACATTGCAGCATCTTTGTTTGTTGTAAAGCCATACAAAACTGTTTTAATAAAACACTTAACTTAATTTTCTGTTTCCAGAAAAAGAGTAAAAATTCAAACACAGCCTTGGTTGTACGTCAAAGTGTTATGGTCTTATCGGATCTTAAGATGAGTCTGTGAGAGATGCTTTCAGCTGGAAACAGTTAAATAAGTCACACACTGTTGCATAGACATCTTTGTATTTCTTATCAGAGAACAGCGAAAGGGTGTCCATGTCAACAATATGCTTAAAAAATGTAAGATATTAAAAAAGGAAAAATGTAAATCTAGTCCAATTATAATTTAGCTATGGAAAAAATAAAATTAAACATTTTTAAATCATAATACTGAAAGAAAAGTAATTTCATGAAGTTAAAGTATTTTGTTTTTTAAAGCCACTGGATCCATTGTTATGTAACATGTTATACTTGAGAGCTACAAACAAATGTCCTTGATTGAAAGTCATGGACAGATTTCTACATATCCTCTTGATAGAATTGCATTTAATGTACTATGTTAAGCCACAGTGCAAATACCACATTAAAAAATGAATACACTAACTATCCGGAATTATGTAACGATTCAGTTGTGCATTATAAGGTAAGAGACTAGATTTAACTCATTAAAAGTCATCTTGGTCCATACCCTTACAATTCATTCACTGTCCCTTTATGATTGGGCCCACCTGTGCGTATCCTTTCCTGAGACAAGGACTATGATTGTAAGAAGGTTATTATGGAGCTGATGAAATCCAAAGGCTTGTCAGCATGAATCCAGTGACTGGCATCTGGGATGTACTGGATATCGGCACAAGGAAAGAGCCTCTGGATTTCAGGGTAATCTTCCGAGCTAAGAGAATAACAAGGGGTCCATAGCAAGAAAACAGATGTATGCTTAAAGCTGCAGTCCGTACGTTTTGCCTCTTTGTCGCCATCTCTGTTTGAAAACCTGGAATTGCAGCTGTGTGCGGAATTATCTAGCTTGTGTGGGTTGTGAGTCGGCGCGGCTCCAGCACGGATGAATCTAATGTTCTGACAGGGTATGTGATTTTCAAAAACATTTTAGAAAACTGATTCGGGCCGAATCACAAAACAAACTTGTAGCCAATCAGCAATAAGGGGCGTGTCTACTCGTGATGTGGAGCACTCAAATTAGAAAACATTATTATAAGCTAACCGTTGTGAATCGGGCTAAAGTAAGGCAATAGTTTTGAACACTGGCTGGTTATGTACTTGCTCAAATATTGATTTCAGATCATTTTTAAACAAAAAAAGTTACGGACTGCAGCTTTAAATAAACATGCATTTAAGACATTCAAATATTCACAAGTAATAGAAAGAGATTCAGTTAGCACATGTGAACGTACAAGTAGTGGTTAAATTTACCTTATATAGGCTGAACTACTGCCACCCAAGAAAAGAGTTGGACCCTCATAGGTGTTATTAAAATCAGGAAAACCCATGATGTCTTCTAGGTGGTTTGAGATGGCTTCCAGGTTAATCCTCCAGCCATAGTGACCATTTTGCTCCTCCAGGTTAGTAAGGAGGAACTGACGCACTGAACGCTCCTGCAAGCAACATAAATGTGCGTGATTTATTCTATAATTGCAATAAAAACACCACAAACGATAAAAACATTAATTGATAAAAGTCCAAACTCTTCTAGTTAATTAATACGGTTACCTTAACGATCTTCCTGAGCTGGTCTTCAGCCAGTCTTCGTGCTGTGGAACGTGGGATATTACTGGCTATCTTCACCTCTTTCATTGCCTGAATGTAGGCATGGAAACTGGTGTGGGCTGAAGTCGGAGAGGGACTAATGTCCACGACCACCAAACGTTCCACTAAACTAAGCTGCATTAGATAGACAAAATAATAAAAAAGTAATAAAATTCTGTAATGTAAAGCTGAAATTTGAATGCATCCTTGCTTAATAAAAGTAAAACAACAAAAACTTACTGACCCCTAACTTTTGAACTGTATTATATTTTTATAAAGACTTGCATACTACCAAGATCTATTTTCATGGTATTTTTATCTATAACCCAAACTAACCTTGTCTTGTCATGAAAATGTAAAATTATAAGATACTTCTTATTTGATTTATTGAACTTGGCACACAGTAATGAGGGTTGACCATTTCTTACATGTTTCTGCATGGTGGCTGTACCACATGATTTTGATTTGGCAGAAAAAAATCCAAAACTGCTTAATTTCTAAGACATAATACTAAAACAATTAATAATATTAAATAACCATGCCATACTCTTAAATTAGTCTTTTTATCTTCATTGTGATATGGCAATTGTATCACCATGCAGTTTTTGACTTCATGCCCCTTAAAAAGATCAAAATTAATTTTCATTCATAAATTTAAAATCATCATCATAAAAGGAATGCACTCAAGTCACTGTATATGCATGAATTGCATTTTTATGTATTTTTGAATAAATTAATACATCAACATGAATGCCCTGTCATTGACCCTTAGCCTAATAGAAGACCTAAAAGATGTTTCAATATGCTACATACAGTACAAGCATGAAATAAATTATACAGCATGTAATACCTGTGACAAAGCTGTTGTCATTGCAACCTTGCCGCCCATGCTGTGTCCAATCAGGACACACTTCCCAATGTGCAGCTGTCCAAGCAGATGCCTCAGATCGTGAGTCATTGCTTCGTAGGTCAAGACAGGACTGTGTGGGCTTTTGCCATGGTTGCGAGCATCTACTGTCAGCACCTAACTAGACAAAATACAGTCAGGACACTCGCACACACTCTTCTGACGCCCACAGCACCTCTAAACCACTGGAGAAACCGGAGGCATACCTTCCTGCCAGTCCGCTGAACCAGGGACTTGGCTATGGAGTGAAAGTTTGATTTGCTCCCAAATAAACCATGAAGAAACACCAATGGCGTGCTGTCTCCTTTCCCATCAAACACATCGTAGGTCAAATTTACAGGGCTAAGAGAGAGCAAAGCAGACAAAGATGAAGACTGTCACACAATCAAAACAATGACAATTATGAGACTTGCTTTCAGAAGAGATCAGGATTTAATAACACGTTATTTTAAGAAAAGATATGTGTTGACTACACACATGGGCCTTGTTTATAGAATCATAAGAATAGAGCTCTAGCTAATGTATACCTTTATTTATGTGACCATCACCTGTAAATAGCCAAAACAGAACATAACGCATGTCATATAATTAGCTTTTTTGCTTTGGTTTGACTCTTTTTTTCCTTCTTAATAACATACCTACACCTGACTAATTTACTAATGCGGTATAGAATGCATGGTTATCTACTTAAAAAAAAAAAAATGAATGAACTTTTTAATGTAGCAGCCCTCTCTCACACATGTAGTCCTGTGTAATTAACAGTATTTAAACCGGAACATTAAAGGTGCAACACCTGTCACTGCCAGCACGGTCCAGTCGCGAGATTCCGCTGCAAAAATCCCGAAGTCCCGTTACAGATAAACAAGACGACGGGCCGCAATACACTCCCCTAGTTAAAATACGGCACAGTGCACTCATGGCAAAATTTGACATGCTAAAACCTGTGTCCGGACTTCATTCGACCGGGGTTGGCCACTTTAAAGGTCGTGATGTTGTTTAGCTAACACTAAGGAAACCGCACCACAGTGTTGCCAGATCTCTCTGGAAAAATAAAATAAACAATAAACGTATAATTGAAACGTGTACAAAACACACACTAAATACTTATCAGAAGTTAAAATGTATTTCCAGTTCTTTTGCAAAAACAATTATTTGTAAATGTGTCACATACACAACTAGCCAGCTAAAGCAATCGCTCTTTTGCACTCACATCTATAAGTTACTAATACGCATACACATCATTCGGGTAGTTTGAGCACTAGTAATCCTAAAAACGTGACTCTATTTACAAGAAATTTTATGATATATGTTTAATATGATATTTATAAGCAACTTAGTGGGGAAAAAAACAACAACCTGAAGAGGCATAAAATAAACGGTCGTGGCAACACCGCAGAAAGACAACCCAGTTCGTGATGTCACTACGTCGTGCGTCTATATGCCTGCAAAAATAGTGAAATTTCACACACCACAACTTTGGAAATAATATTTAGTGTATGACTATGCACGTACACGAGAGGCAATCAATTAAAGTAGGGGAAGATAAAAGAAAGAGAGGAAAATATATTTGGATAAATCAGAAAGCACTGCTTATGGACCAGTATGACCAGATAGTGGCGCCACAGACCACGACAACAGCCTTTATAATCGACCGTTTGCTTTCATGCACTGCAAAGAAGAGAACGGATCGTGAAGAAAAGCTAAATAATTTAAGTTGAACAATTTTTTAAACTTACATTAGGATTAGCCCTATACATCTTAACCCTTTTTGCTGAAAATTCTTTATCTAATTTGGTTCCAAGCCTACAAACATTGCTTATTTCTTATTATCTAATAATAATAATAATAATTGTTATTATTATTATTATTATTAAGATCCTTTTTTGTTGTTGTTGATGGTGGTGTATACTGCGTGAGCAAAGTCAGTAATTTTTAGTGCAATGGGAAAGAGAATCCGTTGGTCAAAATAACCAGAACACAACATGAGACTTAATTCAATGAATAATTAGTATCTTAATTCAGATTTTACTTTTAATATCAAGACATTTATTATTAAACAATATAATTTTAAATCAAACTTTATCACTTATCACACATATTTTCAATGATAAATAGCAATGTCAAAACACCTCTGCCTAAGCAAATGAGAACTGAAGTTATGCATTTTAAGTTTATCAGCTGACATCAATTCTTTATATAAATGTTGCAAAGGCCATTTGAATGTAGACTGAAATGGATGTGAACGATTTTCATATCATCGTCACAAACAAGCTCCCACCAACTTTCTTAATAACAAAACTAGCACAATCCTGACCTTTAAATTAGACCTGACAATATTTAATACAATTTAACTTTGCCCCACAAACAAAGAAGACATGTTTTGACATGCAGAAAGCCAAATTAAGGGGAAGTCTACACACAATAGCATGACTAAATGGACACAAGACAAAATATTCCACAGCAAATAATAGGCAGTAGAAATGAAAAGAAGAAGTATGACAGTATTATCAATAAGATCCTCAAATAAAAACATTATGGGAAGTTTAAAGACCATTTAGGCCTATTACACTGAGTACTTTAAAACATATTTTGTTGGGGACATTTAATGGTTTGCATGTAGTTTGTATACCGTTCTTGGTTCAAAGTAACCAATAATTAAACATGTTTTCCCACATTTACAGGACATAGGCTACTGTAGTTACACCCTTGTTTCATCAGTGAGGGCTATTTAGGGTTAACTGCTTTCACAGTCCCCTCTCTTATTTAAGACAACTTAAGAGGGCCAACTACTTGTTTATGTGCATCTAAAAAGAAAGTGACAGAGTGAGAGCTTCAGCCTCCTCCATGTCTCCTGCTGCCATAGGCAACCCAGCAGTGGGAATAAAGCAGCTAATGACCACAGTCACCATGGTGAGGGCACATGCAGAAGGGACACACACAATGAGAAAAAAATAAGAAAAAAGAACATGTTAGCACTGCTGAATAATACACTTTATGCATATCGATCTCAGGAAATGATTAGGTAGGTTTATGTATCAGGCATTTTTTTTTACTTAAAAGTTATATAAGAATGTGCTGTCAAATGATTAATCGCGATTAATTGCATCCAAAATAAACGTTTTTTGTTTACATAATATATATATGTATGTGTGCTGTGTATATGTATTATGTATATATATAAATACACACACATACATGTATATATTTCAGAAAAATAGGTTATGTTTATATAAAAAATATATTTATTTAAAATATAAATTATATGAATATAAATATAGACATGTAAATACATGTAAATATTTTCAAAATATATACTGTATGTGTGTGTATTTATGTATACATAATAAATATACATGAACACACACATACATTATGCAAACAAAAACTTTTATTTTGTATGCGATTAATCGCAATTAATCATTTGACAGCACTATGTGTTTTTTACTGAACAGTGTAATTTAGAGAAGTCACCATGAACATGAAGAAAATAAAAAAGATTAACTAGAACGAAGATTTATGTATGGTTTATGCTCTGTTATTATATTAATCAAGAGATCATATTTCCAACAACTCCTCCTTTAACCCTTTAACTGTCACCCCCCATTTTTTAAAATAGGCATGCAGGTGCACTATCCAAACTTAAATTGTTGTAATTTATGAAAATTTTGGAATACAGACATAAGGTTGGTCTCTTTTTAAAGAAGAAAATCAGCAAATTATCGCAAAAGTGAAATTTAAGTATCAAAAAGTTATAGTAGTTTAAATTTACTGTAAAGAAAATGCACTATATTAATTTTATTTTATATATAATAAATATTTTACATATCAGGTTTTACTCTAAAATTGGTATAAAATTATAGCCTTATGTCTAAATAAGTTATGTTCCAAATTTGAAGTTTATATGAAAAAAATGTAGGTTCCTGTGAGATTTTATTTAGGGCGTTATACCACAAACAGCCACCGGGTGCCATCCAAACTCCATAGAATTTTTTAATGCATTTTTCTGTCACAAATGTCTAGAATTCTCTGTCAATATTACTTCTATCTCAAAATAACCACATCCTGAGACTCAGACCTTTCCAATGATATGTTTTTTGTCAAGATTATAAAAAGTTTTGATTCTAAAAGACTGTAATTCATTTTGTAATATGACACTTGACACTGCCCACTAAGGGGGAGGAGACTGCCAAAAGATTTTAAAGTACCATTTCCATGGTAACGCAATGTCTGATTTCGAAATGGTTTTCACAGGATGAATCTTGGGCTTCTAAGCTTTCAAATGATATATGATTTATGACGATTACTAAAAGATTTGATAGAGAAAAAAGACAACAAAAAAAAAGAGCGCCAAACGTCCCACAGGTGGGACGGTGACAGTTAAGGGGTTTAAGACCTTACCAGTATTTAGCCTACACAGCAAAAACCCCAGAGTTAAATCAACTCTGCTCAGAGTACATGTTGTCCCAATCTACAGAGTGTTAAAGTAACACTGAAGCTGAGTTAAAGTTAATGGGATAATTAAGCAATTATTTAATTGATGCGTGATCATTATTAAAGAAAAACTGCAGTTAACAATGTTGAAGATGAACAACTACTGCTCAGGCTATTAGACATGAAAACGTATCACATAATCCTCAACAGTGGTAACTCTGCTTCAGTGTTACTTTAACATGCTTTAGATTGGGACAATATGTACTCTGAGCAGAGTTGATTTAACTCTGGGGATTTTGCTGTGTAGGCCATGCAAACCAGACCATGAAGCATGAAAATACACACGCATACAAGAACAACTAAAGAACAGGATCAGGCAGTGAGCACGTAACTAAATATGTGACAAAATAATTATTAATATAATATAATTGTTTTTTAAATATACTTTTAAAAAAAGGGAAGTTTCCACATACTGTATCAGTTTTTAAGACCTTTGATCTTGTAAAATAGCATGTTGTTTTTCCATGTTCGGTCACTAGTTGGCACTCCAGCAGGGTCTTTAGGAGAGACGTACTGTACACCATTAAACTGAGTTCAAATGACTTAAAAATGATTCTTGCATTTAGATTGATATATTCAAATAATAATAACAATATCCCGTGATGATCTGTGTGATTTGACCTTTCATCAATCATTCACACAGTGACTTTCAGGATCACATTAAACTCCCCAGAGTTAAATCAACTCTGCTCAGAGTACATATTGTCCCAATCTACAGAGTGTTAAAGTAACACTGAAGCTGAGTTAAAGTTAATGGGATAATTAAGCAATTATTTAATTGATGCGTGATCATTATTAAAGAAAAACTGCAGTTAACAATGTTGAAGATGAACAACTACTGCTCAGGCTATTAGACATGAAAACGTATCACATAATCCTCAACAGTGGTAACTCTGCTTCAGTGTTACTTTAACATGCTTTAGATTGGGACAATATGTACTCTGAGCAGAGTTGATTTAACTCTGGGGATTTTGCTGTGTATACTTTTCATACTGAGAAACATATTTGTCACACACTCTAAGAAAAGACTGAAAAATAGGGCGCAATATACAGTAATATACATGAAGGAACTTTCCGTATTGATTTTTTACAGGTGTTTTCCTCGTATTTTGAATTACACATTGCATTGTGGTCATGTCAGTAAATGTCAGTAAAATGTAAGTAAACTACTGGCAGAAAATTACCTGTACCCTTCCTGTATTCCTACTGATTTTTCCCCCCATACAGTGCATACAATTATCAGTCAACTTAGGTATTGGTACTTGCTTTAATGTAAATATTCACTGATTTAAAAAAACATCCAGTTAAGAACTCTATAGAATAATTTTTCTAACAGACATATTCAAATTCAATTATGTATTTTGTAACTCTCTAAAGTAATCATTATATATATTCAAAGAGGATTAATCACATTCTATTAATTATATACATTTTATATAATGTGCTAAATCATTTAAAAATGAATTAATACAATTTTAGATGCATATACTGTAAGCATAATTCTCTCAGCCTGCAGTGTTGATTATCTCAGGAATGTGAAGTGGTTTCCTCCACTCATGGGACAGCGTTACAGAAAAGCGGATGTAGCCATTTTCTTTCATTCTTTCCAGTCAACAGACTGAGTCTTTTAACAACAGGAATGATTTGCAGTCTATATGCAACAGGATCTATCTTGCCAAATAAAAAAGTAACCATAAAATTGATAATCAGAGGGCAAATTTCACTCCTGGCATTTTCTTCGCCTTCTTCTCCCTAATCAATGCAGTATTATGTTTGATTACAGCTATTATTCACTCAGTGTAAACTAAAGGACACAGGTTCAAAGGTTAAGGTCAGATATGCAACGGAAAGATTTCTTTATCATAATATTTCTAGTTATATTTTAAGATAAACACTACAAAACACATCTATATACTGTATATGTTCCATAAAGGTGGTGATGTGATGTCATACAACTCATTCTGTCCCTTTGAGAAAATTAACTACATTATTAGTGTATAAGGGGTGCTGCAGGGTGATGTTGAGCCACACGAAATTACCTTTGGTTGAAGGTTAGATGCAATGCAGTAGCTTATAATATGTGTTCAGTTGCTTAGTTCAGTTTTACACAAATATAGCCTACATAAAAACACTGTATACTATGGATATTGCTGGCTGTGACAGATTGCTTCAGAGTTGAGATGTGTTCCCCAGTTGTAAGCTGCTTTGGATAAAAGCATCTGCAATATCACATAAAATACATATATAAAATGCAATGAAAACTATTTTTCCCCTCTCGTTATGTGCAGTTACTGTGTAGTTTTTAAATATAACACTGAATGAATTCTCACAAAAAAGGAACATTTAATTTGAAAAGAGCACATTTTTGGATACTGGATAAATCCACCTGCAA
>NW_015642528.1:1506939-1528377 GCF_001515625.1 Sinocyclocheilus rhinocerous
CCCTTTTCTTCTTCTTTCTTCTTACTGCTTCTTCCTCTTCTTGTGTTTATTAGCCTATTTGAAGGCAAAAAATGTATGATATTATAATATGATATATACAATAATATATTGCTCTGTAACCAGTTTTATTACTGATAAATGTTTGCTCACAGTCATATGACAATATGCAGTTTTGTGAATGAATTGACTTTATTTTCTGTTTTGCAAATTAACAAAGGATGACGGGAACAGTAATGTTTTTATTAAGTATTACACTTAGCTAATAGTTTAATAAAGTTATAGATGGATCTTGGAAACGGCACGGATTTTCCTGGAGATATCTAACTGAAGAATATGGAACTATGTTACAAAGCACATTATTGTTGGCTGTTCTAGTTCACCTGCAGTGTAGAAAATGAAACCACGTGACCGAAACCATAGCAGGCGAGGAGATATATTTGCTTATGTTTCTCGAGACTGCTTGGCGGAAGTCTGCTTAAATGGCATACGGTCAGTTCTTCTCAGTCATTTCCCTTTGAACCCCCATACAAAGACATAGCAGCAACATATTTATTTGGTGGGACAAATTAGACGTTTGCGTCAAATATGGGCTCTTTGTAGGCTACTTTTTAAATGTAGCCTATTTAAATGTGTATTGTTGTGTTCTTTGTCTCATATTCATTCCCAGCCAGGTGTCAAATAAAAAATCATTCGCGAAGACGGGACCCAAGATCACGTGACCATAATCTGCCAATTCCCTACTTCTGCAGTGACCTTCCAATGTTCAGTTTCCCTGAACGTCTGCTCTTTCCTTTGATAAAACAGGGCAGAAGGAAGCATGCAGGTCAGGTTTCTGGCGCTGCATTCATTTTATAGTATTTATGCCTACCTAATAAATCGCATTTCACAACATATCTAATCTTGTCATTTCACTAACACCCATAGATAATGACTAAAATGTAGTTTTCTAAAATTATTGCTTCATTGAAATGTATTAATTTATACATACATACATTATTCGTTCACAAAATAAAATATATGTAGTGTATATATGTCACCATATACATAATGAGTAAAATATTTAGTCTTTACATATGTTTAAAAGTAAATCCCATTCATTTCTTAGGGCCTTTAAACTCTTCCTCATTCTCTACACCTAAAACAGCAGCAATTCATTTAAGTCTACCCAAAGGTTTACTTATTGTTGTTAAAATGGATTTCTTCAACATGCAGGCAAAAGCACACTAATGTTTGTGCTGCTGTCTGTTATATTTATAATAGTAATAATACTAAATGTATAATTACACAAATGTTCTATATATTCACACTAGATGAGCTTTGCATTGAAGGAAGCCTTACAGCAAACACACCAGGTGAGTCATTTTCCTATGTGGAGTTTCCCCTCCCTCACTGACAGGTGGAGAAGAGGGCGTCACCTTGACAAGCATCGTCTCTATGGCTACAGCATTATAGAGCACAGGCTTGTATTAATATCCCTTAGGGTTATGTGTTTGCAACTCACCATGGTTTCATGGCCTGTTGCCTGCCTTTATAACAGAACTCATTACCAAGAGTCTCCATTTCAATCTATAGTTATACATTTTATGAATTGCTAAGAAGATATTCTTTAGCAGGAATTACCAGGAATAATGTAACTTGTGCTTAAAGCAGCATGTGGAATTTCATTTTGAATTCATAGTTTAGTTTGTGTGCAACTTTCTTTATGTTTTGTTTGCTGCTCAATGTGCATCAGCTGAAAGGATCTAATCGACTCTTAAAGCATAAATTCTGTTTTTATTGCATTTATTTTGAAATGACAATGGGATTAAATACAGACATCCAGTATATGCATAAGGTAAACTAAACATTTTGTGCCTTATAAGTTTTCTTTCCAAACCCCATCCCTCTTCTCCTTGCCAGTTAATCAGACTGGTTTTGGTTGGATCTGTCTGTCACCACCTATAGCAAACAATACAGCTTGCCTAAGGTTTGTAAACCGAGTGGTCGCTCTCAGAATGTGTCACATTACTGCCCTAATTGTACAACAAAGGGCCAAACAGGTACAACCACTCCAACAGTCTATTGTGTGCTGTAACTGACCATTTGTTTTATACATAAGCTATTGAACTGTTTTACTTTTCCGCGCATTCAATTTTGATCATATAAAAGCAACACAATTGACAAATATTTAAATTGGTTATCTAGAAAACACACTCAAGAATGTCTTTTAAATCTGTAAAAATATCTATGAATAATAAAACAATTGTACAAAAAGTTGTAACTATACAGAAAGGAAACGACGTACAACCTCAAAAACTGAAACCTAAAAGGAAAAACAAAATACAGGTTCAGTTTCTGTGTCCAGTGAAATTTTCATAAGCAAATACATGTAAAGAGCTAAAGTCTTCCTCTTCCTGTCAACATACAAAAGTGACTGATAAGCCATCAGACTGACACAGCGACTGTTTTCCTAAAATAATATCTCTGTCTCTGTCACATCATATATCTTTGCCTATTTATGTCTGCTTAGAACAATTTTAAATATAGATTTTGACACCATGTTATGCCTTTGATGACCTTTGGGTATCACATGACACAAAAAGCAAGAACAGCTGAACAAAAAACAGGAAAATGTAAACAACAGAATATAAAATATTATAAATGTATATGAAATGTATAAACACAAAATCCTTGACAGGTAAGCCTATGAAACCTGCCCTTAACGCGTGCACGCACACACACACACACCAGTCTTAAACAGCCGAAAAGCAAATATTGACAGCATCGTATGACCCTTCATTGCGGAGTCCTTTCAGAAGTATCTCCACCCTTTCTGTGAGATCTTCAAATCCTTCTAATTATTCTTTGTTTGTATTTTTCTAAAATAAAACATTTTTAAACATAGTCCTTCCTGTCATATCCACCACTGACGGAGCGTGGAGCGGAGTAGCCCATTCTTGGTGGCTTGTACTTCTTCTCCCGTGGAGGACAGGTGCAGCACAGCATCGCTCCTCCAATCAGTAACAGAGCAGCGGCGGCAAACCCTATGTAGATGGATGCCCCAAGCTCTCTTTGCTGAGCGGTGGTCAGTAACGGGTTGTAGAAGTCCCGAATGGTTTGGTGTGCCACCCAAGCCGCCGGAATGAGCTCCAGGATGCCGGCAATAATGAACATCACACCAGAGACGATCATCACTTTAGCCTTGGATGCTTCATCCTCGATACAGTTGGTGCACTTGGCGCCCATGATGGAGATCAACACGCCCAGGATGGCCAAGATGATGGCGACGACCGACATGGCTCTGGAAGCCTGAAGGTCCTGAGACAGAGCCAGCATGGAGTCGTAGACCTTGCACTGCATCTGTCCAGTGCTCTGTACGACACAATTCATCCATAAACCTTCCCAGATGATTTGTGCCGTGACGATGTTTGCGCCAACGAAAGCCGAAACACGCCACATTGGAAGAACGCAAGTGACAATGCTAATGATCCAACCGATAATGCCCAGGGCAATGCCCCCAATCTCCATTCCCATCGACATGATGCCGTTTAGGGGTACTTTTTTACCTAGGAAAAGGAGATGTATTTTAGTTGTGTCGAGTTATACACAAATAAAAGCTGTACTAACAGAAGATTAAATAATGGAGGGAGGAATGTCATTTACCTAGTGCTGAGATGTCGATATAGATGTCTGCGTCCCAACTCTTCCTTTCTTTGTGTAGCCTGTGAAAGTGCTGTGAAGCCAAGCAGCCTTTATATTCCCAAAGAGACAGGTGCGAGTGGAGGAGGACCTTAACGTGATGACATAGAGGATGAGATACAGATTTGTGCACGTCACCTGCCTGCTATGGCCACTGCTGGGAGAAGAACAATATGCTGGTTTTGGCTTTCCCTTGTAATCTAATTCCTACTAACGTTGTGTGGAGTAGAGAAACAGGCTCAGCCAGGAAAAAGCACCTGGAAGAACAAATCAATAATCAAGGGGGTGGAGCAGAGGGCTAATATTTCACCTGAATCACACTGGAGATGTTAGTGATGTTGTATATGAGGGATCTCCAACTTTCTAAAGATTCAAGACAGTGTTGATGAACGGATTTTATTGACTGACTTCAAAAGTGTGTTTTTGGTTTTTGTGAGTATGAGTTGGTGTTGGGTTTTTACAGATGTACAGAAAAATCATTATTGTTGACTCTGTTTCCTCTTCTTGGTCTACAGCATCATAAAACAGGATAAACAGGCTTTAGTGATGTAACTAATGGGTTATTTTAGTGTCTGAATGATATCGTAAAAGCTAGGCTATTTGCATGCTATGGAAACAAACCCAAAACATTATCAGAATATGCCATTTTAAAGGAGTGCTGAGATTTCTGAGAGGAAATTTTATTCATTAGCTTGTACTACTGTCACAAACATTGGAAATATGTCTTCCCAACAGTGTTGGGGAAAGTTACTTTTAAAAGTAATGCATTACAATATTGCATCACTACCTAAAAACTGCATTACTTAGTTACTTGTAATGGAAAGTAATGCATTATGTTACTTTCACGTTACTTTTTCTAATCTGAGCTGGGCTGGGCTTGCTTGTTTGTTTTTAATATAAAAATTTATATTTTTGGCAAATGTAAAAGCCCTTTCACAACAAAAGTGAAATTAATAAGCCTCAGCCATTCTGGATTGCATGAAGCATAGAATGCAGGAGAAGAAAATTCAACATTCTTCAGCAAAAAAAATAAAAAATAAATGTTGTGTTTATCTTAAGTCATTTTTGCTTATTAATATGTTTGAATTGCATCACTGAAGGTCAGCAGCAAAGATATTGGTTAATAAAATGGGATTAAATACATAATACATTTAATTATAGCAGGTTTGCATTTCACTGTTTTTATTCATTTTGAGGAATACTGAATCAGTTTTTGTGCATGTGAGATGAGTAAATGCATGTTCACATTTAGTCTAGAACAGGGGTGTCAAGGAGGTCCACAGCCCTGCAGAGTTTAGCTCCAACCATAATTAAACACACCAGATCCAGCTAATCACGTCCTTCAGGCTTATTTGAAAACTACATGGTTTGTGTGGTGGAGCAGGGTTGGAACTAAACCCTGCATGGGCATTTTTGAATGTTGAAGGTCAAACTCGGCCTTCCAGGAACTGAGTTTGACACCCCTGGTCTAGAACTACAGCAACCATCATGTTTACACATTGCACACAACGCCTTTGCACTTACTCCTGATTTCTCTCAACATGGGGACAGGAGAGCTGTCAATCAATAAATGGGAAAACAAAAGTAACTTGCGTAACTTATTTGAAAAAGTAACTCAGATATTTTTATTGTAAATTAAAAAGTAATGTAGTTACTTGAAAAAAGTAATCTGATTACATAACTCACGTTACTTGTTATGCGTTGACCCCAACACTGCTTTCCAAAACAATACAAGTGGACATAAAACTTAAGAAAACAAAAGATGTGAAAAACTGACGTGACGTCAGACATTACAACCAAATGAACGAGCAGCACATACAAACAAATTTTATTTCATGATATCTAAATTAATATATATATAGCCTACATACACACACATACATAGTTATTTTTTTTTAAATAAAAATAAAGCAAATTACAAACCGTAAGAAAAATACAATAGATACATATTAAATAAACTTGTTTTTCTAATACAGTAGGTTTAATATGTATACGTTATTTAACATCTTTTGTTGTTTGATTAACATTAAAGAGACAGACAGGTAGCTATTTAGGCTGCTGTCCCTTTAAGACCGAATGAATACTGACACATATCCGGTTTCACCCAACTGTTTACGTTCACTTAAGCCATAACCGACTGTATTTATGTGAGATACTCCACATGATTGACATTTTGACAGCTGTAGTATGTGTATTTAACAATTAAGGTGCAGGCAGAATTGATCGCAGAACTGGGATCGCGCGGCCGAGAGAGCGCTTCTGTGTGTCATTCAGCGTGATTCCGCCTATCTATCCCGCCTTCACTTACTGCAAGTAAATCGATAACTAATTGTGATTGGATGGTAATTTGGTTCTACGACAAGCTTACTTACCTTTGACTAGGCTGTTCTCACGTGACAGAACACTTACTCGCTCTGATCACCCAGTTGTAAAGAAATTTTGAAATACGGGACAAAACATGATTTTTTCAAAAATAAGTCAGAACACTAAAAAAAGAGCTGAAATACGGGACTTTCCCGGGAAAAACGGGACGTCTGGTCACCCTAATACAGCCTCACTTTTGCATCAGACATGGCGTCTGCGTTGATTAATCTTTTTAAAACGTCGATTAAACCTTTTTACACTACTAATTACGAAATGAGCAGGTGAAATGCTGGAGTGTTGTGTTAAAAATGTAAAAGATTGGATGACCAATAATTTTCTCCTATTAAATTCGGATAAGACAGAGATATTACTTATTGGACCAAAAGACAGTACACAGAATCTCTTGGATTACAATTTGCAACTAGATGGATGTACTGTTACTTCCTCTACAGACAGTGAGAATAAAAGTTACGCCTTCTTTCTTTGCGTGAAAGAAATATTTCTTTGCATTATACAAATAAACTTGAATTGAATTAAACTTGAATTAAGTATTATCATTTAGGCCTACCGGTCCAAGTGTCAAGCAGTAATGCAATAACACTGCGAAGTCTATTAATTTAATTCATTCGTTCATTAGTTAGTTTATTCATTTAGCGAAAATTATATAGCTATACGTGATTATGTTGAGTTGGATTTCTCTGATTATTATAGATTTGTATAATAAACTGACATTTTTCGTTACCTCATTTAAACGATAGCCTATTTACTCACCTTAACAAATCTGTTTATTATACTCTTTCAAACGATTTAATTAGGTGTACAGTACTAGAGTTTCTCCTCAGTTAACGCATTTGCCGTCGCTGTACGTCACTTCGTTTCTGCGACGAACAAAGCTCATGAATATGTAATGAGGTAAGCACTCTTTGGTTTTTAAGTGTTTGCTAAAACATTATAGCACCCCACTGTTTTACACTGTCACCATGATAACCATCTTGCAACATGTGAAACGTTGCTGAACCCAGGGGTAAAAGTGGCCTTTACCCAATGTTTAAAAAGATAACTCTTGGTTAAACGCAGTGTGGAAAGCCCTCAAACTCAACAAATTATCAAAGAGCTGAAATAAACACATTGGAGATTCTTTAATTTATTGGTGTTAATTGTTTTTGATAATCAAGAATTAAATTATAAATCAATTATACTTATTCAAATACATGTTCGAATTATTTAGTGATAAACAACAAACACACAAACATGAACATGATCAATAAACTAACGAAACTCTGGGAGGTGCCTGCACACAGTCTCATAGTTTCTCTGTTGTGTTGTCCAGTGGAACTTGAACTTAGAGGCTAAATCCAGTCTGGTGTTTGTGTCTCTCTACTGAGAGAAACAAAACGAATGTTTTCCCTTTGGTCAGATTTGCATACATACATCCACTGGCACTTTATTTTGTAACACACACAGATAGGCTGTAGAAAAAAGATCTGGCTGTTAGTCATCGCTAAAGTCCAAAACTACTGTGTAGATATTTTGCATATCTAGACAGTTCTCTGTCCGATTTTAACAGTGTTTCAGAGAATGAGAATGCCACTGAAATAGCCTAAACCATAAACACAACTAAACATTAACAGAGTTGATTGCAGTTCAAGCTAAGTATAAACATATTAGTACAAGATTTTCCATTTTGTTTTAAGTTGTTATTACTCTTTTAGGCTAAATGAAAGTATAAAAAAATATTCATTCTCAAACAGCTAAAGCTCAAACTGCAAATGAAAGCACAAAAGCCACGGACATTTTCCCATTATAAATCAATTTACAAATTTGATTTAAAACATACAGTCCAAACAATGTACCACACAAGATAATTTATGCAAGTGGTGCTAAAATATATCTAAAAAAAAAAGTGTGGAGTGACAATGGACACTGATTGGACAAAACAACAGCATGTAGAAATATTCACATGGAGAAAAAGTAAACAAAATTTTGAGTTACCTCCAACTCAACTTACAATTATCTTTCAATGAAAGACAGACAGTAAAAATCAAAGTCTTCTGAGGTCCTCAGACATAGTCTCTCTTGTTGTAGGTACTTGGAGCCATTGAGTGGTGGGCTGAGTAGGCAATACGACTTTGCGGCGGGTACCTCGTCTCATCCTTAGGTGGGCAACTGCAGCACAGGATGGAGCCTCCGACCAGCAACAGCGCCGCGGCGGCCCAGCCGAGGTACAGAGATGCCCCTATTTCCATCTTCTGAGCTTCTGGAATAAGTGGACTGTAGAACTCCAAAATAACGGTGTGTGCCGACCAGGACACGGGAATAAGCTGCATGACCGCGGCCGTTATGAAAGCGGCACCAGAGCTGATCATCACACGGGCTTTGGCTCCTTCATCCTCAATGCAGTTGGTGCACTTGGCCCCCACTATAGAGACAAAGAGCGCAAGGACACCCACGATGATGGACACCACCACCAGAGCACGGGCCGCCTGTAGGTCTGCGGGAAGAGCCAACATGGAGTCGTAGACTTTACACTGCATCTGTCCAGTACTCTGAACCACACAGCTCATCCAGATTCCCTCCCAGTACACCTGCGCCGTGACGATGTTGGTACCGATGAACGCGGTGACCCTCCACATGGGCAAAGCACAGGACACAATGCTGAGAAGCCAGCCAAGAACCGAGAGCGTGACTCCCACTAACTCCAGACCGAAAGCCGCCATGTCTCTGCACTTTCTCCTTTCAAACTCCCTCAAAATCTCTTTTGTGCTCTCTCTTGTGTACACTGAGGCTCACTGTCCTTCAGACTATTACATCAGGAATCTCCAAAATCACCAAAGGACCATTCAAGCATGGAGGTGGGTGTTGACACACTGAATCTCCTCTTCAAGGACGACTGGAATGTTCTGTCCTGGTAGAAACTTCCCCTGTTCTGAGAAAAAGGGCTGACCTACCTGGATTCTGACATTAGGTGATAAGGCACAATCTTGGTATTGGTTAGCGTCCTCAGAAAAAATGGGAGCTGCTTTCTGTGTAGCACTTAGACAATGTAGCTTCCGGTAAAAGTTTGTTTAAACCAAAGGTTGGGACTATTTGTCGATGTTAATAGATAACCTAATGTAGACCTGTAAAAAATGCTCTTTAATGGACAATCATTGACAACACCAATGCAAACACCTTAGTGTAGGCCATAATGCATGCATGCTTAAGTCTTAAAGGAATAGTTCACCTAAAAAAATCTGCTTGTCAAACTATATGACTTGGGTGATACACAGCTAGTTTTTTTTTTTAAGCCATACAGTAAATCCAAGTGAGGAAAATACAAAAATTATGTTATTTATTTACTTTATTCATTTTAAATCCTATCATTTTTTTGGGGGGGGTGGAATTAAATACATACACATATTGAAACATTAAAATGTATCACAGTTTCCATGTCTCACAGTTATCAAAACATGTAGTCATAACATTTTAAATGTTTCTTTAAAACACACAAGGGATGTGGAAATTGTCTGGAAAAACATTGCTGTTATTGTTTATAAACTTCCTCAATGAAATACTGTACAATAGAGATTTACAATGTCTCACGAAGTCTTCCTTCTTCAGTAGTTAGCAGTAGGCCATTACTTGAACACATATACTACTGAATTCAAAGTCCTGGTAGCAATATAGGCCAACTTCGATTGCAGGTCATAAAATCTAGTCGTATGTAGAATATTTTTAGATGCCCATTTCCTGGTTGTATAAGGTTTAAATTTAGTGACGCAATCCAAAAACAAGTGTACACAGAAGTGAAAGTAAGAAACTGATAGGCAATGTGTAAATGAGGAGGTTAAACAGTTTTAGTTTAAAAAATGCAAAACATGCTGCGAAAGACAGCAGATAGAGTGAAACTGTGGTAACCTATCATATTATGTCAATATGTCTCTTACAGTTCAAGCTTTGTTCACTTTGGAGAAAAAGACACAATTCTTCAGACGTGAGTAGGAATGTTACTGTTTACAAAAGTATTACTAAGTTGTTATTATACCAAAACGCTAAAACATTACTCATGCTTTTATCATGACATTAATATTAAATACTTATCAATACCAAAACCACACAAATGTTAAAGCTCTAAATGTGTGGCTTTCACAAAACTATCATGGGTGTGAAGATGAATTAAGCTGACCAAAATGTCTTTAAAGTGCAGTTTTCCCCTATGAAATTATAAACTTTTTTTTTCAGTTGACTCAGTTGCTAATGGCTCATTTATTCTACAGTATGTTGTAGTTTTATCTTGTTTTGTTTATATTTGATATCTTTTGGCCTCTGATGTAGGATTTGTGTATTTGCTAAACAACGTTAACTAATTAATGCTTTCCTGATAAGACAACTTAAAACATAAATAAGAGAGAGGGTCGTCTGTTTAACAATATGACATTTTACAGTGTAAACAATTGCAGTGAAATTAACGCATTTGGGAAATTTCAATTGTAAATACATACATTGACATGTTTAAACCAGAATCTGAGTCAGTAAACATTTGATTAATCCACCAAGTTGATAAATAACCTATTTGACATGAGGAACTTGATAAACATTTAACTGGACATTCAATAAAAACTGTGGTTCTCAAAGATGAAGCCGGGCACAACCAGAGAGCCTGAAGATGGGGATATTGAAAAGCTTTGTAGTACAAATCCTAAACCCATATAACTTTTTATGTGAAGTGAAAAATAAAAGAGAAGAAAAAATTATTGCCATGTTTACAAGACAGCCCAAAGCCGGTCTGTGTTTGATAGGTTAACGTGACATAATTTGCAGTGTGTTGTCCTACATCCTTCTCAGAGAACAGCGATAATATTTAAATGAGTTTCTATGAGGCACCTTAATGGCTATGACTAATGAGTTTCAGTGGAAAGATACTGTTCTTTTAAAGGGGCGGAGTTGTGGGAGTGGCCAGTGGTTCCTTCACTTGTAGTAGGCTATTTACAATTATATCCTGAGTAGATTTAAAGGGGTCATATGATGTTGCTAAAAAGAACATTATTTAGTGTATTTAGTGTAATGAAATGTGTTTATGCGGTTTAAGGTTAAAAAAACACATTATTTTCCACATACTGTACATTATTGTTTCTCCTCTATGCCCCGCCTTTCTGAAACACATCGATTTTTACAAAGCTCATCGTTCTGAAAAGCGAGGTGTGCTCTGATTGGCCAGCTATCTAGTGCATTGTGATTGGCCGAATACCTCAAGCGTGTGATGGAAATGTTATGCCCCTTACCATATTGTGATGCCATGTCCCGGAGCGACGAGACAAAAACATTAAAACCCATTATAAACGAGGCATTTGTTGCATCCAGTGGTGACATACTCACGGATTATAATGACTGATACTGTCTTTTTATGCATTGCGTTGCATCGCGCCGCGTAAACATAAAACCATGTCAATTGAAGTGTTCTGGAACAGTGTTGTAAATACAACTTAATCACTGATTTCTAGTCGTGTCCTCTTTTGGAAGACCAAACAAAGTATTTTCACTTTCGCAAGGAAACACACAGAGTCTTCACAACATGGTGGGCCGCCATGCAACAATAAATTTATGCCTTCTTTCTTTGCGTGAACATTTGGGCGGCGTTATGCAAATCTTCCCACATCTTGATGTAGACATGTGGGGGCGTGTTAGAACGAGCCGTTTTAGGAGGGCGTGGACGAGTCTTAACTTTTATAAAAAATATCTCTTTGGGTTTGAGACTTTAGTCTTTGCAACTTTAGGTATCTTATCTATGCACGAACAGCTTGTAACACTCCAAAGAGAAAGGAAAACTTGAAATTGCATCATATGACCCCTTTAAGGGTTTTTTAATTAGGCTATTTATTTATTTATTTTTTAAACAGGTAGAATCGCCTTTCTACATCCATGACCCAGCAAGCATAAAAGGTGTTTATTTTATTTAAACATTTTTTTACAACATTTAACTGTTTTGCATTTTGGGTGCAGTACAGGGGCGTAGCGTCTGCAGGGTATGCAGGTGCATATGGTACCGGGCAGATTGGGGGAGCCGAGGGGGAACTTTTAATTGAAACAAGGGAACGAATATAGAGCCCTGCACGGGCCGGCCCTTGTCCGACAGCTTATCAGAATTCTCTGCCCGAGTCCGACCTGAGCCAGTGTGTCTTCTCTCTCTCTCTCTCTCTCTCTCTCTCTCTTCCCCTTTACACAGCAGCCATAACAATTGTTCAGTTTTGGTTTTTAATGGCAAAGTGGTTATATTTCGTTTCGTTTCTTTATTAAGTTAGTTTAGAAACATGACTGGAACATTTTGATTCATCGCCTTGGAATTATAAGGTTCTATCTGACATTTTTGTCAAAATGGAGTCATTCACATATTCTTATTCTGTGACAACTTATTTACATTATGTGATGTATATTTTGAAAGCTGTGCACATTTGGGCCTTTTTTTTAGAAAACAGAAAGGGTTCTATCTACAGAAGTCTATGGAACTCAAAATCTTTGAAGCTCAATATCTCAGAACTGCAGAAATGCAGTTGCAGATAGAACCTTATAATTCCAAGGTGGCGGTTTGTTAAATTCAAGTTTTTGTTTTTTAAAATACCAAGCGGCCAGCGCCAGACAGTGAGTGAGTTGAGCATATGTTTGATGTGTTTAGCCTTCTCAAATAAACACAATTTGAGACATAAAAAACTTCATGCATTTCACAATATAAATTTAAATATTTATTAGATAAATGTGTGATAAATATCCAATCCTTTGTGCTAAGAGTGGAAGCTGAAGCGCGCTTTGCAGGACATGGAGGCACCAGCGGGATCACTTGAATTTTTTTCTTAATAAGAGTGGAAACTTAAAATACGCCATCATTTTTCCTCATAAAGGTAAGAGTATACATCATTCGGAGCTGCAAAGTGTCTACTTTTATTTGTGTGCACTCACAATATCAACAAAACCTTGTGCTTTTGTAAAATAAAGAAGAAACGCTTCACAAAAACTGAACCGAAACTAAGCAAATACTTGCCTCACTGACATGATAAATATATTTATAGAATGCTATAAATTACTACTTTAAAACGAAATACCGTATTGACCCGAATATAAGACGATGTTTTTTTCTTGGAAATACATCTGAAAAAACGCGTTGTAGGCTTATTGATGTTGTTGGAACTCTAATTGATCGATTTCATGAGATATTCGTTTGTATTAAATTGTTCTGATTTTTTTTTCAATATGCATTCAAATATTTATTTATGCTTATTTTGTGCTGCAAATATTAAAGAGGAAAATATCAGTGATTCACATGCCGCTTGAACTGAAGCAAATATAGTTATCTCACTAAAAATAAAAGAGAATAAAACACATTTATTGTTTGTATTTGATCTTAAAATTGACAGAAGGCTGAGACTTTGTGTTATAATAAAAGTAACAAAGCACAAAGCTTATTGCGATTATTGGGCGGCTTGCCTGCTACAATGAATGGACTTGAAAACGTTAATATTTCCAAGCATTTATACCGTAATTAAAACAGCTATCTATCTATCTATCTAGTCTGTCTGTCTGTCTGTCTATCTAGTCTGTCTGTCTGTCTGTCTGTCTGTCTGTCTATCTATCTATCTAGTCTGTCTGTCTGTCTGTCTGTCTGTCTGTCTATCTATCTATCCATCCATCCATCCATCTATCCATCTATCCATCTATCCATCCATCCATCCATCCATCTATCTATCTATCATCTAATTACATTTTATCATTTAAACAGTGAACATAAAGAGACAACTGGCGCAAAAGGCATAAATTTCCCTTTCAAAATAAATAAATACATTTAAAAAATAAAAAATAAACAAATAAACCCCGCGCGCAAAGGGGGTCTAAAGGACACTTTCACCTCATGACAAATTATATAGGCTACTTATCAAAAGTTTGAAGATTGTTTTCCCATTTCCCGTTTCTCCTCCTTGTTTTCGGTTTCGGAGCTAGTTGTTACACAAGATGGTACAGAACCGACCATCATCGCGAGATTTGTAGTGACGTATGTGATAGAACTTGAATAAATAAAGCAATAATAAAATAATAAACGACAAAACACGTCTTTAATGCTATTACACATGTAGCCACTAGTTGGCATACAATTACCATACAAAACAACTGTCAATCGCATGTAATAGGCCTACACTGTAATCATGAAAATGAATCTTTTTGTTGACTTAAGTAATATGTCACACTATTAAGCTGTATTAAGTCATACTGTTTGTATTTGTATAGGCCTATGTAAAAAGGTAGGTTAACTTTCTGAATTGCGTTCTGTGCTTGCAAACTTAACAGTATCACAAGTGACATTAAAATTTTTTTTTTTTGTAAATGCAGCATCTACTAAATTCCTTAAATGTTCATTTTGTGTTGCTTATATCTGTCATATTCATGTTGCTCATATAATTAACACCCATCACTAAGTTGTAAAGCTGAAATGGTT
This sequence comes from Sinocyclocheilus rhinocerous, assembly GCF_001515625.1. Taxonomy (NCBI): domain Eukaryota; kingdom Metazoa; phylum Chordata; class Actinopteri; order Cypriniformes; family Cyprinidae; genus Sinocyclocheilus; species Sinocyclocheilus rhinocerous. Next base: position 1,521,440 of record NW_015642528.1, read on the forward strand.
CAACATTATATGAGAAGTCTCAAAAAGGTTATGTTTATCTACTGAGTTCAAGGCTTACAGCTTTCTCAGAACCAATCCCATGTGAAACAACCCCTTGTCAACAAGAAAGGGTGTCTCTGTTTGACTCTGATATCATGTTTATTTTTCTGAATGTGATATTCTGCTGAAGATTTAAACACACAAGGAAAACACAAACACACCCTTTGCCAAGCTGGGACATTACATTTGCCTTATTATTCTTCAGTTAAGATAATTATAGAATAAGAATTATATGTGCCACAAAATATAGCTATGATAGTATATTTTATGCATAATGTAATATAGTTCCTCCCATTCAGATATATTTGTTATTCATAGCATAAGCAATGTGTTCTCATTGAGGAACAATATCAACTCATTCCCATCTCTTTGTAAATGAGGCTTCATGTTGTGGATTACAATGAAGCTTGTTTCTCATTTTTTTCTCCTTGCTTTATTAAAGCAGCATGTAGCCTATATGTACACATATAGGATTTGATTATTCTCTGTTATTGTCAGTTGAACAGGCTTGTTGATGCAAGGATCTGTGATGAGCTGTTCAGTCTTGCCCAGACGCAGTGTCAACATTTCACCTGTGCTCCAGCAGGAACCGGTCTGACCAGCTCAGGTGGGTACAGGTGCATTCGGGCTGCTCCTCCCCCTCACTGAGGCACAACGTCAGGGCACTCTTGAGAAATAGTTGCCATGGGAATTGCTAACGTGCTGAGTAAGACACTAAGTAAATATAGCATATTTGTTACATATGTGTCATATCCAGAAGAAACAACGCTTTACTTGAGATATCTTGGAGCTTTTGATGAGATCATGGTCAGTGCTCAACAACCTAGAAAAAACATCACAAAAGTCTGCTCTATTGTGTCATATGAAACCAGCTGCTACATTCTTGATAATTTGTTGGCCATGAGGGAGCATGAGGGAGCACACAGCACAAACCTAAATAGAGAAATTTGATAATGGTGTGGACAAATTTTCCTGTACACTGTTAAAATATTTGTTGAAAATGAAACAAAGAGTACTGAGTAAATACTATTTCAGTCTTTCTACTTATTAGTAATTATTTGATCAATTTCTGAGTGAAAATTGTTTCAAAGTAAATCCTACACGATATTTGTAGACATACTTATAAGTGTGCGCATATAAATATATATATATATATATATATATATATATATACACATAATGTATGTATATACACTCTAAAAAAAAATGGTGCTATATAGCACCTTAACCACTCCAAAGAACCGCTGAAGAACCTTTTTTTTTTAGAGTGTATATCTGTTTATTACATCTATATTTTTAAGAATTTTAATTATAGAAATGAAATAAATAGCAATTTATAAAATCTATAATTAAAATAAAAGAACTACAACTAAAATAAAAATCATGTAATAAATGAAATGTATACATTAATGTAATTTTTAATTGAACTGAATAATACTTTTTTATATGAGTTGATTTACATTTATTTATATTATTTTTTATTAGTGATGAGTTTTGAGATCCCTCAACAATTTCCAAAAATAGTTCCAAGACATTGTTTTAGTTTTTTTTCCTGGGAAAATGATTAGTTCCTCTGAACAGCACTTCCTGTCTTATATTCTGTTCCTGAATTCTATCAACAACAAAAAAAAAAACAACAACTTTTTTTCTTAGTATTGCATTGCACATGTTCTATTTTACTGATCCCGCCATAGATTTTTACATAGATATTACAATTTTGAAGAGTAAATACCATATAACAATATACCATATAAGGTACTGTGTCCGCAACGAAAAATATGGTAGTGACTCATTCAAGCCTGGGCTTAGTCGCACCCCATGAAGTAACTACAAAACCAGCAGAGCAAGTCATTCAACAGAAGTCCCTCCCCCAAAACTTCACAGGCTCTTTTAAAGCATCAGCACGCAGCCTCTGAGACATACACCTGTAAGCACTGCAGAGAGAGGCACATCAAGAGACGAAGAAAAGCCAAAAATCATGGTGTCTGCCGGGCTTCAGTTACTGGGCACTGCCCTGGCCATCTTAGGATGGATCGGTGTCATTTTGGTCTGTGCTATTCCCATGTGGAAAGTCACAGCTTTCATCGGCAGCAACATCGTCACGGCGCAGACGTCATGGGAAGGAATCTGGATGAGCTGCGTCGTGCAGAGCACCGGACAGATGCAGTGTAAAGTCTACGACTCCATGCTGGCCCTCTCCTCAGACCTTCAGGCCGCCCGTGCCCTCACCATCATTTCCATCGTAATTGGGATCCTGGGCATCATGCTGGCCATGGCTGGAGGCAAATGCACCAATTGCATCGAGGACGAGAGCTCCAAATCCAAGATCGGTATCACTGCCGGTGTAATTTTCATCATTGCTGGGGTGCTGTGTCTGATCCCGGTGTGCTGGACGGCCCACGTCATCATCCAGGACTTCTACAACCCCTTGTTGAACCAAGCACAGAAGAGAGAGCTGGGAGCAGCGCTTTACATCGGCTGGGGAGCCGCTGCGCTGTTGATCATCGGGGGAGGTTTGCTCTGCTGCAGCTGCCCACCAAAGGAGGAAACGGGAAAATACACAGCCAAATATAACGCTCCATCTCGGTCTGAAGCTTCTGCACCATCCGGCAAGAACTTTGTGTAAATTATGAACTCTGAAATGAACTCTATAGTGCCTTAATGTTTACAGTCTTGGTTTGACCAGGATGTAGCGGCTCAAAAAGAGTTTGCAACAGGTATCATGAGGACTTGAAAAGCAGTCAATGAAATGCTGATGTTACAAGTTTTCTACAGATTTTCTACATATAAGACGATGAGGAAAATGGGGAAACCACGTTAAAAAAAAACTTTGCATTTAAAGGAGGCTAATTTGATGTCTTGTTTAAGTATGATCAAATTTTCCCCTCAAAGCATTTGTCATGTTCGATGTGTTTTTTTTTTCATTTAAAATGTATTTTAATTTTTTTCAAGTATTTGAACTTTTATGATTTTGTAAATATTACTTTTGTACAGCATTTGTATCTGCTATAAACTTGTCCAAAGGGAAAATAAAAAAGATATTTGTATCGCACCTGTTTGTTGGAGTGTCTATTAACTTGCATTTGCATGGGCGTTAACACAGGTGTCATATTGCAGCCCTCCATTATGTGTCACCCACCCTGTGGCACTTAAAAGGTTTCAAAAGAGTTCCAGTGCACAAAACATTCTCAGAGGGAGTTGTCAAACAGCAAATCCAGGACAGGTGTGGTTTTTCAGGTTCTTTCTCAGAGCCTATGCACATAATAAGACAAGGCTAAACATGATCTGAGGTTTGGCTTGTGTTTACATGGAACTGTTAGTAATTAGACAAATTATGAACTTTTTTTCTTATTCCAACAAAACAAGTTTAATTAGGAAAGTCAACAGAAACCGGGGTCGTGCATTATTCAGACTTCAAATTTGAATTGTGGTAGCAAACAGGATGCATTATTACAAGTCAAATTCAATTGTAAGTAAGTAGAATTACATTGAATTTGATATCATGAGAAAACGTTACTATTTTACGAGGTGGTGATTTGTACAGAAATGTGTGATTTTTTTATTTAAAAAAAAAAACATAAACATTAAGGCCCGCCCCTAAAAATCTGGTGCAAGATCATACGAAAACGTACACATTAGATAATGGGAATTTATACGAGTTAGCCACCAATTTGCCAAAATGCTAAATTGACATGAAAGTGTGTTGCTAATTTTTAACCAGAAAAATCAATGTTTGTCAAACTTTGAATAGGCCTACTAGCTTGACTTTCTTGTTTTACAATATATCTAAGATATTTTTTAAATACAGCTTATAGAAACTTATTTTATATACTTGTATATTCTAGGAAAATAAGTGTTTATATTTATACAAACACTTCATTTTCCATAATGCATTTCCTGTGTTGATTTTCTTTACTTGAAATTTAGCAGTTCCTCCATTTTCAAAAAAATAACACAAATATGAATGTGAATCTATTTCACCAGTACACATATACAGTTTAGTGCTTAGATTTTTTTCTTCCTTTTTTCAAATTTATTCGTACTGCCAGAAGGTGTTTCAAGTTATCTAGCTCTTCATACACTTCAAACAATAGCCAAAGAATATCAAATGTCTGGTTTTCTTTTTGCTTCTTTTTATGCTAGAACTCCGCCCAAAGTTTGAGGGCTATAAAACCCAGGCAATTAAAACCCCTCAGATGCTTTGCGCAATCCCAAAGTGACCTGCGTCCAGCAACGATGGCATCTCAAGGCATCCAGATCCTGGGCATCATGCTTGCCATGATAGGCTGGTTTGGGACCATCATCACCTGTGGCATGCCAATGTGGAGGGTCACGGCCTTTGTTGGAGCGAACATCGTGACGGCACAAATCATCTGGGAGGGTCTGTGGATGAGTTGTGTGGTTCAGAGCACCGGACAGATGCAGTGTAAGGTCTACGACTCCATGTTGGCTCTATCGCAAGACCTGCAGGCTTCCAGAGCCATGGTTATCATCTCCATCATGGTGGGCATCTTTGGATTCCTGATGGCTGTGGTTGGAGGAAAGTGCACCAACTGCTTGGAGGACGAAGCGGCCAAAGCCAGAGCTTGCATCGTTTCAGGGGTGGTTTTAATCATCGCTGGCTTTCTCGTCCTGATACCTGTGTGCTGGTCTGCACACACTCTTATCAGGGACTTCTACAACCCTTTAGTAACAGAATCCCAGCGGCGGGAGCTGGGAGCCTGTCTTTACATTGGCTGGGGATCTGGAGGCCTCTTGTTGCTGGGTGGTGGGCTGCTTTGTTGGAACTGCCCGTCCAATGACAATAGGCCCTACGTGGCAGCCAAATACAGCCCTGCCATATCTGTGATCCCAGCAATGAATTACGTGTGAGAATAACCTTAAGATATGTGGCAAGTATACTGTGTAAAATGACTGAAATAGACTATCATACAAAATGATCATGACTTTGTCATTTGTTAAATGAAGATGACTGAATGAAAGCTGATGAAAATAAGTTCACAATTATTTGTTTACAATAAAAATGTGATCAAAATAAACCTGTATTTGTGTGTAATTGATAATAAGCATTTCCAAATACAGATGTTATATCTGAAAACAATTTTTTTCTTTTATGCAAACACACACACACACACACACACTTAACAGTGAGTGAACACACCTCTGTTGACCATTCCACAGCTGCTGTTTTGTGCCGCTGCTTTTGTACCCATGCATACAAAGGATAAGTTATTATCGTTGCCAAGGAGAAACTCTTTGCATTCCAACTACTGTGTAAAATCAAACAAGCACAAGCATTAATTACAGACCCTTGCTACATCTGTTTTAAACAGGAATGAGCATACTGTCCAGGAAAAACAAAAGAAGAAATAAATGACAAATAAGTGTTTAAATGCATGTGAAAATTTTTTTGTTTTCTTTTTTTACAAATATGATGAATTTGGACTTAATATAAATAAAATCAAAATGTAAGACACCAAGTAATCACGGTCGGGGGTTTCATTTTTTATTTTTATCTATTTAATTTGATAACTAACTGGCACTTGTTATGCCACATACCCTTTAACATTTTTTTCCCATTTTTAATATTGCTTTAATGTTTTATTATTATTTTTAAATAAAACATAACACCAAAATACAACAATTCTTTTTACGTAAATTCAGACTTTTTAAAAATACAATCTCTGGACAATCATATATACTTCTGCTCCCCACACATAAATGATCAAAATGGCAAAAACTGAAAACTTATTAATCATCTAAGGTGGTAATATGTCATTTTTGTTTTAATAATACTGCATTTGTAATATTAATACTGCATTCCAACAGCAACATAAATTAACGTGACTTGGCAATTATTGAATACAGCATTATCATTCATTATTTTTACTTTTATTAATTAGGCCTATTTAAAAAAAAAAAAAAAAAAGGTTTAATATTAAAACGGTCTAATCATGTATTAGGTTATATTTAAACCACTGGATTAATAGTCCATACTGTCAAAAATGTAACATTTTTGTTCATTACAGAGAACTTGTCTATAATACAAATGAAAAGCAAACTTAGACAAAAGTTTTAAATGTACTTCATACATATTCTTTTTCCGAGGCGTTTGATTTCGGTGCTGGGTATTTGGGGGCGTATGCTCGTTGGTCTTTCTGAGGGCACTGGCAGCACAGTATCGCTCCGCCGGTGAGCAGCAGCCCCGCGGCGCCCCAGCCCGTGTAGAGCGACGCTCCGAGCTCTCGTCTCTGCGCGTCCATCAAGAGTGGGTTGTAGAAGTCCCGGATGATGGTGTGCGCCGACCAGCAGACGGGTGTGAGACACAGCAGTCCACTGATGAGGAAAAACACCCCTGCAGATATGACAACTCTTGCCTTGGTGGTTTTGTTCTCGATGCAGGTGGTGCACTTGCCTCCTACGACCGCCAGGAGAATGCCGAAGACAGAGAGCACGATGGAGAGGACGAGCAAAGCGCGCGCGGCTTGCAGGTCCGAGGACAGGGCGAGTAATGAATCGTACACTTTGCACTGCATGTGTCCCGTGCTCTGAACCACACAGGACATCCACAGTCCCTCCCAAATGATCTGCGCCGTCACGATGTTGTTGCCGATGAAAGCTGTAACCCTCCACATTGGAAGGACGCAGGTCATGATAGACCCAAGCAACCCAACAGAGGACAGGGCAACTCCTAAAATCTGCAGCCCCAAAGATGCCATGGCTCTTCTCGTTCCGACACCCCTTTCGTTTAATTTTTTTTACTGACTGAGGGAGTTTATATAGACCCCCAAACGCTCGGGGTGGGATTTGGGGATTTGAACAAACGAACTGGACTTGAGAAGCGAAAAAGGGATGTGGTCTTCTTGGACGTGGTTCAACTGCCTGGCTTAACTTTTTTT
>NW_015642528.1:1528722-1565746 GCF_001515625.1 Sinocyclocheilus rhinocerous
AGTAAAAAAAAAAAAGCTAAACTCTGTTTCTGTTCTGCTTTTTCACCCCCAAAGAGGGAGAAAAAATTATGATGATGATGATAATAATACATTTTCTTTGATAATACAATTTCATTTTAGTTATAAAGAGATCACAACTAAGAATGTGTTCAGACCACAGCCAAACTATACTGAGAACAATTTTGCAATAGAGATATGAAATTTCCTTGAATCCTTTCAGTAAATTCACTTACACTGTAAATAATTTTTTTTGTTGTTTTACAGTAATATTACAGTATTCGCAATTGGCTGATTCCCGATACTGGTTGCTGATTTTTTTTATGCAAGTTTACTTATTGTTTATTCGCTCTGTAACAAGCAAACTGGCCTTAAAAAGATCTCCATTTAAAATGAGAGGCAACCACTGCAATTAAATCACGATCCAAACAAAGATGCTACACACCTGATGCATGAGCCAGGGGCTTAGCGTCTGGATATGCAGGTGCATATGGGCCCGGGCAGATTGGGGGGCCCGCCGAGCCGAGGGGGAACTTTTAATTGAAACAAGGGCACGAAACTAGAGCCATGCACGGGCTCGGCCCTTGTCCAACATTCTCCACCCGAGTCCGACCTGAGTCCTTCTCTCTCTCTCTCTCTCTCTCTCTCTCTCTCTCTCTCTCTCTTCCCCTTTACACAGCTGCCATTGCAACCATAAAAAATAGTCCAGTTTTGGTTTTTAATGGCAAAGTGGTTATATTTCGTTTCGTTCCGTTTCTTTATTAAGTTAATTTAGAAACATGACTGGAACATTTTATGTTTCATCGCTTTGGAATTATAAGGTTCTATCTGACATTTTTTAGTTATTCACATATTCTTATTCTGTGACAAATTATTTACATTGTGTGATGTTTCTTTTGAAAGCTGTGCACATTTTGGGCCTTTTTTTTTAGAAAACAAAAAGGGTTCTATCTACAGAAGTCTACGCTTTGCAGGACATGGAGGCGCCAGCGCAATCACTTGCATTTTTTTTTTCTGAATAAGACTGGAAACTTAAAATACGCCATAATTTTTCCTCATAAAGGTAAGAGTATACATCATTTGGATTTGCAAAGTGTGGCGTACACATTTTTTGCATATGGGCCCGAGGCTGACTTAATGGCATGAGACACTTCCGTGTCTTAATGTTTTTTTTTTTTAAATGTATTCCTGGGTTTATATTTTTTCTCTTGGTGTTTTTAATTTTATTTATTTTTTTTGTATGCATTTTTAAACGTTTGTTTGTTTCTGTGATAGCACTTATAACGTGTTTCAATGTTTTGCAATTAGAAAATCTTAAGAAATAAAGTGTTAAAAGCATTTCAAATTCCAAAGTTCACTTTAGTGTTTACAGGCAAACACATGAGGATGCTTTTATTTTTTTGAAAGTCAAACATTTTAAATTAGCCTATTTTGTTTGATTAGGCTTTATGCTGTGTTGAAGTGATGGAAAAAAAAAATCTATAAAATGTCAAACTCCTTTTTTTTTCTTTTTCACTTCAACAAAGGAGAAAAAATATTGTTTTAACTATAATAATAATACGTTTTTTGATAATAAAATGTTATTTTAATTATTAAAAGATCACAACTATAAGAATATGTTTAAAATAGACTATACAAATCTGGCAATAATGAGATGATGAAATTTCCATGAAGCTTTTCAGAAAATGATTCATAAAACTCAACGTGTGACTTAAGTGTGTTTTGTGTTGTGGTTTGTTAAAAGGATATAATTTCCATATATATATAGGCATCCATATCCATATCATATATATTCCATATCACTTTCAAAAAGTGATTGGGATAAGATAGAATTTCGAAAAAATTGAGGGGGACATGACATGTGCCACCTGCGAATGATATGATTATGTCCTTAGTTTGTTAATTGAGACAGCCTTATGTCTGAAATTAATTAGGAGTAAAGAGCGGGAAATCCTGACCAGCTGCATCAAATCACATTACAAACCACACCTCTAAAAAGCCACTATAAATAACTTTATCGGCGATTCATATATTAGAGTTTGCTACTTTGTACACTAACAAAAACATAATGGCATCTGCTGGAATTCAGATTTTGGCCATTGCCCTCGCGGTCATCGGCTGGTTGGGAGACATCATTATCTGCGCGCTCCCCATGTGGAAGGTGACGGCGTTTATTGGCACCAACATCGTGACCGCACAGATCTTCTGGGAAGGCCTCTGGATGAACTGCGTGCAGCAGAGCACGGGTCAGATGCAGTGCAAGGTCTACGACTCCATGCTGGCGCTGCCCCAAGATCTCCAGGCAGCTCGAGCGCTTGTTATCATCTCCATTCTCGTGACCTTCTTGGGAGTTCTCCTGGCCGTCGCTGGAGGCAAGTGCACCAACTGCATTGACGAACGGGACGCGAAGGCTAAAGTGGGGGTCGCGGCCGGCGTCTTCTTCCTGGTGGGGGGCGTTCTGTGTCTGATCCCGGTCTGCTGGTGCGCACACACCGTCATCAGAGACTTCTACAACCCCGTTCTCTCTGAGGCTCAGAAGCGGGAGCTGGGGGCGTCGCTGTTCATCGGCTGGGGCGCGTCTGGCCTGCTTATCATCGGGGGTGCGCTTCTCTGTTGCCAGTGCCCAAAGAGGGACGGTCGTGGTTATTCCGTGAAATACTCCGCTCCGAGGTCTGCTCCAGGAGCCTATGTGTGAGACCCAGACAGTCTGGACCGAAATTAATTCTCCTGTTTGTGAAGGAAGAGATTTGAACTTTTTTTTTACTTCCTGGTCTTGCGTGACTATTTTAATTTAATAAATCATGTTTGTCTTACATTTGTCTAATTCATTTTTATATAGCGTAACCTCCTCAAACAGTTTGGTTCTGCACTGAATTTTTTTGTTTGTTTTTTAGGTTAAGTGGTTGCAAACCGTTTATTTTAGCTACATTAAAATTTAGCTTAAATGGTTTATTTAAATGTAGCTGAACTTGATTGCAGCCACTTACCTTAAACAATTGTAGTAAATTCAATTTAAGTGTCTTTGAGCTTCCGTTATTTGCGGTCTGGTTCACGGGACAAACTACAAAAGCATACTGGGGCGCGTACGCTTTTAAAAGGTGTTCGGGGCGTAAATTTCGTCTAACAGTTGAGGGGGCGGGGCAATAAACAAATTTCAAGAGCAATTTTTGAAGGGGACACAAATAATCCAGCTAAAATTGTACTTGTAAGAACATGTATACATAGAGGAATGGCTTACTACTATTAGTGTAGCAGGGAGACCATGCCAAATTAGACAACTTTAAGCTGTTGTGGTCGTGTCCCTTGTAGACATTACCGTCACAGTGTTGCCAAGTCCGCGGTTTTCCCGTAGAATTAAGCTACTTCACGGTTGCCGCGGGTTGTTTTTAAAGTGGTCATATGATGCTAAAAAGAACATTATTTTGTGTATTTGATGTAATGAAGTGTTTATGCGGTTTAAGGTTGAAAAAACATTATTTTCCACATAGGCTACTGTACATTATTGTTTGTCCTCTATGCCCCGCCTTTCTGAAACGTGTCGATTTTTACAAAGCTCATCGGTCTGAAAAGCGAGGTGTGCTGTGATTGGCCAGCTATCCAGTGCGTTGTGATTGGCCGAATACCTCAAGCGTGTGACGGAAATGTTACGCCCCTTACCATACTGTGATGCCCTGTCCGCCGGAGCGATGAGGCAAAAACATTAAAACCCAATATAAACGAGGCATTTGTTGCATCCAAAAATATATACAGATTATAATGACTTACACTGTCTTTTTACGCGTTGCGTTAGATTTTTACCGGGGGACCCCCCTCGAAACGCGGTTAGTTTGGCCCAGTTTTAAATAGCAATTGGGCTGGTTTTGTTGTGAACACCTGGCAACCTTTTCAGTCAAGCAGGTAATGTTATTATTGCTAACATAGCTGACTCATCGAAAAATACATTGGCATCATGTATTAAAAAAATAATCACTGTTTAAGTGAATAAAATAGCCTTGACAACCTTACTTACTGGAGTTCCACAACTTTGTTTTCTCTCACCGGACTCGTGTGTGTGTGTAGGTGATGTAAAAGAGGAAAGCAGGCATTTCACTGTTTTAGTGGCAAGTAAGGAACAGAAGTTTACTTTTTGAAAAGATAGTGCCATAGTATTTGTTTGAGAGTGCATATACACTCAAGGTTTTTTTGGTTTTTTTTGGTACCAAACTTCCAATCCATTACAAATATGCATATGGCTGTTTGCCCATATCAAGCTCCAAATGCAGCAGTAACATTCTGTAGGCCTATATGGGTGGTGGAAGGAAAAGGCAATTATTGCTCCTGTTGAGAGCAACAATAAGATCTACTGATTCTCAAATAAATTCAACCATAAGTAAACAAGGCAGCGTTTTCTGAAGTCGTATAGCCAGATTTGTTACAGTACCGACAAATGCCAAAATGCAAAATTGTTGGCTTATATAGTGAAATATTTTCCTCATTTGTGAGTTGCTTTAGATAAGAGCCTCATCTCAAATCCGATATGGCACTTGGTGCAGGAACCAGTCTTTTTTTTTTTTTAAGATCCAAATTACCAATCTACCTTTTTGTAACTCACTTTAAAAAGTTATGACCAGTTTTAAAGAAAAATTAGATGACTACATTTTTAAGACTAGTCAAAGCAGTTTATGCAGGCAGCCCAGAGGTTTGATATTAATAACATCAAATGTCATGATGTGAAACCTGCACCATATAGCCATAGCTGCAGGGCAAATGAAGATGATCAGTGAATAGAAGGGTGATGTATTTTTGTAGGCAAAAACCAAGAAATTAGTTAGCATTTTGCACCTCCAGTTCCATTGTCCTGAAGTCAGTGGGTTTTTGGTTAAATGCCTGAAATAAGACTGTGGTTAACAACTTAAGAGTTTTCCAGTTTTATTCTATACATCAGTACCCACTCGTGTGTTTTTGTTAAGCTTTCAGTTGTCTTTAAAACAAAGGCGGTTGCTAACAAGTGGCTAAATGAGACTACAGAGGTAGTCGGAGACATTATTCATCATCGCACTGAATAGGAAAACTGATCTACTTTCACAGCCTCATTGTAAACTATTCTAACTCAAACCTTCTGGGAAAACATTTGTGGAAGCGTGTAAAGTGGTGATGTTCAAGTAATGCAACCTTGGTGTGGTTTGTTTACAGCCTTCATTTAGGTTTTTACTTCTGGTGATTGCATTTAGGCTTCAAAAGTTAATTTGTGAAGATTATCATGATGAACCAAACATACGAATAATAAACTTTTGTTTGTCACCTCATTTTCTTCCATTTTTGGGGCATAGTCTCTAAGTCATTTTTAGTATAAATAGTGTGAATAGTGTGTTCATACTGAAAATTCCAAAAAGAAAAGGAGCACTTTAATTGCCTGGATGATGCACTTAATTTATTGAAAAAACAAAGTGTATAATGTTGGACACTTTATGCACTCAAATGTGGCTAAATGAGACTACAGAGGTAGTCGGAGACATTATTCATCATCGCACTGAATAGGATCACTGATCTACTTTCACAGCCTCATTGTAAACATTGTACAGCCTTCATTTAGGTTTTTACTTCTGGTGATTGCATTTAGGCTTCAAAAGTTAATTTGTGAAGATTATCATGATGAACCAAACATACGAATAATAAACTTTTGTTTGTCACCTCATTTTCTTCCATTTTTGGGGCATAGTCTCTAAGTCATTTTTAGTATAAATAGTGTGAATAGTGTGTTCATACTGAAAATTCCAAAAAGAAAAGGAGCACTTTAATTGCCTGGATGATGCACTTAATTTATTGAAAAAACAAAGTGTATAATGTTGGACACTTTATGCACTCAAATGTCACAGCTTTAATTACATATTGGAGGGGGAGGTGTTACTGATGTTGGATGACAAAATAACCTTGTATAATTCATACTACACTAGACTGTTGGGTGCATAGTGTTTAGATATAATTTGGGACACAACATGAGTTTTCATTTTGGATGAACCATCGCTTTAGTAAAACCATGTCAATTTCAGTATTTTCAATTTAGGCTAGCTATTGCTTAAAATAATTGAATTGTGTACTTTTTCCATGAATCCGTGGACATACTGAGTAGAAGAATCAAGTTGAACAGGAAACTCTATACGGGTGTCCTCCCCTTGCTTTGCTTTCTCTTTGTTCAAATACCAATACCTGAGGCACAACAAGGAAGAGCATTCACTTTGTCAATAGTCATTCGCTCTTACAACTTCAACGTTTTCCTCCCTTTAATTGCAGATGAATCGCCTTTGTTGCGTAAAAGATGAGGAGACGACAAATCTTGGCTGTATGTCTGGCTGTGTTGGGCTTATGCGGTATTATCCTGGTGTGTGCATTGCCTATGTGGAAAGTGACAGCCTTCGTGGGAGCAAACATCGTGACAGCACAAGTTTTCTGGGAAGGCTTGTGGATGAACTGCATCCTGCAGAGCACCTCTCACATGCAGTGCAAAGTGTATGACTCCATTCTGGCTCTGACTCAAGATCTCCAGGCAGCACGAGCATTGATCTGTGCCTCTATCGCTGTCAGTGTGGTTGCCATTGGACTGTTCGTTGTTGGAGCCGATTGCACCAACTTTTACAGAGAAGAGCGGCTCAAAAAGACTAACACTGGAATAGCAGCTGGTGCAGTCTTTATAGTTGCAGGTGTAATGTGCCTTATTGCTGTCAGCTGGTCGGCGTATGTTATCATCGTGGACTTCTATAATCCTCAAGCAATATCAGGGAGAAAAGGAGAGCTGGGAGCCTCCATCTATGTAGGATGGGTGGCCGGTGTTCTGCTGATTGTAGGTGGTGGGCTGCTCATCAGCACATACTCCAACCGATGTTGACCAGATGTGTTGGTTAAGCCTCAAGTGACTCAAGTGACTCAAGTGATGTGCCTAGATGTAATATCATGGTCTAATCAAGGCAAAATTTGAGGACTGTTTTATGTTTTTATGAAATATATAAATTGATTGGTTATGTCAACCTCTAGCATATGGACTCTAAAAAAATGATTGTATGTTGCATTATGTTCCAAAAACTGAGCTTAGAGAAGCAAGAACATCTGACTGTTTGTACAAATGCAGTTATACAAATGAGCTTTTTTGATGAGTGATTTAGAATATGTTAAATAATATAGGCAAGTCAAGGAAAGTTGATTGTTAGCACATTTCATACAATGGAAATTCAAAGTGCTTTAAAGAAGAAAAAAAGAAAAAAGAAAAATCATAAAAAAGAAAAATCATAATCATTAAAAAGAAAATAAAAATCACGATTAAAATAAATAAATTAGCTGAAATGAAAAATTATATATTAAAAGCACATAAAAGGAAGAAAAGTGTAGTGCAAGCAATACAGCACACAAACAGTGTATAAAAACAAATGAGCTTTTTTGATGAGTGATTTAGAATATGTTAAATAATATAGGCAAGTCAAGGAAAGTTGATTGTTAGCACATTTCATACAATGGAAATTCAAAGTGCTTTAAAGAAGATTAAAACAATCTGTAATCATAAAAAAGAAAAATCATAATCATTAAAAAGAAAATAAAAATCACGATTAAAATAAATAAATTAGCTGAAATGAAAAATTATATATTAAAAGCACATAAAAGGAAGAAAAGTGTAGTGCAATCAGTACAGCACACAAACAGTGTATAAAAATATTTCTTCTTTATTTTATCACAATTTTCTATTCATTTGCAGGCTCAAAAAAAAAAAAATCCAATATTTGTTGAACCCCGGTTTTTAAATCTGTTGTATGTTCAGTCATTTGTTCAGATGTATATAGTTATTAAGCTGTATTAAATATGTTTATAAAATTGGTTTTCTGATTATAAATATAACTTCTTTTTAAATCCAATATTTGTTGAACCCCGGTTTTTAAATCTGTTGTATGTTCAGTCATTTGTTCAGATGTATATAGATATTAAGCTGTATTAAATATGTTTATAAAATTGGTTTTCTGATTATAAATATAACTTCTTTTTAAGATTTCAGGTTGCCTTATTTACAAACTAGTATAGCAAACTAGCAATATTTTAAATATTTGATCTTATTTCATATAAATGTCAAATAAATACTAATAATTAATGTAATTCTTGATCTCTTTTTATGTAAATTGTTTTAATTTGTGTTTTCTTTTTTCCAATGTGGAGAACACAATGAGAATACAATTATATTTAGCGCAGGTTTAACTGAAGGATTAGTGACAAGAATATTTAAGATTATTGTGACGAATGTTTTAAAGTGCAGAAAATGAAAAGATGACATCCCATGAAGGTGTCAGAAGCAGAAGAAGAGCAAGAGTGTGGCTGTAATATATCAACCAATAAACATTTACACAGCCATATGGTAATCTATGCTATTAGAAATTATATACAAATTTTTTTTAGAGGATAGAAAATTTCTAAACCTTACGGAAATGTGGTGAGTGTTACTGGCATCAGCATACTGAGCTGATTATATCTTTTGTGGTAAGACCACTAAAGCAACCAATGTTGCTTGCTTGCAGACAGCTGAATTTGAGTCAGCTTGAATGCAGACATGACAGACAGGTCTGGGTAACAAAACCAGCACAATTGCTACTCATAACCATCCCAATTGCATTCTGTGGTGGTCCCCCGGACATTTTTCACACTGTTGTCATGGGGGGTCCCCCCCATGTTTACACCCCCCAACAGTGTAAAAATATCCCAATTCCATGGGAAAACCGCAGACTTGGTGACATCTCTCTCAGACGCATGCAAGAGAGAGAGAGACGTGATATTGTCAAATATACATATACACCAATTGTATTATATTTTGAAAATTCATAGATTCAAACATTAGTACTAAGTGTGATGATAACAGTACAAGTACAGCCAGATGTGTTTGACTGAACAAAGTAAATTCTACAGGAAGATGAATATGCAGAAACAGCATTCTTTTTGCAAACTACAGCGTTTTCATTCACTTCTATAGTAAGTGCCTCACAATAACATTAAGTTTTGCTTCATATTTTGTTTTACGTTAAAGGATTCCTACACAATATGCCATATTTAATTTAAAATATTACCACAATTTTTGTAATTATAAGCATTTTTTTGGAATTCAGGAAGTTATGTCATTTGACCTAGAAAACCTTAAGAACAGATAAACCTTCCTAGAGGCTTGAATACACTGGAATGCAGATTTTTGCCATTATTTGTAGTCTGTACTGGTTAATGCAAAGTATGCTATCAATGATTGGCTTAACGCTGGTAGTGTGCGATCCCCAGTCGTTTGGTATATGATGCCTGTTTTTTCCTTTATAATCATTTACAAAGTCGCCTAGCATTTGAAAATCTGTTCCAATTTAAAGAATAATGTAGTGTGTATTCCAGCCTTATAGTCAACTTTATAATAATTTACAATCAAAGAGAAGATAGACATTAAAATTCATACCGTATATTAAAAAGATTTTCTTTTTACATAACACAGGCTTCGAAAAAAATGTTTTTTAACAAAACACTTCCAGCTTCCAATGTGGGTCCATTTGAACAAAACTAGTTTGACAGCTTTGGCTAAATATTCGCCATGGTCAGTAGTAGGAGGAAACAAGTCTAGCTGGAAAGACCTTAGTTAGTTCACCCAAAAATGAAAATTAGCCTGTGTTTTACTCACCCTCGAAGCATCCTAGGTGTATATGACTTTCTTCTTTCAGACGAATTCAGTTATATTAAAAATTGTCCTGGCTATTCCAAGCTCTATCATTGCAGTCAGTGGGTGTTGCAGTTGAACAGTCCACAAGTCGTCAAATAAAGCGCACGCATCCATAATAAAACGTGCCTCACCCGGATCCGGGGGGTGAATAAAGGCCTCCTGTAGCGAATCCATGCGTTTTTGTAAGAGATACTGGAAGTGAGAGAAAAGTGTTTATTACGTTTGAAATCTGGATATTTTTCTTACAAAAACACATGGATTCACTACAGGAGGCCTTTATTCACCCCCCGGAGCCGTGTGAGGCACGTTTTATTATGAATGCTAGTGATGGGCAAATTAAGCCTCATGAAGCACTGAGGCTTTCCTCTGACTGTTTCGGGAAAAGATTCACTCACCGGGTCGGGCTGCCCGCACTGCGAGGAATTCTCAGTGCGGGTGCTTAGGGCCCGGAGGAACATCGCCCTCTGTGATTTCTCTCTGCAACGTTCCACCGCCGCCAGCGAGCCGCTGGTGGGACGACAGCTGCATGTGGGTGACCGCGCAGAAAGGCGCGATTCACCCCCCCGCTCTCCAGTGTGCTTTGCGGAAGAGAGTCTTCGACCCGCCCCTGGCGCTTCGGAGATTATCTCGTTCGGTGTGGTGGGGGACGACGACGATCTTGACGAGGTGATGTCCCTAACGGCGTCACTCGGGCCCCTCACTCCAGAGGAGCGCTCTGAAGTGGAGGGACATGACGCGTTCCAGGATGAGCTCGTCCGGATTCTCACCAGGGCCGTGAGCGATCTCGGTCTAGAGTGGGAATCCCCCGACGAACCAGCTAAGAGCAAGCTGGATTCATGGTTCCTTCACTCGGGCCGCCGAGCTGCCGCTCCGAGGAATTCCGGGCATTTCGGACTGGTTGTGGAATGTAATAGAGAACGGCTACATGCTTCAGTTTTGGCGCAGACCACCCCGGTTCAATGGCGTGGTCATGTCGACAGTTCCGGCACACAACGAGCCCGTGCTGAGGC
This sequence comes from Sinocyclocheilus rhinocerous, assembly GCF_001515625.1. NCBI lineage: Eukaryota > Metazoa > Chordata > Actinopteri > Cypriniformes > Cyprinidae > Sinocyclocheilus > Sinocyclocheilus rhinocerous. The sequence goes on from NW_015642528.1 coordinate 1,539,427, forward strand.
AAGAAATTCTCCATCTTCTCGCAAAACGCGTGATAGAAGTGGTCCCGCCGAGCGAGAGAGAGAGCGGGTTTTACAGCCGGTACTTTGTCGTTCCAAAGAAAGATGGTGGTCTCCATCCAATCTTAGACCTGAGACCCATCAACCGTGCATTACACAAACGCTCTTTCAAAATGACAACTCTAAAGCTGATACTCACCCAGAGATTGGTTTATTTCGGTGGACCTGAAGGACGCATATTTTCATATCCAGATCGCCCCTCGTCACAGGTGCTTTCTGAGATTTGCGTTCGAAGGCATAGCGTATCAGTTCACGGTGATGCCGTTCGGGCTAGCGCTGGAGCCACGTACATTTACGAAATGTGTGGATGCGGAAACGAGAGCCTCTGAGAGCGAGCGGAATATGCATATTGAATTATTTGGACAATTGGCTGGTCTTGGCCTATTCGGAGGATGCAGCCACAAACGCGCTCTGTTACTTCACCTGGAGAGTTTAGGACTCTGTGTGAACAAACAAAAAAGCGTGTTACACCCCAGCCAGTCAATCATGAATCTGGGGGTGCAGTTGGACTCAATGTCGATGAGAGCGTGTCTGAGTCAGGAGCGCATACGAGATTTAATGTCCGCTCTGAATGCATTCAGGCTGGGCCGTCCCGTGGCACTGAAGGAGTATCAGAAGCTCTTGGGACGGATGGCGGCGGCCGCGATGATGTGTCACCTCGGTCTACTCTATATGCGCCCCATCCAGATATTGCTGAAAACACAAGTACCGAGAAGGGCGTGGAAAACGGGCCATGCCCGCGTTGTGGTCCCTCGTTGTGGTGCTTGAACGCGCTGAAACCATGGCGGAACCCCGACCTGTACCAACGCAGCGCCCAGATGGGTCTGGCCACGCGGCGGAAAATGGTCACGACAGACGCGTCGACGATGGGCTGGGGAGCTCATTGCGACTGCGTACCGGCCTCGGGCTACTGGACAGAGTCGGAGAGAACGTGGCACATAAATCGCCTCGAACTGAGAGCGGTCTTTTTGGCTCTTCGGAGTTTCCTCACGCAAGTCCGGGGGCATCACGTGTTGATTCGCACGGACAACATGTCGGTGGTATCGTACCATCGTCATGTTCAGACTGTGGTGTCCTGGATGCGGGATTATTTTTACATAAACCGCCAGGGCGGAGTACACTCGAGAGCCCTTTACAGACAGGTAGCACGCCTTTTGCTGTGGGCCGATCACCATCTGCTCTCCATTTGAGCAGCGCATGTTCCGGGCTGCCTGAACAGCGGCGCGGATATGCTATCGAGGGATGGGATTCCTCACAGAGAATGGAGACCGAACCCCGGGACAGTGAGGCTGATCTGGGAACGGTTCGGGAAAGCGGAGGTAGACTTGTTTGCGACAGAGGAGAACAGGCATTGGCCTCTGTTCTTCTCTCTGTCACGCTCTCCCCTAGGCAGGGATGCACTCACGATGCCGTGGCCGAATGCCCGTCTGTATGTGTTCCCCCCGCTGAAGATTTTGTCACAAGTGCTGCACAAAATCAGAGAGGAGAAGGCGTCAGTGTTATTAGTCGCTCCGTACTGGCCAAACAGGTATTGGTTTCCCGATCTGCTGGAAATACTAACGGCTCCAACGTGGCCGATCTCACTGAGATGGGATCTCCTGTCTCAGGCGGACGGCTCGGTATGGCACCCCAACCCCGAATGGTGGAAACTTCAGGTGTGGATGGTGTGTGGGAACCGGTAAACCCGGCCTTGTTGTCTCGCCGCGTGATGGACGCGATTACAGAGGCGCGAGCCCCTTCTACGAGACGCCTGTACGCCTGTAAATGGGCAGTGTTTGAGAGATGGTGTGAATCGAATGGTCGGGACCCGGAAAACTACCCCATGTCTGACATTCTGAATTTTTTGCAACAACGAATGGACGGCGGCAGTATGCCCTCCACTCTCAAGGTTTATGTTGCAGCTATCTCAGCCTTGCTATCCACGGGCGCTCAGTGGGAAAACACGATCTAGTGATCAGATTTTTGAGAGGTTCGAGAAGACTAAGACCCTCTTGCCCTCCTACAGTGCCATCCTGGGTTCTAGCTCTGGTGCTGGGGGTGCTAGCCCTCCCACCCTTCGAGTCACTTCAGACTGTCGACTTGAGGGAGCTCTTGCTTAAAACTGCGCTGCTGCTCGCCCTTGCTTCGGTCAAGCGCGTGGGGGATTTGCAAGCGCTCTCTGTGAATGCGGACTGCATGCAGTTTGGACCAGGTGATTGTAACGTCATGCTCAAGCCAAGATTGGGCTACGTGCCTAAATCGCTCTCGACACCGTTCAGAGCGCAAGTGGTGGTGCTTTCTGCTTTCACTCCAGAGTCGGAGACTTCATCGGATGCCGCCCCGAATCAGGTGTTGTGTCCGGTGCGGGCTTTGCGAGTTTACATCGACCGCACGGCTCAGTTTTGGCAATCTGAGCAGCTGTTTGTATGCTTCGGAGGCAGCACCAGAGGGCAGCCTGTCTCCAAACAACGGCTATCACATTGGGTGGTCGACGCTATTGCCTTGGCATATTCTAGCCAGGGAATGGAATGTCCTATTGGTGTCAGAGCCCATTCGACGAGGGCGGTTGCCTCCTCGTGGGTGTGGACTAAGGGCATTTCTATCAAAGATATTTGTATGGTGGCTGGATGGTCTTCGCAGAATACCTTTGCCAGATTCTACAATTTGGACGTGTGGTCATTAGCCTCACAGGTCCTGTCGGTGAGTATGACCCATGGTTCTATCTGCAACCACTAGCCGTTTGACTGTGCTGGTGGTTTCGACTAGGTCGTGTTGGGGGATCGGGGGCGGGGCCATCGTCATATTCAGACTGTGGCGCCCCGGATGTGGCTGTTTTCTATGTGTGTATATTGTTGTTAGTATTGTGCCCGGCCTTGCCGCTCACATGCTTCATTGCACTGTTATATTACATACTTGTATGCATGCGTTTGATATGACTATAATGTCTTAGCCTTTGTAGGGCGACGGCGCTGCATCTCTCTCTCAATAAGAGACCTGCCATCGGACATGGATTCTGAGTAACCTGATTGGATCCCTAAGTGGGAATCTACATCCAATACCCTTGAGGCATGTCGCAGGGTCGTATTTGATTGGTTGGGGTTTAATTTTAGTGTCTTGCAAGAACTGTTCATGTTAGCTCTGCCAAGGCTGAGCCTTTTTACTTTGCTGCTTCCACGGCATTGTTCTATACCGTCGCCAAGGCGTTAACGCCATGTCGAGAGACCGTTCTCGAGAGGGAATTTCTCCGGTTACTGTCGTAACCTCGGTTCCCTGAGAGACAGGAACTAGACATGGCGTAGGCCGCCGTGTTCACTGCTCAGGTCTGCTGTGCTGTTGGTTCAGTCGGAAGATTCTGAGCTTATGCCGCCAATACGGCGCATTATATAACGGCGGGGGGGCCCCCCCCCTCTGCCGCCTTGGAAATTCTCCCGTTTGATGTGGTCATAAAGAGATACGGTGGTTCCACATCTTAATAAATGCATTTCTTGTCTGATGAGATGTTGATAGACTATATGTCAGCAAAACACACTTTCCTGTCCCATCAGCCGTTTTACTGTGCTCAAGGCGCACACTCTTCCAACAGTACGCAAATATGTGGTGCACGCTCTATATTACTTCATCATAAATAACCTGCACAAGAAACTATGAGCATACATACCTAGTTCTGTCATCAGCGAAAGTCATGAAATTACCAAAAAGGCAATTAAAGCTGCAAACTGTGCATGTATACGCAGGCAGCACACAAGAACGTCTCTCAAATGCATGTACTAAAATGTATTCTGCAATTCGAGATCACAATATAAGGCACAAGCTGATATGTATTTTTTATTTGTAATTGCCATGTCTCGTTGCCATCTCTCAGGGAACCGAGGTTAGGACAGTAACCAGAGACGTTTCCCTCCTTTTGTATACAATAAGCAGGGGCGGAGCCAGGGGGTGGCCGCGGCCACCACTGACGAAAGCTTGGCCACCCCTTTGGCCACCCCATTCAAAACTGCAGTTTTTGTTCCTTTTTTTGACAAGAAATGCATTTATTAAGATGTGGAACCACCGTATCTCTTTATGACCACATCAAACGGGAGAATTTTCAGACGCACACATTTGTTCTACTGAAGCTCATTTGGCTGCTGTAGCTTTTCCGCGCTCGTTTGACTCGTGCCTGATGCTGAGGTGAAGCTGAAGTGTGCGTCTGAAAATTCTCCCGTTTGATGTGGTCATAAAGAGATACGGTGGTTCCACATCTTAATAAATGCATTTCTTGTCTGATGAGATGTTGATAGACTATATGTCAGCAAAACACACTTTCCTGTCCCATCAGCCGTTTTACTGTGCTCAAGGCGCACACTCTTCCAACAGTACGCAAATATGTGGTGCACGCTCTATATTACTTCATCATAAATAACCTGCACAAGAAACTATGAGCATACATACCTAGTTCTGTCATCAGCGAAAGTCATGAAATTACCAAAAAGGCAATTAAAGCTGCAAACTGTGCATGTATACGCAGGCAGCACACAAGAACGTCTCTCAAATGCATGTACTAAAATGTATTCTGCAATTCGAGATCACAATATAAGGCACAAGTGGATATGTATTTTTTTTTTTTGTAATTTAATGCACAAATAAATGTGAGCACAGTGCACTTATACTAGAAAATATGCAAAAATGAAAACATTTAAATGCATAAAATAACTAATTTTATATTCAGGCATTTATGTCTGTTGACTTTCGGCCTTTTTCACATTTTTATCACTATCTGCATGTCTCATCCATGAGTATGCAATGTTGGAGAGCAAGCATTTGGGAGTTTTGAGAAGCTTACTGAGCAAAAAAGCTATAGTGAGCCCCTTTATTAAAATACCTGGAATTGTCATATTCACTCAGTATTACTTGATCTAATTCACAAATATCTCAATTACAGTTAAGAAGAAATTAATTGTATTCAGTTGTGTTTTATAGGCACTAAAACAGTCCAGTACTTTATAGTCAAACACATTTCTATATTGAAATAATGAAGATTTCTGTGCCACCCCCGACTGTTTGCTGGCCCCTCCCTGGCCACCCCTATAAAAACATCCTGGCTCCGCCACTGCCTATAAGAGAGTGTTACATATAACAATACATAGACATAGCAAACGGCCGTTGGGGATAACAGCAACGTCTTCCTGTATTCATTCCTTCAAGGCAACAAGTTAAGAAACATGCCATCTACGGGATGTCAAACCTTGGGAATCTGCCTGGCTACGGTCGGCTTCTTGGGAAGCATCGTCATCTGTGGCTTGCCCAACTGGAAGGTGTCTGCCTTCATTGGAGCCAACATTGTGACCTCGCAGATCATTTGGGAAGGTTTATGGATGAACTGTGTGGTTCAGAGCACAGGACAGATGCAGTGTAAGGTCTATGACTCTCTGCTGGCTCTTCCCCAAGATCTGCAGGGCGCCAGAGCCTTGGTGATCATCGCCATCATCGCTGGGGTGTTTGGAATCATCCTGAGCATCGTAGGAGGAAAGTGCACCAACTTTGTGGAAGACGAGGCATCTAAAGTGAAGGTTGCTATCGCCAGTGGCATCATCTTCAACATTGCTGGACTTCTTGTCCTCATCCCTGTCTGCTGGACTGTGAATACCATAATCAGGGACTTCTACAACCCTTTGTTGGTGGAAGGTCAGAAGAGGGAGCTTGGGGAATCGCTTTACGTTGGCTGGGCTTCTGCAGGTTTGCTTCTTCTGGGTGGAGGTCTCCTCTGCAGCTCGTGCCCACCACGTGAGGATGATCGCCATAATGTCATGTATTCAAAAGCCAGGTCTGTGGAAAGCAGCAAAGCTTATGTATAAAAAGTAGGACTGATTTAACAAATTGTAGTGAGCTGAAGAGGAACTGATTTACACAACAGTAAGAAATTAAGATGAAAAGCATTTCTTGATGAGTATTGGAATGTGCATTGCCACAAAATAGAAATGCATTACACATGTTAAAAATGTTTTCATGGTATACTCATTGAAGAAATGTGCAAATCAAAGTATGTATTTTGAAAGTGCTGCTGAAATGTTTTGTCGCTTCCATCACTGTTGTATCCTTGAGACCCTCCTTGCCCCAGGAGTTTTGTCTCAGCCCAAAAAATAATGTTGAATTTGACAACAAATAGCACTGTGTGTTCAAAATACTTTTGTTTTGTCTTTCATTCAACGTAATTGCTCACATAATATAAACCAGTGTTCAAAAGTTTGGGGTCGGTATGTTGGTGTTTTTTTAAAAGAAGTCTCTTATGTTCACCAAGCCTCCATTTATTTGATCAAAAACTGTAATGTTGTGAAATATTGTTTTCTATTTTAATAACTTTTTAGCAATATAGAAAATAAAATTCATGATTCTTTGATGAAAGGAAAGTTCAAAAGAACAGAAACCTTTTTTGCAACATTATAAATGTCTTCGCTGTCACTTTTGATTGATTTAAAGCGTTTGTTGCTAAATAAAGGTATTAACTTCTTTAACAAAAAATTACTGACCCCAAATTTTTTTAACAGTAGTGTAATAATACATATTTTTCATTTCATTATTAAAATGTAAGCCAATCATTGATAGCATACTTTTGTTGCTAATTTGAAAAATCTTGTCATTAGATTCTCATAGTTATTTTCATAGTTTCACCTCATATTATAGTCATTATTCGTATGACATGTAGCAATGTATACTTAATAAAAATTATTATCGCACTCAAACATTGTGACTGTGTGTATATTCCCACATGCTTAAGATTGCATCAGGAAGAAACTGACCTTATTTTTTCCTGGTAGGTATTTTCCACACTATGACTGACTCACAACTAGTGTTTCAACCCTTAGGTATGATGACAACAAAATCTAAATGTAATGAGCGAATTTAGCATTCTCTTCAATGTTGTTTTAAGACCTCTAGGAAAATATTTCAAATAAACGCTATGTGACTCATCATGTTTAATCATTCGAAACTATAGTAAGCAAATAGGTGAGTAGCAAGACTGTAAACACAGTCACAACAATCCTGTTTGGCATTCAAATCATTAACTTTTACAATTTATAAACCTACTTTTTAGTGCTTTAAATTAGTTACCACACTTGTCTTCCATTATATGTGCATCATATATGAATGGCAGTATAGTAGCACAATCAATCATTCAAAAGGGATAGTTCACCCAAAAATAAATTCTGTAATCATTTATTCACCCTTATATCATTCCAAACCTCTATGAATTTCTTTCTTAGAATTAATAACGATATTTTGAGAGACATCAGTGAAGTCAAAAGTGTTTGGCTACAAACATTCTTCAAAATATATTTTATTATGTTGCACAGAAACATCATACAGGTTTAAAACGTGAGTGAGTGAGTAAACGATGACAGAATTTTCATTCATTTTCATTTTTAACATATAAAAATGATTATGGCATCAGATATAGAGGCTGCCTTGGTGGTCAGAGCTTCAAACAAATCTCTAAAACCTCAAACAGAAAAGCAAAATAGTGAGATCAAAACTGCATTTGGATACCTAAACGCACCTGAGCCCTTTTCAGAAGTCTAATGCAAATTCCCAACTAAACAGTAGCCCATCTATCTCTTTTTACATGACCCGCCCATATAGTTCATGGCTAGAAGAAGGAATCTGGTTAGTCTGGTAGCGTGCGGACTAATGGAGGCATGGTCTGTTTAACTGCACACACCTCTTCAGTCATTCTCTCTCTTTTTAGCATATAAACACCTCATCACTGTCACCAGAGTGAAAGCTGAGCTGCAGACAGGAATGAGTGAAGAAGGAAACACCACAAGGCCTCCAAAAAGGCTTTAACTGGCGAGAAGAGGCCTTAGTGTAGCTGTGGACGTGGATAACTGAACCTCAGCGAGATGGCTTCTCTAGGCATGCACATGTTAGCGAGCGCCTTGGCCCTGCTGGGATGGGTGGGAGCCCTCCTGTCCTGCATCATGCCAATGTGGCGTGTGACGGCCTTCATTGGAACCACCATTGTAACCTCAGAGATCATGTGGGAGGGCATTTGGATGAGCTGTGTGATCCAAAGCACAGGCCAAATGCAGTGCAAACCGTACGAGTCCACACTTGCGCTAGGCACGGATCTGCAGGCGGCTCGGGCCCTCACAGTGATGGCGATCCTTTTGGGAGCGGTGGGCCTTGTTTTAGCCTTCATCGGAGGAAAGTACACCATCTTCATGGACCGATCCAAAAGATCCAAAGCCAGAATTGCCACAGCAGCTGGTGTCACGTTGATTGTCGCTGGAGTTCTCTGCCTGATTCCCGTCTCCTGGTCGGCTGGCATTGTGGTGAGAGCGTTTTACAACCCACAGATGGCCGATTCGCAGCGAAGGGAGATCGGTGGTGCCATTTATGTTGGTTGGGGTGCGTCTATTGTCCTCATTTTGGGTGGAGGAATGCTCTGCACCACTATCTGCAAAGACAAAACAGAAGACGACAGTGGCCGTTCAGTGAAGTACCTGATCGTGCGCTCTTCGCAGGCAGGGTCCAGCAGAGCGGGCTCCCAGAGGATGCGGCCCGTCTCTGTGAGGTCACTGCAGAGTGGCGCTCCATCTGTGAGGTCCCAGTGGAGTCAGAAAGCTCCTTTGAATCAGGGAAGACCTCCTTCTCTGGACTCCCACCAGAGCAGGCCTTCAACTACAAAGTCTCAGCTTGTCAGAGCCGAATTGATGCCAGAGCCTGAGCGGGACGAGGGGGCGTCGACTAAGTCCCAGCTGATTGATGATGGTTTGGATCAGACACTGGCTGCTTCTGAACCTAGTGAGACTGAAGATGCTCCCAAGACATACATTTGAATAAGGAGACACCTAGAAACTGCAAAATTAGTGTTGATTGAAGGACTTACATGCACTTGGACAGTCATATATCTGCCATAGCACTGTGAATATGAAGAATGTGTGATAAAATGAAGAATATGTTAGTGGCTGAACCTTACTATTATGTAAAACTGATAATTATCTCAGTTAGTCCATTCTGATTTTTTTTTTAGAGAATTTGAGGCACTTTAGGAAGTGCACCTGATCGAGATGAAGATTTGCACTGTAACTTACACTCAGACTTCAGCAGTCATGATTATGATGCTGTTTTATAGTTCATTTTAATAGTTTCCATACATTTTATGTATTTAATGTGTGTACATTTAATGTATGTTCATGATTGTATGCGGAAAATTTTTTTTTCATTATGTCATGCATTGTACTTAGCACAGTTCTCCTTTGTAGCGTAAAAAAAGCTGACGCCTCCTCAACAAACATATGGAAATTTGTCAGTTTCATTCAAATATTATGTTGTTTTCCTGCTAGGAAACTAGAATGAACATATTTCTAGTTGAAAACTGTCATATAAAAGCACTGCTATGATCTTGGCCACACAGGTGGTCTTTCAGAGATGGACAATTGTTCGGTTCAAATGTTACAAGTGAGGGAAAAGAACACTCTCTTCATTGTTACCCTTTCGTGTATGTCAGCTCCAGCACTGAATGAAACGGCAGATCCAGGCCAAACCGGTTTAACAGAAAGTATCACCTCATGAAAGCGCTTTGCATTTTGTCGAGGCACAGAGTGTTTAAAAAGAGCTCAAAAGAATGTGCTGTAGTGAAGCTTAAGCTGTAGAGATAAAACCAAAATAAAAATCTTAATGTTTATCCATTTTGCTTGAAATTTAAATTGAATTAGCTGTTACAAGTTACGAAGTATAGTCAATACTTCGTGAATGCCTTTGCATATGCCCTTGTAATATTTGTTTAGTCAGAACACTGTGAACCCGCCTGTTCTGAATGTTTATAAAAGGAATTACAAACTAATAAAATTTTATATCTACACTGTGTTCTTTTGGAATGTGTTAATTTACTTACACATTACGTATATATATATCTTACTGACACAAAATCAAATGTATTTTAATGGTCGCTGTTAGGTATTGATGTTTATTGAATCACATACAGTATAATGCAATTTTAACACTGGATTTCAACAACAACCTTTTAAACTGGAAATTTTCTTGTTAAATAATCTTATTCATAGTACACACTCCATAATCTGTTTGTGTGCTTTATTTTTTGTCATGTGACACCAGCGGAAATAGCAGTTTCAAAAGTTTAGCGGTCGGAGTATCGAGGAGTGGCAATCGAAAGGTTAGATGTAACTGGGGAATGGTAGATTTGTAACCACACACCTTAGACATTTTCTCACAAAATCCTTTAGGTTCATGGACCTTACTTGAACAAAAACCTTAAAGTTTTTCAAATGGCTGCACTGTGTACCAGTGCCAGGTGAAATAAGTTGGTGCCAAAACAAACAAATAGATCATGTTTAAGTTTATCTCTTGTCAGGCGCTTCTCTGGCGAAAAAAAAAGTGATACTATAATTTCTGAAAAAATACCACCACCTGCTGGTGGAATAAGAACTATTTAGAATAGCTGCATGGATTATTGAGCACATTTGGTCACTGGGTTTCCCTTGTGTGGTCCTAAAATCATGGACTGCATTTAAAACCTTTCTGATACAAATAAATGGCGCCTGGAATGTACCCGCTGTCCTGTTCTGAAACGGCCTTCTCCCACTCCTCCACCTCAACTACAGTCACACGGCTCCATTTTTGCTCTTCTTCAAGTGCTCTGATCATTTGCTCCAGCTCAGCCTTGTACTCCCGGTTATCAGGGTTCCCTCTTGTAGTCATGCACACATAGCCACCTGTTATAGAGAATGATGGAGTTTAGGAAAATATCTGAAATGTACATGTTCTGTATGCATCCAAAAGTACAACAATGACATCACATTAATAAAACCACAAAGTTGTTGAATAGTAACACTGTGGGCTGTCTGAAAGCTTAGGCAGCTGACTGCAGTGATTTGTGCAGGAAACTGATTTTGCATGGGCCTCTGAGACAGCATAATAGTTTAATTTACAACTAATTGAGGAGAGCTTTTGTGATAACTAAGCAAATATTTAGTTACTACAATACGAATTTCTCGCTAGAAATGACATCAAAAGTGGAAAAAGTTGTTGAAAAACATACATTTACACACAAACTGACCTCCAACGACAACTTTCAGACTGCTAAATTGTCATGGAATTGAACCCACAGGATTGTGGGATATCACAGGCAGTGAAGAATACATGCGAAATGTGATAGGATCATTGTATTTAGATGTGCCTTGTTGCCTTCCTGTCTCTGTATACGGCCTGCAGAGGCAGCATTTTTCAGCTTTCGGATGCAGCTGTGAAATTTACAAGTTACCTGGTTTTGTAGCATCCCAGAGTTCTCTGATGACTGTTAAAGGCACCTGCCCAACGCTTAGAGCTCCAACAATTATAACAATATCATATGTTTCTGAGACAAAGGAGAAAAAAAAGCATGTTTTATGATACAGGTTATTAGTTATAACACCTAAAACATGGGTGAATCAAAATGTGAATTCTTTATGTGCAGAATGTCCTTACTGACCTAGCGAATTATTTTCAACAAAGATATGGTTTATCTGGTTTATCTTAAATGGTTATCTTTATTACACCAGTCTGAAATTGCAACATGACATCCAAACAGGCATTTCTGATAAGAAAATACAGATTACATTTTGACAGTAAAAGCATAAAGTCCACAGCATGGTTACCAGATTTAACAGGAACTTCATCTTGACCGAGCAGGCATTGCGTAAGCTGCTGATAAAGTCCAGTTTTCTTTGCCAACTCCAGCATCTTCAAACTTCCATCTATTCCAACAAAATGACGAAACCCCATTTTCTTCAGCTTTCCTCAAACAAATGGGATTGAGAAAAAAAAAAATCACTCTTTGCTTTACCAGGTTTATCATGTTGTCTTGTGCCCACTAGAATTCAAATAAAGCAATGCTTACATGTGCAGAGACTAGGCCTGTTCCACAGGCCACATCCAGGACAGCGGCCTTCTCTCTGTCACCTCTGAAAAATGAGCTCACACACTCAGCTGCCAACAAGGGGGCACGGTAATCCAGCAGCGCTACATCCTGAGAAAGCAAATTACAGATGAAAATAGTTTTACTGGAAAAAGTGCTGGGAAAAGTACTGGTGCCTAAAGTTTACCTGCTCATAGTTTTCAGCCCAGGTATCATAGAAGCCAACCTTATCTTGGGCCCCTGTGTTTTTATGGGCCGACAGGATCACATTTCTCACGTCAGAAAAGGTCAGACTGCTGTTTGCCATTCCTTTATGAAAAATTACACAGATCCAGGTGTCATTTGGGGCAATTTCTTACAGAATATTTTTATGACCTCTTTACAGGTCCATACATTTATATGAAGTTTATATAAAATATATATGTACACATACAGATGTACTGCACATTGCATTTGGATAAAATCATGCATGTATGCATTTGTAAATACACATCTACATGCAAATATATGAAACTCATGTCACATATAAACTACATTAAAAATGTGATAAAAATGTACTTAAACATTAGTCTCTTATTCAAATTTTATTTCATTGAAAGGGTGCACATAAATAACTGTTTTATTAAAAAATTACTTTTTTTTATAATAAATTGATAAGTTGTTATTCTTCGTCTTTCCAGTAGAGGGCGGCAAAGAAAATCAACAACAAAGTATTCCAAACTCCCTATCCAACACATTCTACCCAAGATAACATCAGATTTATATCCCACAACCGCCCAGCTGATGGTTTAATAAGAAAATGGACGCGTTTAAAGAGTTTTAAACACTTTTCGACTGCTTTATAGTGATTTCCATGTAGGGGAACAAATCAAATCCGGTTTGCATTGTTGGGGTTTAGCGGAGAGACTGGAAACTCCTCGCCGTGGATCGGGCCTGTTTCAGCACATAACCTATTCAAGGTAACTGATTGATATTTAGCTTGTTTTATTCCTAAATCTTTCAAGAAATATTTGCAGATATTTTCTTTACAGTTTAATGTGACATTTCGCCGCTTCAAACGGAGAAAATACGCTAGCTTACTGTTTTATGTTGGGTTTAAAAAAAAGATTCTCAACCTTTGTTAAGTCGTATAACATGGCAGACTGTGATGTTTTCCGACTCAAAAAAGATGAAAATTGATAATGTTTTCCTTGAAAATAGTTATCTTGGGCCCCAGCATTGTATGTAAATAATGATTAGCGTGTATGCGACCTACCTGTGGTCGTCTGACTCCATGCATCTGCCATGTGAATTGTGAAAGTAACGTTAGCACTTAGTATAGATAGATACATGCTGCCCTTATGATAATGCAAAGGAGGTGAAGTATTTAATTAACTATTTTACATATTTTAAAATATATATCTTATAAATATTTGTTTAAAACTATGAATTGTTCTCCCTTTGTTTATTTTTAATTTGTGGAGTATATTTCCTCTGCTGCACAAATGCTTTTATGAATAAATGTTTACTTTAAAATGTGTAAAATATACTTGACTTTCACAGTAATTCTTTATTTTCAGGTGCTTAAGAAGTCACAATGTCGATTTTGGGTCTAAAAAAGAAGCAAGCAAAGACTTTTAAAGTCAAAGTCAGCACCATGGATGCTGAAATGGAGTTCAGTTGTGAGGTAAACATACATGAACATACACAACTGTGTGTTTTGTGTTCTGTCTGCCTGTATTATCATCTTTTTTATGTTTATCTGTGTCATATAGGTCAAATGGAAAGGGAAAGATTTGTTTGACCTGGTGTGCCGGACCATTGGTTTGAGGGAAACGTGGTTCTTTGGCCTTCGATATACAGTGAAAGACACTTATGCCTGGCTGAAGCCTGATAAACGGGTGAGATGTAACAGCAGTGCAGAGCTGGTACTGAAAGCTTTATATAGTAATACAGGAATTGCTCTGACAAGTTTGTTGGATTTTTAAATCCATCTAGGTTTTGGATCAAGAAGTTCCAAAGGACTCTCCGATAACATTTCATTTTCTCGCCAAATTCTTTCCCGAGAAAGTCGAGGATGAGCTTGTTCAGGAAATTACTCAGCACCTCTTCTTCTTACAAGTATGTGGGAGTTGTTCTTGTGAATCTGGCATGATTTCTGTCCATGATGGTCTTTTCCACTCTACAGAAACCTCTTTTGGGGTTTTGCAATGATTTATCTTGTTTTCATTGAGAAAAGGTCTGCTAAAGTTGAAATGAAAGCTCTTCCTGTTTCTTTACCAAGGTCAAAAAGCAGATACTAGATGAGGAGATATTTTGCTCTCCGGAAGCCTCTGTTCTTTTGGCGTCATATGCTGTTCAAGCCAAGGTAGGTCTCCATATCAGTTTTCAATCATAGGATGGATCTAATTATATACTGTCTATTAGGGCTGCACGATTAATCGAATGCGATTGTCATGCGCATTTTGATAGTAAAGCCGGTTCTGTAATCAGCAGGAAATCATCATCACGTGCTTTCAGATGGAGCAGAATTTAGAATAAGGCACGCAACATATTTCATAGTATTTAAGCAGTGATAAAGGCATTGCATTATAAATATACTTTATTTTAATGAAAATTATAATAATAAGAACTCCGATAAAACGTATATTGCCGTAGTCGTGTGTTTATTAGTCATGTGGAATCAATGAAAGCAGTTGAATCTTCTGTTTATTCAGCTGCAGCGATTTTCTGGGTTTCTTCTGCTAGGCGTATTTGGAGTTTCAGCGTGAGAGCGCCCTCTGGCCTTCGGATGGAGATTTACTACTGATCACAGAACCGTGCTTCACTGAAAGATACGCATGACAATCGCAGCTTCTGTCGAATCGCGATCTCGATTCCATTTCGATTTATCTTGCAGCCCTACTGTCTATTGAATATTTTCTGTTTGTCTTCCTTTCTGCAGTATGGGGACTATGATCCAAACTTTCACAAGCCAGGTTTTTTAGCTCAAGATGAACTCTTGCCCAAAAGAGTGAGTGAGAATGGGTTCATTTATCAATCTCCAGCATTTGTATTCATCAACATGACTTGTGTGTTTGATTTCTGTGCTTTATTGTCCAGGTGCTGATGCAGTACCAGATGACACCAGACATGTGGGAAGAGAAGATAACAGCTTGGTATGCTGAACACAGAAATATCACAAGGTAAGACTGTGCATATCCTGTGGTGTCCATGTACATTGCCTGGATATAAAAGACACACTACATTTGTTTTGTGTTTTGTAGGGACGAGGCTGAGATGGAGTATCTAAAAATAGCACAGGATCTAGAGATGTATGGAGTTAGTTACTTTTCTATTACAGTAAGTCTCTGTTCTTATTTCTTTATTGTAATATTTTCTTTATTTTTTGGGAGAAAGCTAACCTCTGCCAAACTCAATTTACATTGCGGTCCACACTTCATTTGTTATTTTGAAAATTAAAAAAAAAAGTAATTAATTATAAACATTTATGTATTTATTTTTAAAAAATTATTAAATTAGAAAAATGCAAAATAAAAGCATTTGGTTGTCTTGACTTTTGGATCCCACTGTGTTTATTGGTATTCAAAATTGAGATCAGTTGGAATGATTGCATTTCTCTTAGTATATTTTTAATGTATCTTGCGTGTAGTTCCCACCAAATTATAGTTGATGAATTATAAATGATGAATTAAATCTCTACTAAATCTCACAGCAAAATAAGAGGGACACAGAGCTGCTTCTTGGAGTTGATGCTCAGGGTCTTCATATCTACAGCCCCAGCAACAAGCTCAGCCCCAACAAATCCTTCCCCTGGAGTGGAATCCGAAACATCTCGTACAGCGAGAAAGAGGTTGAGAGAGGAAATTCTTGACCAAAAATATTATTTTTCATTTAATTTCATTTCATTTACATTTTATTTATAGGTGCCTTACATGACACTCAAGGACACCTTACAATAAAACGGCAAA
Source organism: Sinocyclocheilus rhinocerous (assembly GCF_001515625.1). Taxonomy (NCBI): domain Eukaryota; kingdom Metazoa; phylum Chordata; class Actinopteri; order Cypriniformes; family Cyprinidae; genus Sinocyclocheilus; species Sinocyclocheilus rhinocerous. Next base: position 1,555,306 of record NW_015642528.1, read on the forward strand.
CATTAAATGACAATATTGGTTATTATAGCCTAATTATTAATTAATAATACAGAATTGGTGTGTCTTCTCAGTTTACTATCAAACCATTGGACAAGAAAAAGGAAGTTTTTAAATTCTACTCCTCTCAGCTCAGAGTTAACAAACTGGTAAGTTACGTTCATAAGTGTTTCTGTAATAAAGTGTTTCAAAATAGTTGCTAATGTCATTTGTATAAATTAGATCTTACAGCTGTGTATTGGAAACCACGACCTGTTCATGAGGAGGAGGAAGGTGGATTCCATAGAGGTCCAACAGATGAAGGCTCAGGCCAAAGAGGAGAAGGCCAGGAAAAAGGTCTGTCATTTTTCACTTCCATTCATTAGTTTAATGTTTATTGTCATTAACCTTTGTGGTGTTACATTTCTGATTTGTTCTCTTCAGTTCTCTTGAATTATTCATTTAATGTTTATTATGGTAATCGAGTATTCATTAAATATAATGAACAATACACCTATAAACATTATAATAACACTGAGGCATTATACACTAACTTAAAGGTTTATCTTCAGTATAGAATATGGTACACTATAATAGAATAAAGTACACTATCGTTAAAAAGTTTGGGGACAGTACATTTTTAATAATAGAACATTTTTATTTTAATTTCTATTATAAATTTAATAGCTGAAAATTCACCTTTGCCATCAAAGAAATAAATTAAATTTTCAAATGGAAAACAGTTTTTTTTAATATTGTGGAATATTATTACAATTAACTTTTTTACTGTATTATTGACCAAATAAATGCAGCTTTGGAGACCATAAGTAATGTCTTTGAACATGTACATGAATTAATCAGATTTTAAAAAATGTATTTAGTGTCATCTTGTGCAAGATCTCTCCCATTGTCTTATGTATGTGTGTGTGTGTGTGTGTGTGTGTTTAGGTTGAGCGTCAAATTCTTGCACGGGAGAAGCAGATGAGAGAGGAAGCGGAGCGAGCGAAAGAAGAGATGGAGCATCGTCTGTTCCAGCTACAGGACGAGGCTCGAATGGCCAATGATGCTCTAGTGAGGGTTTTGCCAAGCTTGAAATTGAGTGATGCCAAATAGTTTACTTTCTTTTCCCCGCCAGCTTGTAATATATCTCCTCATAGCCCCAGCGGTATAAAAGTATGTGGTCCAGACGTAAATTTGAGATGAACTGCAGAGCTATTAAGGTCCAAACCATTGTCCTGGACTCCCATTAGAATTCCATCCATGCTCTGAGACTCCCTGAGCCTGATCCGGTAAGCCTTTCTTTATCTGTCTCCCTTTCTGCAGCTGCGCTCCGAGGAGACGGCCGACCTTCTGGCAGAGAAAGCCCAGATCGCAGAGGAGGAGGCCAAACTGCTGGCCCACAAAGCAGCTGAAGCAGAACAGGAGAGGCAGAGGCTGGAGGTCACAGCCCTCAAAACCAAAGAGGAGAAGAGACTGATGGAGCAGAAGATGAGAGAAGCAGAACAACTGGCGGTTAAGCTTGTTGAGCAGTCGGAGAGGAGGTGGGCCAGTAGGGTTGTCAGTAGTTGATATCAGTACCAGTGAAAATTCTGGATACTAATTTCACAGCAAAATTATCATGTTAATGAACACACTTCTTAGTTAAATATTTGAATATTAATATACACTGGCCAAAACTTGGAATATTACGATTTTTTTTTTAAGTGTTTGAAAGAAAATTCTCTTCTGCTCTCCAAGGCTGCAATTATTTGATCAAAAATATAGTAAAAACAGTAATATTTTGAAAAATGATTATAATTTAAAATAACTGTTTTCTATTTTCATGTATTTTGAAATGTAATTTATTTCTGTGATGACAGCTGAATTTTCAGCAGCCATTACTCCAGTCTTTAGCGTCACATGATACTTCAGAAATCATTGATATGCTAATATGCATTTTGTGCTCAATAATTTTTTTTAATCAAAGTTGAAATTTTTTGCCATTCAAATGTTTGGGGTATGAACAATAAAAAATAATAATCTAAACCTTGTATTCAGCAAGGAAGCATTTAATTGATCAGAAGTGACAGTACAGATTTTTAGAATGCTACAAAAACATCATATTTCAGATAAATGTCGTTCAATTAACTTCTATTCATCAAGGAGTCCTGAAAAAAAATGATCATGGTTTCCACAAAAAATATTAAGCAGCAAAAATAGTTTTTCTTCTTTAAAATGTTTTACACACACACAAAAATGCTGTAATTATATAAAAATACTTGACACTCAGTGCTGTGATTGTCCAACCAGAATCAAGTATTACAGAGATATTTAATTTGAGAAGTTCAATTCTTGTTTTGTATTTTGTGGTTCAGATTGAAGGAGGCAGACCACCTGAAACAGGATCTGAATGAGGCTAAAGATGCAGAACGGAGGGCAAAGCAGAAACTCCTGGAAATCACCAAATCAACATACCCTGTAATGCTGCTATGACATGTTAGAGAAGTATTCTGCTGTTTATCACGCTTATTATGCTTTCAAAACATGTCGTTTGTGTCATGCACTCAGTTAATAGCAGCATACTCCAGCCCTCCTCCATCCACTGGGCCAGAGAGTCCAGATAGGACTGTAGACATGGCCAGCTCCATCAGAATGGACTTCAAGAACTCGGATATGAAAAGACTTTCCATGGAGATTGAGAGAGAACGGTACGCACTTGATCACATTCTGTCTGAAGAACTATTGAAAACTGAAGCTGAATATATGCTGCTGTCTTCTTGTGTGTGTGCGTGTGTCAGGCTAGAGTACATGGAGAAGAGCAAACATCTTCAAGACCAGCTGAAGGAGCTCAAATCAGAGATTGAATCCTTGAAGTTGGAAGAGCAGCATCAGGCTGGACTCTACAGTCTCAGGAGTTACGCTGAACCTCCTTATATTCCCCACAGCAATGTAAGAAACACTCGGGCATAATGAATGATCACCGCAACTAATTTATTGAAAAATAAGCTTTGATAGATGGTTAAGTCATATAATCAAACATTTTGGGGTTGAATTTCCTGCAGAAATAACTAAAATAACTAAAACATACAACCATTCAGAAGTTTGGGGTCAGTAGGATTTATTCAGCAGGGGTGCATTAAATGTTTTAGAAGTGAAGTAAAGACTTTTATAAAAATTTATAAAATATTTTTTTTTAATAAAAATTTATAAAATAAAAAATATAAAAAATTATATTTCAAATAATTGTTGCTCTTTTGTAATTTCTGTTCATCAGACAATCATGAGTTGTTTTTAACAAATAAAATAAAAATAAGAAGTGAGCTCTAAATCAGCATATTAGAATGATTTTGAAGGATCATGTGACACTAAAGACTGGAGTAATGATGCTGAAAATTCTGTTTGCTATAATAGAATAATAATATATTGTTATTTTAATATATATCAAAATAGAAAACGTTTATTTTAAATTGTAATATTTTGCAAGGTTTTTTTTACAGAAAACATTACTGATATAAATACAGTTTGGTGGTCAGTAAGATTTTTTTGTTTTTTCAAAGATGTCTCTTATGCTCACCAAGGCTGCATTTATGTGTAAAAAAAAAAAAGGGGTTATTTATTTATTTTAATTTATTTATTTATTATAAATAAATAAGTTTAGAAATTTGACTACTTGGTAAAGGTGCACTGAACCACAAAGTGGATCTTTGCTGTCAAATTGCATGCATGTTTTAATCGAATTTAATCAGCAGAAAATGTTGCGTTTTTCCAGTTCCCATCATGAAATAGTTTGCATTCCTCAAAAGACTGTAACAGTGTTCTTATTCTGCCGGGTCTGTCTGTTGCAGAGAAATTCTGCCTACATGGCTCAGATGGCCTTCTACGAGGAAGTGTGAAAGAACAATCCAGTCTCTGTTTCAGGAACAGGAGGGTCTGGAGAAGCAGTTTGCAGCTATCACTGAAGCATGCAACCTCATATACTGTGCTTTTAAGATTAATATATTTCTTTTTTTGAGCAATTTGGTTTTGTGTACACTTCAATTCAGGTTTTACTACTACCACAAATTGTTTGGCACTTTCAAGCACATGAAACCATGTTTGTTTACATGCCAAAAATATTTGCTGGATATGCAAGGGACATTTCTGATACAGATAGTGCCTTCAGAATTCTCAAATCTTTGAGTGATGAACACAAGCATGCTGACAAGGTTGGAAGCCACCAGAAATACTAGGACTTAATCTTTTCCTATGGGATGCTTTATCAGTTTAACACTAGGTGCCTTTAACAAATGCCACAGATAGTGGTTTTAACTACAATATCAACCAGTGTCAATTCATTTGATGTATTTGCATGTTTTGAACTGTGGATTGTGTTCTTTTTTTATTGTTTTTCTCCTTGGTGCTTTTTGAATGTGTAGATGATTGATATTTTCCAGTACACTCCAGTGCTTTTGGAAAAGCTTGCACTACTCATTGGGCTGAATGATTCTCTACCCATGCACTCTTTCTCGCGGTATGACTGGTCGTATAACCCGCTCGACAAACACGTCAGCTGTAACTATCATATTCAGGAACAGAGGGAGATTGATGGCCTCTCTGTTTATAAATGTGCTGTACTCATCCATTTTGGCTGGAGACTCAGACTCTTGAGTGTTTTTTGAATCCGTGACAGTTTTTGATATAGTGATACACAGGCAGATTTATTGGTTTATCTACCGTTTTCTGTTATGGTTATGAGCCATGTTGACATTTCAGCACATTTACATCTGAGTAACATTTCAGATCTGTTTTTTTTCCCCTTTAAAAATAGGTTTTTGGTTTTATTAGAGAACGCCAGAATGTCCTTTGTTTCAAAATGCAAAATGCAATGTATCCAATTACACAGGACACATACATTTTGTACTCATTTTTAAATGTTTAGAATGCTTTTGGGTATAAAGATAGTGAGTTTGTTGCTGAAATGTTGATTTGAGAAAAACGTGCACTCGTGTATAAAGGGATGAGTTGTTAATTATGTTGGAGGAGCTGAAAGGTTGTTATGCCTCATGTTACAGCATTTAGCAGCATTAATGGATTTTGGAGCAATATCTTTTGTAAATGCACTACATGCATTGCTAAGTCTTAGTTTAAGTGCAAGACATTCCTGTTATCGTCAGCATGACTGCACATTAGCTTGAGATGTCTTAGGCAATTGTTCATGTTTTAATGAATGCCGTAACCAAGTTTGTCTTTGTCTTTATCCATCTGCACCACGTAAAGAACCTTGTTTTTTGCATAAATTTCATAACGTCATTATCAACAAGGATCATTTTCACTCTCTGATTGATTGAAACGCCTATCACAGCACAAGTTGCCTTTGTTCAATATGTGTGCCATGGATTCAGACACAGATTGTCCATATGAATGTGTGGACATGCAGCAATCTCATGCGCAGTGAATTGTAAACTGATATACAAATAAACTGAAAAGATGCATTTGAGAGTTTTTGTGCTTTGTGTTTGTCTTCTGATGCAGGTACTGTGAAAAACAACAAGAGACCAAAACATAGAAATCCAATTTGTGTGTCAGACCATTTATCTCACACTTGTTTGTGGTTATCTGCAGAACATCCAGTGCTTCAGTGTTTATCTCTTGAGGTTAAAGGACGAAGTGAAAAGAGTCTCTGAGTGTCTCACAATACGAAAAATTCCCAGTCGCTGCCAAAAGAGGGCGAAATAAACCACTTTATGCTGCTGAATATCTCTTACAATGTGTTCTACTGATATTACTGAGCTTTAAAAAGATGGTAATTTCTTTAGAAATTGATTAATAATGATCAAATGACATTTGAGAAGAATTCTCTTTGTATCGTTACCTCATGGATATGACACTGGTTTCCTAAGCCATATAACGTTATTTGGGATTCAAGTCCCAGCTGGGGTGGGTTTCATGGTGGTCCGGTGGAAGCATGTTGGGTCCATAACCCAAACGTTGATGGACAGAGAACCATCATTTTTTTAAGACCTGCTGTTGTCTTCTGGGAAAGAGAAAACGTCACGAGCGAGAAAAAGGTTAGTAGTTGTTTAACAGTAGAGCGGATATGAAGCTCAAAAAGCGTTTAATTTTTTATTCTTACACAAGTTTTAAAGAGCAACCTCCCTCACTAATGGTTGTTCGTTGCAAATGTATGACACGTGATAAAGTTAAGGTCACAATCGAATAAATTTCACAAACATCCTCCTTTTATTACCAGTTTTAGATGATATCATAACTAGCACATTTCAATACTTAGACATATTTTGAATTTTTTAAATATTTTTTTTGCGTTTTTTTATTATTTAGCATATTTTTATTTCTTCGGGCACTCTAATGTTTTGTGATAAAGGAAAGTGGCCTCCTTTGATACAGAAGTTATGGGTAGTTATAGTAGATTAATGATGCATCTGAGGCCTGTTATATTTTTTTCTGGTGGCTACAACAACAATCAGATCCACCCACAGATATTTAATGTACAGTGAAATATGGATGTGTCCAAAGCTGTATATTTTATCATGCATTATCATACATTACACATTCAAGGCCATCTGGCAAGTAGTTGAAAGAAGGTGGAAATCTTGTGGAAAATCCAACTTGGTGTTGAGGATTAGAACTAATTATATTACTTTCTGAAATTCCATTAGATGCGAGTTAGAGATGCAAATTGCTTTGAAGGACAGTTTTGAATCAGAAAGCCCAGAATAGCATATGAGTGAGTAGGCTTACAATGTGCATAAAGTGATCCAGATACTGTATTATCATCAAACACACCAGATCAGTCCATCTAAGTAGGTGAAATGTCCACTCATTGCAAACGTGTAAAATTTGTTATTATTATTACTACTCATTTTATTTAGTTTTCTTTAATTTTATATCCGTACCCATTAGTTTATATATAAATATATATATATGAATTATTATTAAATATATAATTAAAATGTAATAATATATAAAAATATAGTAATATAACATTTTTATTATAATAACAATATTTGTAAAAGTATTAATTTAGTAATTGTATTATTAATTTAAACACTCACACACACACACACACGTTATTTATATTTAAATTTTTATATTTAAATATTATATTTATATTAGTGCTGTCAAACGATTAATCGCATCCAAAATAAAAGTTTTTGTTTACATAATATATGAGTGTGTACTGTGTATATTTATTATGTATATATAAATACAAACAAATGCATGTATATATTTAAGAAAAATATGCTATGTTTATATATTAAACATATTTATATATAATATAAAATATAATAATATAAACATATAAATGTATATACATGTAAATATTTCCAAAATATATAAGGAATGTGTGTGTATTTATATATACATAATAAATAAATACAGTAAACATACATATATTATGTAAATAAAAACTTTTATTTTGGATGCGATTAATCACGATTAATCGTTTGACAGCACTAATTTATATATAAAGAAATTGACCCAACATGCAACAATAGCAATGGCTGTTTTCTTGAGTATAAATGTGCTTAATAAATGTTTTGAATAGTGTAATTAATTTCATTGAAGTGGTAGCTTAATGTTACAAGATGCATGTTATAATTTATTCGTTATGTCTTGTAACATTTTTGTCACTTTTTATTGATTTTTAAAAAACCTGATTTACACAGAATCGTTAGAGTGTTGCATTATTGTTCACTGGACAGGCACTGAGTGTTTCTTTAGACACAAGCCAAGCATCAAACTGTGAAGGTCACATTTTTGTGCGTTTGCGATGGGGGTTGGGTCCCTCTCTCATCTGGTCTTTTATTCCAGTATACTTCAGTGTTTAAGCGATGAGTCACCGAGTGTTTTGTACCTCGTACTGCAGGCACAGGGACATTGTTTCCCATCCAGCACCTTCATGACTTGCCAGCTTAAAAATGTATGCAGATTTTTTACGGTCCCATCTCCACCACTAATGTGCTTCACATCCCGTGTTGCCCCTGGCAGCATTCTGCTCAAAAAGTTAGTAAATATGTTTTAAATAGACTTCGCCATTGCAGGTATTTTTGAATATTTGTTTACTTGCAGTGGTAGACATTATTGCCTTCAAGAAGCACTCTGGGAAAGCGAGCGGAGGCACATCGCTTTCGCTCGAGGCAGATCGGGAAATATTTTATATTCACGACACTCATATCTACTGTGTCACAGCACATATCGTTCAGATTGAACACATTTATATTTCCAAATGCTTCTGAAAACACTTTTATTTGATTCATTAGCCTAACCATTTCAAGTTGGAAAGCTGATGGTTTGCATTTTGAATATGTGCACTTTCCTCACTCAACAGAGCCGAATGACTGGATGTCTTTTCCCACAGCTCATTTCAACTAACTGTTATTTGCTCATCAGTGATTCCCCTCTTTTTTGTGCCTAGACCAAGACCTAAATGGGCCCTGTGTGGAAAGCGAGACCTCGTGTCTTCAGGCACGTCCCATATTACAACATTTCCTCTGTTTTTGTTACTAATTAAATTAATGAGGCTGTAAAATGCACACCATTTTCAAACCAGGGAGATTCTTTGCGTCCATCCCAAATGTATTAATCCGATAAACAAGTACAATTGAGTGGATATTTGAATTTCAGAAGGAACTTTTACCCGTTATGTCCTGCTATTCTTTGCCGGCACTGCTGCAGTGCAAACCCAACAGTAGCAATAATTAATATGGTAGCTCTGTACTCACATTTCTCTTAATGGTGTATTTAGAAGCAAGATTGCTGATTTAGTCTACTTGTGCAAGTAAACAAGACATTATCTCATAATTTTCCGCTGTGCACTGTCACTATTTTTCCTCAAGAGTGAAACATGATCATTATTGTCTAATAGTTTCATCTACTCTGTGAGACGTCGTTGTGCTCAAAAATTAAGGTAGGTGATCACTCCAACGTATGAAAATGTGTATGTTAATGAAAAAGAAATGCAGTGTGAAAGACATTAGTACGATGGCATGCTTGAGACTGCCTGTTTTTATTACCCCTCATCCAGAGTAGATGTGTCTCTTGAGATTTCCTGCAAGGCAACCCAGCTGAAGGTCAGGTTCTCACTCTTATCTTCTTATTTTGTTTTAAAAGTCTTCATGAAGTGTGGTAATCATCGTCCTTGGAAATTATGTAATCTAGTCCATAGGAGTTATTTTAATAAGCAGTTATTGGATTTTAAAGCTAAAGTACACTAAGTAACTTCAGCAGTTGAAGCCAACACATGGCAAATTGTGACTGATTTGTATCAATTTGTGATTTCATTCATACGTTTCTTACAATCTGCTTATTCCCCAAAGATAGTTAGGTTTAGGGTTGGGGTTAGAGGTGGATCATATAGCTTTTTTCTAAACATTTTACGTTTTGTAAAAAATCAAATTGATATGAAATTCATACAAAATCACAATATTGTAAAATAGTTACAGTGTTTCTCATAAGATCCAGTTGGTTGAAGCATAAAACTGCAAGTTACTTGCAACAATTATTACTCTGTAATTATGTGTTTACACGTGAATTATGACGAAAATGACGAAACATTGAACCAAAAAGAATGAAGTTATAATAATAATTTATAATAGCTCCCACCATTTGGCCTTTGATATTACTATTAATTGTTATGTCTACACTGTAAGAAAAAGTTTACGGACATTTCCCTAACTCTACACTCTAAAGCAGTGATGGGCAAACTTGGCCCTTCCAGGCCACTTTCCTGCAGAGATTTGATCCAACCCTGATATGACTCACCTGCCTGTAGCCTTCTAGTAGTCTTGAAAACAATGATTAGCTGGTTCGGGTGTGTTTGATTAGGGTTGGAGCTAACCTCTGAAGGAAAGTGGCCTGGAAGGGCCAAGTCTGCCCACCCCTGCCCTAAAGGGACATGATGGCAGGAAAAATCATATTTTGATGCTTTTGCATTCCCCAGAAAACTTAGCATTTTCTCACAAAAGTATTGAAATATAGTTTTTTTTCTCCCATCTAGCCCCATATCCCCACCCACTCTTTAAAATAATCATATTTTGTTGCTTTGCAGCCTGAAATGAAGACGGACATGGTTTTTGTTTTATCTAGCTCTATTTACTCAGTGCAACTTATAACATCCAAGTGAAAGATAAACACCAACACTGTTCTGACACCAACATGTCAGAAAAAAAACAAAAAAGAATCACTGAGTTGGAAAAAAGATCAGCCCCTTGTGTCAGTATTTTGTTGAACCACCTTTTGCTTTAATTACAGCCTTTAGTCTGTTGGGATTTGTCTCTACTAACTTTGCACATCTAGACTTTGCAATATTTGCCCACTCATCTTTGCAGAGCTGCTCAAGTTCAGTTAAATTTGATGGTGAGTGTTTGTGGACTGCAGTCTTCAAGTCATTGCACAGATTTTCAGTGGGGTTTAAGTCTGGGCTCTGACAGGCCATGCAAGGACATTCAGCTTTTTCTCCTTCAACCACTGTGTGCTCAGTTTTGCT
>NW_015642528.1:1567002-1591516 GCF_001515625.1 Sinocyclocheilus rhinocerous
TCCAGGCCACTTTCCTGCAGAGATTTGATCCAACCCTGATATGACTCACCTGCCTGTAGCCTTCTAGTAGTCTTGAAAACAATGATTAGCTGGTTCGGGTGTGTTTGATTAGGGTTGGAGCTAACCTCTGAAGGAAAGTGGCCTGGAAGGGCCAAGTTTGCCCACCCCTGCTCTAAAGTCTGTAAGACAGGGTCCAGTGTACCAAAGTCCCTTTAAAGGGGTCATATGATGCGATTTCAATTTTTCCTTTCTCTTTGAAGTGTAACAAGCTCTTGGTGCAGAAAGAAGATCTGTAAAGTTGCAAAGACTAAAGTCTCAAATCCAAAGAGATATTCTTTATAAAAGTTAAGAGTCAACCATGCCTACCTAAAACGGCTCGTTCTAACACGCCCCCACATCTCTACCTCACTATGTGGGAAGATTTGCATAACGCCGCCCAAATGTTCACACAAAGAAAGAAGGCGCAACTTTTATTCTCACTGTAGTATTGTTGACGCTGCAGCCATGTCCTGAAGACGCTGTGTGCTTCGTTGTGAAAGCGAACCTACTTTGTTTGTTCTTCCAAAAGAGGACACGACTAGAAATCAGTGATTATTAGGGCTGGGTATCGTTCAAAAATTTTCGATACCGATACCTTTACTTCGATACCGGTTCCTGAACTATACTTTTTTCGATACCAGTTTTATGAAATCAATTTTAACAAGATTACATTATCTAAAAAAAACAACTTTGGTTTTATTTTTCAGCTTGTTGATGTTTATACAAACTCAAAGACTCATCTCCTGAGCCACTGCATCTTTTGCTCAAATAGCGTTATAAAAAGCTTATTTTTCAGGCTAGATCAGCCAATGCGCATGCGCAGTCCTAAGCGCACGTCTCAGAACGCGCTGACTTTACCGATTAGCGATTGGCTCTTTCATTCAGAAGGCGGGGCTTCCTGCGATTGGGCAGCCATATTAAGCGTTGCATTTTTCCCCATTTAAAACTATACTAGTGACACCTCTTGGGTATTCTATAGTCTTTGAGTGTAGGCTACTATGTTAATATGAAGGGATTTTCTATATCGATTTTTTTTTTTTAGAAAATCTATAGAAAAACAAAAATAGTACTGGTAATTTTCTGACAGGACATTATCGGTTAAGTTGGACATTTCTTTAAGCCCTAAAACACAACACAATGCAATGCATAATTCAGATTTCAAGTAAAGAACCTATGAAAAATCAATATGGAAAATCCACTTTTCTATGGATGGATGCATTTTTTCTTTCAGTGTAGACATAACGATTAAGATAAGGTCCAATGGTGGAAACTATTATGAATTATTATTATAACTTTACTCTTTTTGGTTCTGTGTTTCTTCGTTCAACCATGGTTGTCGCTTTGAACAATTCATCATCACTTCTCACGGCTACAACCTTCCAGCTTATTTCAATCTACCACCATACACACGTTATAGTAGCCAGGGCTATGCAGTTTACTAGGAAATACTTTGCGACATTTAAAATGTGAATCATTATTAAAGATTTACCATAGAGGTGTCTGATGTACTTGCTCAGTAATGGAATTTTGTGTATAGTAGTATAGTGTGGCTTTAATTAATGAATGTCACTAGGCCATAAGAAGTCAATTCAAACTTCTAATAGAATGTCGCACATTGAACTCTTCTTAAGTGCACCAAGAAATTAGGTAATAAAGGCTCAAAATCTAATTAACAGCAGCTGAGTTATTCATAGTAATTTACATAACATCTGTCTTATCCAAATGATCTCAATCTGCTAATTACTGCTCATTTATTGTGTCTGCCTCGGTAATGTGCCCTGAGACAGAGGGAAGTGAACGTGACTTCAGGATGCTCAGGTCTCGTGCAACTCCAGAGCTTTCGACTGACTGCCTTTAGCCCGCATTTTAGACTCATGATTAAACAAAGGGGTTCTCTGTTGCATTATATTGGAAGAAGAACATGACAGGTTTTAAAGCAGATTGTTGTGCAACCCCAAAGCAATGCTCGCAGGAGCTTCCAAACAAGCACATAATTGCACTCTTAACAGATAAAATGCTTCGCTAAGCATTTAACACAAATTTAATGAGCAAAAAAGCAGTCAGGATCATGGATCCTAAAGATACACAAGTAGCATAATGCAACTTTGATTGGAGGAGAGCTGCAAATTATTCATAAGGTGCACAAGGATGGTATAGCCTGAAGCTGATGGACAGTTTTTAGAAGCACTGTTGCATTAACAGGACAGGCTGATTTATTTAGCTTGCCACATTTTCTGAAACAAAGCTGGTCTTTTATTAAACAATAAATGTTAAGAGGGCAAATCCATTGTTTTGACCCTGCAAAAACTATCACGAGCAAGTAAAAAAATGGAAGAAAATAGCAAAGAAATTTTGAGCTACATAATAATAGCTAATAGTTGTTTCCGGCAAGGTGTCATTGACATTGCATGGAATTGTATCCGTTTAGAAGGAAAACGACCAATTTAAAAGCCAATATTTCTCGCTGGAAGGCTCTCTGGGACGCAGCTGAGGGTTTCAACATTTAGATGATTCATCATGGCAAATTCAGGGATCTCATAAAGCCTGTGTCAATTTATAGGATTCACACCTAGCTGACTGCAAACTAATCTCCATTTCAGGATCTGCTTGGAGGAACTGTGGCATCAAAAAAATACCATCCAATTCAGAAACGGTTACAACTCCCAGACGGTACGCCCCACGAAGCAGTAATAACACTGAATGACCCTCATGCTCAGGCTTTATTATACTTTTCCAGCACATGATTATTATCACTATCATTGATTGTACACTATATTGTGACATCAATTGCTATACTATCTGCTGGTTGAAGGTTGAGTCTGGGGGGGTTTTGGTTTTAAAATTGCTGTCTTTTTATTACACTTTGCAGTCCTTTGTAACATTTATTAATCCGTTCTGTTTGTATTGCACTGATTGTTTTCTGTATGAGAAAGTTTTTTTAATATGCATGAGAAAAATATTATTGCTGTGAGTAGGGATGCACCAATATTACAAGTCTGGATGATAAACTGATCATTTTCAATTTTCAAAACTGATAAATGGTTAGTATTCAAATAATATATTATTTTGTCTGAATAAATTAAACATCAAGCAGTAAAAAATAAAAAAATAAAAAAATAAAGGCTACAAATGGCTTCAAGGCATCACAGTATGACAAAGTATAATATGAAAAATGAATTTTCACTTTGAGAATTGCTAAGAAATTACATTTAACAGTGTTAATAACTAATTTAATTGAGCATTGGGTGATGGCAAAGGTAATCTAATCGTGAAAAGGGCATCCACAATTAAATGTCCAATATTGACCAATACTGATAAATTAAAAAAAATCTAAATGCAAAAATATTGTGCATACCTAATTGAGATCTATCAATCTTTGAATCAAATGATCAATTAAATGCAGTATTAGTAAGAACTAACCACAAATGTGTGTAATTATAGTACTTTAATGTAGCTAAATAATTAAAATTGTTCTTTTAGTATTATTTATTATGGATATTTGATATTTTTTTCTGAGATGAATGGGTAGATTTTGTTTTATCTTGCCTGAATTGTCAGTTCCGGTGAACAGATCAGACAATTCTGTGTAGAAAGTGGCAAAAAGGGAGAAGAGATCCATCAAGCGACCGGAAGAGCGGATGCTCTTCGATGGGACTGTGATAGTAAGCGTTAAGCTGCTGAATCACTCTAACAAACACCCACACAGCTGATCCCGTCACTGACTCATTCACAAAACAAGCTCTCCCAGTAGCAATTAATGTCTAATCCCACCTGATCCCATGTTTTACTTAGAGCACTTGCTGAATAATCAGAACAGAAGATCTCCACAAAGGATGATCAGATGGCAAACTCTTAACAACCAAATGCACCATTATGTTGTTAAATTGTAGAGCTACAGTGTTTCAACGGAGAAAGGCTTTGGTGTTATTTTTGAGATTTTGTGTTAAAGAATGGAAACATTCCTGACACATAAGAAAAAAAATTATTTGATTAACCATAATTTTTACATAAATCCTAATTATGACATGAAAAGTCGAAATTATGAGATTAAGTCATAATTATGAGATGAAGAGATAATTGACAAAAATGTGAAATTATGCCAAAAAAGTGATAATTATGACAAAACTAAATTTTTAATGTGATGATTATGAGTTTTATGTATATATTTTATGTGTATGTATATAATGTACAGTACTGAAACTAGATGAAGTAGGTCTCTTGAAGCATCTTGGAGACGTTGCCACAGTTCTTCTGGATTGAGTCTGTCTCACTTTGTTCTGTTTCTTCATGTCATTCCAGACAGACTGGATGATGATCAGATCAGATCTCTGTGTGGAGCACTGGCTGTTGTCTGACTCCTTGTGCAAACAAAAATCTCACTGGATTATTACAATTAATGGCAAATTGAATGTTTGGAAATGTAAACTGATATTTCCTACTGACACACTACAGCAAAAGATATAAATAACTAACTTAAACCCATTTTTTAGCTGGTGAAAATACTAGTGGCCTAAGACTTTTGCACAATACTGTATATTATTTATTTATTTATTTACATAATTTCACATTTTTATCATAATTATGTTTTATCATAATCATAATTATAGCTTAGTATCTCATAGTCAAGTCATAATTATGCTTTTCCAGTTTGGAATGACATGCGTGTGAGTAAATCTTCATTTTTAATGAAGTAAATAAATAATTCTGGGTAAATAATTCTTTTAATGGTGTATCAAGGTGGAAGAATCTCTATCACATGGACAGATGTGATGTAGTGGGCATCAGGGAAATAAAGTAAACACACCAAGCATCACGTAACTGTGAACATCACCCAGGCATGATGAAATCTCCCAATGTCATCTGAATGTTGTGAGTACAGAGCCAGTGGATGTGCTCGCTGAGCTGAAAGAATAGTATTACCCCACTGTTGTGAGCTGATAAGTCCTGCTGAACTTCCAGAGGCCCCTCTGGCTGCTTGCTGGAAACTCTATCAGCATGCTGCAGTGAGTTTGTCTCGAGCCAATGAAATTAGACAATGCTGTTTCTCTACTGTCATGCCTTTTATATAGAGGCATAACACAAAAAAGTGACTTTGCTTCATTTTTTTTTAACAACACCCATGTTATGTGGTGTTGTTTGTACTTTGGCCACAAGTCACTGGGCCAAGCAAAGGAGCTGATCTGTCAATACCGAGGAAGCATTCGCTTTGGATAGTAAATGCTTGACAAATGCGGAGATGTTCCCGTAAGGCCTTATAAACAAGAGGCACTTTGGCAGCAACTTATCTGCCATTGTAATGCAAATTCAGATCTCTCTCAAAAGGGCTGACTTGGAAAATCACTGTGAGAAGTTACAGATTTCAGTCGAAAATATTTCCTTATTCAGTCGTACATCCCTTGGCTTAGATTTCTTGCCATTTTTGTAGATTTTTTTTTTTTTGCAATCATTGCATAAACATGCATTTTAATGCATTAGGAGAGATAATTGTTGACTATAAAGAAGAGACTTTGAGTTATGGAACTGTGCAATTAAAACCTTACATTACCTAGCAATGCATTATTATAAATAGTTTTATTTCAGACTGAATTAGACTGGCTGGCACTTGACCCAATAAGCTCACTCTGGGTCCTAATAATTTAGACATGAATAATAAATGCTTTTTATTTTAGCCTGATAGGTACATATAAATGATTCATGGATATTTAATATATTAGAGTTAATAAGTGCATACATTTGCAGAGTTTTAAAATAGTCTCTGTGGCTATGAGAAGGATTTGAATGGCATTTAATTGAATACAACTGTCAAAAAATGAATTATGACATTTATTTTTTGGCACTATTTAGCCTAATATTGCACTCCATTACTTTTAAAACAAGTTCCAATGTAATTTTTTTACAGTGATCTTTGCCATTTCGAACTTCTATTGTGAGCAATAATAATTTTATTGGAATACTATGAAATAGTGTAGGCCAGGGATGTCTAGGTCAATCTGGCCAGACAAGTTCAATTAAGGTCTTCCTTAAAATCTTTCTCTGCATTTAAGATTGTATTTTTGAATTATTCATGCTTTTTATCTTTTATTTCATCAGACAGCTGCATGACTATATCTACAGTCTAAAATGAGTCACGAATCCCGCTTTAGAAACACACTCCCTCAGCATGACCTTCCTTCAAACTTTGTTGTCCCGTCACACGACAATACAAAATTACAATGGCATGTCCTTCATGAAAAGAAGTCAGAATGTTTTCTGGCACATGCCACTAGCTAATTCAATAATCTTTGTGTCTTTCCTTTCCTTTATGTTTTACAGTACATTTCATGACTGGTTATAAAACAAAATTGATGTGTACAGATGTTTCAAATACGCATTACCTATCCACAATTGTTTAATGGCCTTCAAGTTTGTGCTGTCAGCTTTTAATTCAGATCCCAAAACCTCTAAGAGCATTTATTCTTATCATTAAGTTCCAGGTAAACACATTGCTTGATGCTGTCAGCTTAGTCAGATTTGCAGTCTATGCCTGTATGACTGTGGGCAGATATTAACCTTATAAAGATTATAAAACACTTTGTTATCCTGAGTACAAGGACATGTGACCCTGTTTTTACTTAGCTGCTGCTGTCAGTTGTGTTTTTCATTTATTAGATGTGCATTAGATCAAAGCAAACAACTGTTGGACACATTTTCTAGTTCCAGAGGGCCAAAAGATGTATGCTGTCAAAAGTTTACATGTGTAAAACATTCAAATAACAGCACAGAATGTTCTTTTCCCTAACTGATCCTGGTTAGATTTCACTGAACTACTTGGGTACATCTTGGAAATCCAGATTTAGAGTGCAACTTACGTCCTGGGGCCAGTAGGTTCATTCTGCTCCTGATAGATATTAGCCTCCATCAGCTAGAGGACATCCATCATGCACAGGCCTCCTGTCACTAGAGATTCATCCATGAACCTCTAGTGTCCGTCAAACTGGGCAGTGCTGAGGCTTCCTTATTCTCCTTATGCTGGGGAAGTCTGCAGATACCTTGGCATGTATGTTGGTATAGGAGCAGGGGTCTGACAGTGATGAATGTAACCTGCAAGAGTAACAGTATGCAGGGGTTTTGAGGGTCTTTAGATTGTCAGTGGATGGAGATTCTCCACCACAGAAATAATGCCACCTGAATGTGTGAAAAACGTCATAGGAACCAGAGATGTTGAAGGTATAGTTTATGGCAAAATGAAAATTTTGTCATCATTTACTCACCATGCGAGTCGTTCCAAATCCCTATGACTTTCTTTCTTTTGTGTAACTCAAAATGTTAATGTACTAGCCAGGGGTATCGCTACACACTTTTTAGTGGGACATGAGCCCTAGTGAAATACCGCTGTGCCCCAGTAAAATATTACTAATAAATCATTGTCTGATGGTGGAGATTACAGTATATAGACTTAATAATCATTATCCCTGATATTTTGGCAATAATGTGTGTTTTCTATGAGCTGTTTAGAATCAGAACTAGCGATTCACAAATCAATCAATCAATCTATTCTGTCAAATGGATTTGCAAAAAGCAAATGGTCTGCGATTCAGTTTAATTTATTCAGACAGTTCACTCACACACTGAATCATTTGCAGTGGTTTCTCACAACTTGAAGGGATAGTTCACCAAAAAAAAAGAAAATTCATTAATTACTCACCCTCATGTTGTTTCAAAACCTGTAAGACCTTCGAACACAAATTAATCTGAGAGCTTTCTGACCCTGCATAGATAACAACGTAACTGAAACATTTTATGGCCCAGAAGGTCATCAAAAGTAGTAAGGACATTGTTAAAATAGTCCATGTGACATTAATGGTTCAACCATAATGTTATGAAGCTACGAGAATACTTTATGTGTGCAAATGAAACAAAAACAACGACTTTATTCAACGATTTCTTCTCTTCCGGGACAGTCCGCCACTGTTATCGAGAGTCCACGACGCATGCGCAGCATTCCTCTGCTCGTAAACAAGGCTCAGCGCATGCGTGTTCTACGTCAGCAGCACCACATGTTGGCATCATGGTACTCTCGATAATGGCGGCGGACTGTCCCGGAAGAGAAGAAAGCGTTGAATAAAGTCGTTGTTTTTGTTTGAATATATATCCAAACAGTAATTATGAAAATATAGCTACTTGCAAAAGGCTAGAAACACTCATAAAGAGCTCAAAAAGAAGCTCAAATCATAAAAGTAGCCTATATGACTTCATATTACAAGTCTTAAATTAAATCTTCTAAATTAAAAGTTTTATAAAAGTCTTCAATTTAAATTAAAATGTGGTTCTGTTCTTCAAGCAAAAGCATTACGTGTACGTCTTATACAGAATAGCATACAGTACAAGTTATATAGCCTTCACTTACTTAAAAAAGTGGTCAGTGTATTTTCAACCTTTCTCTTTGTGTTCCACTGAAGAAATAATATCATTTGGGATTGGAAGCAAAGTTTTGTTTGACCTTTGTGTCTGCCTGAGAGAAAATAGGACTGAATTAAGTGAGAGAATGCCATTGTGGTGCCTCAGCGTAGATTGTGACAGGAGTAATGTCGTTAGTGGTAGGTCAAATGAGAAGTGTCTGGGTTTGCCCTTGCTTCCAAGCACATCCCAATGGGTACTCAGCTCAGAATACATTTCAGTCTCCTTAAACTACATGTATATGAATCTTTGCACAACTGTAAGACCTCGAATCTGATCTTGATATACAGTCACTGTGACTTTTTGTATCATTGTGATTATCTTTGTTTATGCATTCCAGACAGACTGTCAGTTTATGCATATTTTACAGTAACTCCCTTTGCAGGTTACATAAGTATGCCAGAAGGTGGCAACAAGTGACTGTTTTTATGAGTGAGTCATTGTGTCACTCAACCGATTCATTCAAAAACACTGATTCATTCAGGAATGAAACACCACTGCTTTGTGTTTCTCAGAGACACATGACAGTTTTGTTTAGAATTATCCTGTAATGTAAGTTACTCTTTTATGTAATTGAAAGCAATATCACACAATCATGCTGTTCTGAATGACCCTGATGGTGTAAATTAAAAGTAAACAAACACAAAACTTGTTTTCCATTATCGAAAAATGTTTTAACTGTTTGTTCATAATTTACTCACACATTCTTCTATAGCTCTGGATCGTTCTGCATGGGAACAACTTATCAAATTATTTTTTTCTCCATTCAATTCAATTCAATTCAAGTTTATTTGTATAGCGCTTTTCACGATACAAATCGTTGCAAAGCAACTTTACAACAAATTAAGTTTCTACAATATTTAGTGGTAGCTTATCAGTGGTGACTGTCAGTTAATGTACATATGGCAGAAATGTACGGAAAAATCAATTAAAGACGTAATCAAACAGACGATGAACACTATTAACAACAATTATTATATGATGCAATCAAACATATAGCAAAATGTGGTAGTTCTGTAAGTTGTTTCAGGGTTGGCATCATCTGAGCTCCTCTGAGGGGTTGGCATCATCTCTTCTCAGGTGTTCTGTGGCCAGCTGACCCAGTGCATTGTGATTGGCCGAACACCGCAAGCACTTGTCGGAAATGTAACGCCCCTTACCATAATCGCGAGCTTCATCTTTCAAAATATATGTAAAGACAGTAAGTAATGTCATTAGTTTTACCATCAGTTCAAACCCGAAAGGGGAAGAGTCACGTGACAGACACAATGATGAAGCTGGTATGTGTTTACAGTACACAAGCCACGGTTAAGACAGCTTTTCTGCATCAGAAACAGGCAGTTCTCCATCTGCTGGTGAAGGATCATCAGCATAGTGATCACTTAATGAACACTAGCGTAGCCTCTCTCCTGTCTGGGGCTTCAGAGACACTCGTAATGGCCCCTCATTAGTGGCAAAGTCTTATTCCTGATGATTTCCAAATTCAAGCCAAGAAAGAAGTTTAATGCATGTTCAGTGGAGTAATTAGTCAACCAGAAACAATGACTTTAGTTTGAAATAAAAGTAGATTGCTATTTTGATTATGAAACAAACAAGAATATATTATGTGAAATATGATGGGAAATTCAGCCCTTAGATTTCACTTTCTCTCGTATGTAAAATGCATAGCAAATTACAAACCTGGAGGAACCTAGATCACATATTTGGCATAAATAAGAGACCTATGAAGGGCATGCATAATTTGCAGTCAGGTTGGATTTATGAATGATTTATGATGTAAATGACATCAGTTCAGGCAAAGGTTAGATCCAATGACTCGATAAAAAAATTAAGTTTCTTTTAATGTGAAACAAATGTTTAACATTGTCAAAATTGCAAACTGTTTAACATAAGTAGTGTTGAAGGTGACTCCAAGTGAGCTGACAAATACCTGATTTAATTACCAATATTCAAAGCATTGGGAAGTTTGCTCTGTTATGATTTATGAAACCTTAATCTCATGTGTATCCATATTGTAGATGAATGTTTATTTCTCAGTTTAATTTACTCACAACATATTCCAGTGCCTCAAACATATTGTATTTGTTGTTTCAACCTTGAGAAATGTGAAACACTTCACTGAGAGACATTCATTGACTTGTAGTGATGAATGTTGTATGCCCTTTCAATTTCCCTCTCAAAGCTTGTTGCATGTCACAACCTTGATGAAGAGGCCGGTTTATTGGATATTGATCTTAATTGCCAGGTCATGGCCCTGTCACTGCTGGACTGTGGACCTCAGGTCTCTGATGACCAATTAACTTGAAGGTTTGTCAGTTTTCATTCAGCCATTCAGCAAACCAAAAGGCTGCTGGGATGTATAATTCAAGCTCACAAACCCAGTGAATGAAATAAATAAATAAATCAGATGAACAGTATATTCACATGCAATATATTGTGAATTTATTACATGGCTCTCTAGAATGGGGTTTAACCTAAAAAATATGATGATGATGGTGGTGTGAAAGTTCTTTCTTAAAAATATAAAGGCAGCTATATATTTTTGGTTATAAAAATCCAATTTTATCATGCCAGATAATTATTAAGTTTTATTATAAAGATTATATTATAAAGAGAAATAAAAAGATAGTTTCCAAATCTTTCAAAAATGCATTTTTTGCTTGCATTTTTTTTATTCAACTTTTTGCTTTTGAGGGACCAATATTAGTCCAAATAAAAGCAAAAATGCATGAATAGATCAAATTGTATGCAGGTTACGATCCTGAACCTCTACCACAGTTTGAAATCGATGGGGGTGCGTAAATCAGACTATGTGGAAACATTTGATCTTGACTTAATTTGCTCATTCTGTTGGTTGAGGTCACCTTTGTCATACTGCTGTTTGGCTATTTTTCAAATTCATCTAGAGACTCAGCATCTACAAATGACTACCAGATGGTTGAGAATATGCCTTTTCACTCTCCTTCTCACCATCTTTACCTTGGCCTCCCTCATTCCTCCTATTGCTCCTCCTATTCCACGCTTCAATGTTTTAAGTATCTTTCCATGCCATGCTGTCCTAGTGTCACCTCAGCTGTAGAAAACCACGTCATGTTCATTGAACCTGGAAAAGAACACAGAGCCAGACTCTTATTGTCCATTGTCTCATTGCAGTTAAAATCAGTCAGAGATCAGCTCACTTTGTCCACAAGGCCAGATTGGTAGAGACCCAGAAACTTTCCTCCAAGTCCCAACAGAAACATATGAACTCACAATACAAATGTCATCAAAGGCCACCCACTATAATTTGTGGGCCCACCCCTTTATGCTCATACGCTCACCATTTTTCACTCAGTTGCTGTATTTAGAGCTGAACCCTAAGGTGCCCTTTTCTACCCGTGGCCTATTTCCAGATGGACCACGTGGGCAGCGAACGGCAGCGTTGTGATTAAATCTGGCGACCCACGGGTCCCTTAAAGCCTAGAGGCATCTCTCTGTTTTCCTCTTCGTATTGAGTCTCCTTTCTCTTTAATTAGTGAACATAGCTGGGGGGCGTACGTGGGTTTGCGGGTCTAGTGCACATAGGGGGCAGAAAGGGAAAGATTTTGATGATTTGCATATTACAAACATCAGCATTTACCTGAGGAAACCAAAATAAACAACTGAAGAGGTAGCCAAGACTGAGAAATTTCAATCCATCATCCAAGTTTAGCTAGTGTAATATGTGCTATTAACACCTGCTGCTACTGTAGGTGTTTGTTGGTGAATGAACTTGCCATTCTTCTGTTTAGTGTCATGTAAAAGGGAGTCTCTCCTCCATATTAAGCATGTCCTTGATTTCACTCCTCCACTAATGCTGTAATGAATCAAATCCTGCCCTTAGCAACAGTATTAGTCTCTCTCTCTCATTCTCGCTTTGTCTGTCTTTATCTCCCCCTTTTATACCCCATCATCCAGTTTATCTGTCTTGCGTCCCTCTTTTCTTTCTGTTGACATGTACAGATACATTATCAATCTGTCATGTTTTTTTCATTTGTTCTCTCCCATGTCTCTGAGTGGCCCCTTCTCACTATAAGAACAACGAAGTGTCATTTTTTAATTTCAAAATACATTTTCTTAAGGCTGCAATTCACTACACAACTTTTAAAATGTGAACAGAATTTAAAACTTTAGGCATCATACACTTACCGACTTTGTAAATAGTCACAGAGGAAAACTGGCCATCATACACTAAACCACGGAGGATAATACACTACCAGACTTTAAAGTCCTTCCGATCACAACAAACTCACATAGAAATGTGTACATTGTTGCTAGGAGATGCATGACAAATTAAAACAATATGTGTTTTAAAATATCAAACACAATTTGACAGGAGTCTGTGACCATCATACACTTTGCGATTTTCTATGGAATCTGTCAACTCAAATCTGCATCAAATCTTTTGGCAACTATTGTTGACTTATCCAAACTGTAAAAGTCAGGGCAAAAGTCATGTAGTGTATTCCAGCTTTTACACAGCTCGATGTGAGCCAATAAGGTGACTGTCTTTCTCCACTGACATTTATTCAGAAGTATTTGTATATGCTGATGATTTCCCTCCATTTGCGTACACTGTTAAAAATAATAGTTCCAAAAGGGGGTTCCCTTTCATGGGAACTTCGAACTGCATCCTCTAGGGGTCGCTATGGGGAACGCCTCGTCGTGACCCGTGTCTGAAGCATACATTGAAAAAACACCAACTTGTTGGCCGGCGACAGCCATGACGTCACTACCGGTGTGACTATAGTATAAATAGGCGCCGGGAGCACACATCATTCTCTTCTTCGTCTTCATTGACTGTTCTGTTTGAAGCGTGCATTCCAAGGAAAAAGTAAGAGTTATCTCTATTTATTATGGCGAGCACTAGCAGAGCATTTAGAAGGTGTGTGCATCCGTGTCATCGCTATTTGACACCAGATGACACACACGATCTATGTGTTGCTTGTTTGGGCGAAGAGCACGCACGCGATGGGAACCATGGTTACATAAGTAACCTGAGACGTTTTCACAGTGATGCAATTTTGGCATCCAAAGCACCTTTCAGTGAACAGTTCTTAAAATAGCATTTTTTTCTTAGCCTGAAGAATATTTTAATTATCTAAAAACCTACTATACAGGATGTTTTGTGGAATGGAATGGTTCCATGATGTTGAAGGTTCTTCATGGAACCACAGACGCCCATAAAGAACCTTTATTTTAAAGAGTGCATTATTCTATTATTATTATTATTCTATCTATCACTTTCTGATTTGCACTATGTTCAAATTTTTTGGCTCTATAAACTGACCTTGCAAGGCACTATGTAAATACAGTATATTATTATTTTTATTTTTTTTAAATACATGTAATTATTTTTATTAATATTTAAATAGATTTAAAAAGCAAATATTTATTTTTATATTATAGTTAGTAGTGCAGTCAAATCGATTAATCGCGATTTATTGCATCCAAAATACAGTTTGTGTTTACATAATATACAGTATGTGTGTGTACAGAGTATATTTATATGTATAAATAACACACACACACATACACATACATGTATATGTTTAAGAAATATTTACATGTATATACATATATTGTGTAAACAAACTTTTATTTTGGATGCGATTAATTGTGATTAATCGATTTGACAGCACTAAATATAGTAGATGTTTTCTGAGTGATGGTGAAATTACCGAGTGATGTTTTCTGGTGAAATTACAGATGATTACAGATGGTTAGGCATAGTTTTAGATGTTTAGGGTGGAGCTATCTGTTTTTCCAACCAATTGTAGATGGAGGTAGTGTTCAGGAAACCTGTTTGAAACCAGTCATTATTATTTTTGCAATTCTGTTCGGTGGAGCTAGGCGTGCTTACACTTCAGCTGTTATTTCTTGGTTATTTCCATCTATTAGTTTGTTTTCCAATTAAACTGTCTCTCCCTTTCTGTATCTTCCAGTTCAATAATGGCTGATTAAATGACTGCTTTCTCTTTGTCTTTTGTTCCTTTTCAAGGCCGTTTCCTCCCCCTTCTCGCAGTACACAGGCTTTGATCTCACTCACGTCTTCATCCGTAGCTCTGAATTAAAGCCACTAACCTGCTCTCTTTTCTCTCACTGAACAGCATGAAAAGAATAATGGACAGATGAAAGGAAGAGGTGAAGCAAGCACACTGACTACCTACATTAACGAGAGATTAATTTCAGTATCGCCATGGGCTCCACACAGATTCACAGCTCACTTCGTCAATACCATCCCCAGCACGATTTATACAATCCATAATAGATGTTCAACTGATAAGCTGCCATGATTCAAACTGATTGCCGCTGGCTCTCTGGCTTAGTAATTAGGGTGATGGTAAATCGAGGAGCCACGTTCTTTTTCTTAGGCACTTATTGTTTAAGGAGCAGCCTGAGGTGAAGACACTGCTAAATACTTCAGTTCTCTAATAGTTTTTTCCATTCAGTGTTACTAAAGGAGTGTTAAATGTTGATGGTTAAACAAACAACTTGAAATAGATAACCATCCAAGACTTTTGGAACTTTATATCTCACAATTGTGACTATATCTCACAACTGCAATTTGTAATTGCAACTTTGTCATAATTGCGACTTTACATCTCACAGTTGTGACTATATTTTTCCCATAACTGCAAACTTGTCTCACAATTACAATTTGTATTAATTCTAACTTTATTTCTCATAGCTGTGACTTTATTTGTAATAATTGTGGCATAATATCTTACAGTTACTGCTTTTTGTCAAAATTGAGACTTTAAAGGGGTCATATGATGCAATTTCATTTTTTCCTTTCTCTTTGGAGTGTTACAAGCTCTTGGTGCATATAGAAGATCTGTAAAGTTGCAAAGACTAAAGTCTCAAATCCAAAGAGATATTCTTTATAAAAGTTAAGAGTCAGCCACACCCCCCTAAAACGGCTCGTTCGAACACGCCCCCACATATCTACCTAACTGTGTGGGAAGATTTGCATAACGCCGCCCAAATATTCACGCAAAGAAAGAAGGCGTAACTTTAATTCTTGCTGTTGCCTCATTTCTCTGATCACAAATGCAGACATGGTTTTATGTTTACGCAGCGCAATGCAAGGCAATGCGTAAAAAGACAGTATAAGTCATTATAATCAGTAATTATGTCCCCACTGGATGCAACAAATGCCTCGTTTGTAATGGGTTTTCATGTTTTTGTGTCGTTGCTCCGGCCGGGACACGGCATCAACAGTGTGGTGAGGGGCGTAACATGTCTGTCTCACGCTTGAGGTATTCGGCCAATCACAACGCTCTGGATAGCTGGCCAATCAGAGCATACCTCGCTTTTCAGACCAATGAGGTTTGTAAAAATCGACGCGTTTCAGAAGGCGGGGCATAGAGGAGAAACAATAATGTACAGTATGTGGAAAATAATGTGTTTTTTTTACTTTAAACCGCATAAACACATTTCATTACACCAAATACACAAAATAATGTTCTTTTTAGCAGCATCATATGACCCCTTTAAATCACACAGTTGCGAATATTTCTCAAAATTGTGACTTTATCTCTAACAATTACAAGTTATTTCTCACAATTGTGACTTAGTCTCACAATTGCAACTTTGTCATAATTGCGACTTTACATCTCACAATTGTGACTATATTTTCTCCATAACTGCACACTTTATTTGCATAATTGCGACTTTATTTCTCATCATTTCAACCTTGTTCACAATTACAACATTGTCATATGTCGTAACTTTATTTGTCATAATTGTGACATTACTTCTCACAATTGAGATTTTGTCTCACAATTACAATTCTATTTGTCATAATTGCAACTTTTCCCTCATAATTCCAACTTTATTTGTCATATTTATGACTTTACATCTCACAATTCCAACTTTATTTCTCATAATTGCTTTGTTGTTTCTCTAAATTTGACTGTATCTCACAACTGCAACTTTATATCTTACAGAGTGACTTTTTATTTCATATTTTTAACATTATCTTGCAATTACCTATTTTATTTTTGGTGGGAATAGACTTGTAAATCTATTTATTTTATATAATTGATATATATAAGCTCATTTATATGTCCATAGATGAGAAATAAATTGTCCTACTACTTCTAATAACCACCTTTACGTCACTATTCTGTGCACTGAACTGAATTAAAGTGGTTCAATCGATACAACAACGTATTGCTTTAAATTAGAGTGTGGCATTCTGGCTCATATTATGTAGAGGTCATTCCTCCCCTAAAGACAGAACCTGCTCTCTCCTTTCTCGCCCTCTCCTTCACCTGCGTGCTGGAATTCCGGGGGAAGAGGTTAACTCAGATTTGTCCCATCAGTGCTTCAGTTAATGGATGTGTTGTGTGCTCTGTTACAGGACGAGAGGGGACTGGGAAGCTCACATCAATGATTCATAACAGGTGTTCTACCCCAAAAGACAGCAGATACAGTATTGTGTTAGGATGGATTGTGGTTGGTAATATGTATCTAAGTCAACGTGTGTGTGTGTGTGCATGTGTTTGCATGAAGTGTTATCCATCTTGTTCCCATATGTGTGTTTTGTTGAGGCCCTGCTGTGTACTGCTCTGAATATTCTCTCTCATGAGGCTGCTGCTGCGGCACGGACAGTGTCCCAGTGACATAACGTGCTTATGTTTGATTGATTTATTCGGGTGAGGTTCAGAAGGATTGTATTTGTTTTCGGATTTCGTCGAAACACTGCGAGAAGAGAATGACAGTATAATCTAGTCAATTGCAATGCTGCTGGTAAATACATGGCATT
Source organism: Sinocyclocheilus rhinocerous (assembly GCF_001515625.1). Taxonomy (NCBI): domain Eukaryota; kingdom Metazoa; phylum Chordata; class Actinopteri; order Cypriniformes; family Cyprinidae; genus Sinocyclocheilus; species Sinocyclocheilus rhinocerous. The sequence continues at coordinate 1,584,269 of NW_015642528.1, forward strand.
TTGTTGGATCAATCTCCCAGCAGCCCTCCTCCAACCTAACTGCCTCTTTCTCTCAACAATACATCCTGTACGTGTGGGGGTCAGGGTTGAGTTTTTCTGTATGTAGTGCACACTTCACAACCTGTGCCTTAAAGCATAATGAAACTTCTTTTCCTATTAGGATTCCTTGTTCCTATAGAATCAAATATAGAATAAATAGAATAGAATAAAACGTACCTAAAGAAAACGTTCAGTAGTGTAACAGTTTATTTTTACTAACACCACAGACACAGCAAGATCTCCCAAATCCATTATTTTCCTCTCTGTACTGTAATTCTGCCATATTTGTCATTTGCCATGGCAGGAAATTTATTTTTGATTTACAATCGACCAAGCAATGCATTTTATCTGCCTCTGCTCTGACATGGTTTTGTGGAGCATATGTTCATCATTGCATCCACCATAAATCAAATACAGATAATCAGTGCCATAAGGACAGAGAGAGAGACAAGGAGGCATCACTCCATGACTGAGATATTGAGGTTTTTGAACTTTTTAATGCCACGGACACTCCAAAATGAAAATGCTCTATGAAGGGACCCTTATCCTAAAGCATGGTAAGGGTCTCATGTATATGAATTTATATAGTTTGTACTGTGTATATAAACATGGTTTGTGTTGGTCTTAAAATGTCTTAATTCTTAACAAGGCCTAATAAGGGCTTAAACTCATAAAGGCACTGCAAATCTTCCTCAATATTTTTATTTTCCATTTCACTGTGTCCATTTCCATTTTGCAGTGTGATCAGAAGATACAGTAAAAGTTATTTCCACATTTGTAAAGGTTGGGAGGAGAGAGTTATTCAAGCCTTTTTTTTCTTTTTCTTTTCTTGTAACGGAGATCTGTTGAAGCATAGCTAAAAAACATTAGTATTAGTATTATAAGTATATTAGTATATTATATAAAAAAATAATAAGATAAATAATTTAAAAAAAAATTAGATAAATATTTTAGTTCAAATTGATTGGTAAAGCTTTTTTTTAACAAAACAGAAAATACTGGCATATAACCAGTAAACAAGTTAAAGACGACAACAATGACTCTTAAGAACTATTTTTTTTTTTAAATAAATGTATATACATTTAATGGATTGAAAGATGAAATGTATAAATTAAGATTTAGTTTTTTTTTTATATAATTATTACTGCAATTTTTTTCTATGTGGCCTACATGAACCTCAGTTTGAAAACCCATTTTATCCCTCATCTAACTGTCTCTTAGTACTTTTTAGTAAGTTTCTTTTTCAGCTTCTTGTTCTCTTTTTGTGACATTTCTGTTAGCTTTTGCTTTTTCATTCTCATGTTTTTCTCTCCATTTCCTCCTCTATATTTGGCCTGTGCCTCCATTCTCATTCTCAATATCAAAGAGGAGCACACTGGCAGAGCGTCTCGATTGGAAAGATGAGCTACACAGGATGCAGGAGAACATCAACTCGCCGGCAGTCATATTTTTGACTCCTCATAGCCTGTGCACATAATCAGAGAGCTCTCCCTCTGCCTAGTCAACATTGATTTATCAGGGAACCTTTGTGGGTGATCATTATTCCATGGGGTTCCTCCAGCAGCTGATAAGGACCATCAGGATCATCAATCCCAAAGGCTCATACAATTGTAGATTAGAGAACAATCACGAAGGAAGGTTTGGCCCCATTTTTGCTGCTTCGGCTGTGCAAGTGGAGCCTCATTCCTCATGGGACTACAGACATCTACCTTGTACAATGACCGTTTATCCCTGCTGCTGAAGCTACTGCTTTAACCTGCCAGATTGGGTGCAGAAAAGCTCTTGGTGGTTATTGGTGGGTTACTGTACATCTGACAGCAAGATGGATTGCAATGACACACAAATTTAGGTTGTTTAAAGGAATTTTCTGAGTTCAGTATAAATTAAGCTCAATCTTGTGGCATGATGTTGACAAAAATAATATCAACATGTCCCTCTTTTTTATGGGTTATACAATGAGGTACTTATAATGGAGGTGAATCCGTAAATGTCCTATGTCAATGTAAATTAACGTAAATGTTAAATACACAGTTGTAGGTTTCAATAGCAAAGCCATAAGTGGTAGGCTAAACAATATGTGTGTATATTATATCATTGTAAAAAAAGCTTAAACAATTATTTTATGTAGTTAATGCAATTTTATTTCTTTGTTTTCATGACAACCTAAAACCTTGAAATGACCGAAAAATTGACGAGAAAACTTTACAGCTCAAATAATACACCATTTTTAATTAAAAAATTAGTGTAAGTGCTTTTATAAAATCATAAACCTCAAATTTCTGCTTTCAATTTCTGATTTTCAAAAACTGGCTCCACTTACTTTTACTATAAGTGCCTCACAAAGGCCCATTAACACCAAGGATGATAATTATAATGATAAAGATATAGTTTTGAATTTTAAAAATCATTCAAAATTTAAAAGAATATCAGAGTCCACACCACAACTATAACAATAATATAATATACCATATAATGTTCCTGTGGCTCAGTGGTAGCATTGCGTTAGCAGCGCAAAAGGTCGTGGGTTCGATTACTAGTAAAAAATGTATAGCCTCATATATGTCCTCATGTATAGCCACTGTGAGTCGCTTTGGATAAAAGCGTCTGCTAAATGCATAAATTGTTATTAACAATAACAGCACAGAGGAACAATATTGTTGGAAGTACTTTCAAAACAATTTTTCCCAGCTGATGAACGATAAAACAAACTAACTAAAAAAAGTTAGAAGTTTATTATTATGAAAAATTCCAAAAAATACTTTTAGATTTTATATGAAATACATATTTTGGAAAACATGTTTTACTCTAAAACAGTGTGAAAATCAAAGCTAAATAAGTTCACTTCTCAAAATCATGTTTAATACATGTTTAATATGGTTTAATAACCATAACATATAGTTATGGTTATAGTTATCTTTATAGTTCCTTTCAGTCGGTCACTTTTGATGTCACGTCGATGACCGTCAAATTGGGAATCTCGCCAGAGAGACCAATCTACTTCGAGTGCAAACTAAACGAGCCAGTGGACATTGGCATGCAATAATTGCATACAGCTGCCGCTCATTGCAGCACCAGCATAAATGGGCAGCAGGTGCAACGCATATTCAGCTTTTCGCTTCAGAGCCGAGTGGGTGTAATCATTCTGCTTATCAAGAAGCTTCAGTGTCTGACGAGTCTCTGAGAAAGCCTCTGTGCAGGAGTTACGGTGCTGCAGCGGGTTGTCGGATCCCTCATTGAGTGGGTGCACACTACATGCTGCACTACCCCCTGTAGCTGGATTTGATCGAACAGACAGCACGCTTCACAGAGGAACGTGCTCAGTCGGTGTTGAACTGCTTGAATTCATTCAAAGGCAGAACAGCGGTCCCACTGAAACCGTTTCAGAGGCTCCTGGGGCATATGGCAGCTGCTTTATATCAACTTTTCAACTTTATACGAATGGCATATTTACATGGCCCGAGTACCAAGAGGGGCGTGGCAACGTGGCACTCACCATGTGCAAGTCACACCGGCCTGGAAAGGGCACGTTTTCCCAGTGTTATCCAAATCTCACTGAGCAGGTAGTACACGAACAGCAGTGATTGGCCTTCCTCGCGTAAGCCCTGTCCCATATTCTAATAAGGGAGACAGGGCACTGGAAGGGGCAGCATCCCTGGTGTTTCATCGACGTGACGTCTCCGTTCCCCCTTTCAGGGAGCGAGTCTTACATATGTAACTGAGACATTATCGTTCTTTGAAAGTGCCATAACTTTTCTTTTAAATTTCCTTTTCTTTCCTTTTTTTCCAAGTGACGGGCTGAAATAATTTTTTGTGGTAATCAACATTGTGCCACAAGTGCTGTTGACTTGTACTGAACCCAGAATATTCCTTTATGATCTTGAGATGGACAACTGAGCCTCTGTAGTCTAACCACAATATTACCATTGATTAATTTTTTCCTTTTGCAAAAAAAGCAGTATGAAAGAATATTGCCAGAGCTATTTATCCATGATCAGATGGTCAGTCCCAAGATGGTCCCTTACCATTATAAGCTCAACAAGAGCACATGTCTGGTATCAGTGCACTAATTTGTCAACTTCTTAATTTCTTTAAAGAAGGCGTGACACAGGACAGCTCGGAGGGGATTTAAAAATGTTTGCCTGACAAGCAAAGCCATTTTATCATCAATGTTTGTCTTCATCTGCCACCTCAAAGTGAACAAACAGTGAGAGAGGGCCATTATTTATTCAGAAGGCTTGAGGTGTAAAACTAGCTCGAGCTGTTTTATATTTAAAGGCATGCTGCTTTGATTTCTTAGAGCTGTATGTCTTGTGTCTGCCACGACTGCTGGCTCAGTGCAGGATTATAAAACAAATTTTACAACTATACAAAAGTAATTTTACAGCAAACTTGTTTCTGAGAGTATTCTTTCATGTTTTTTTGCGCTTAACAGGCTTGAATGGTTTTAATTATTTATTCATGTCTGTTGTGTCCATTTTTTTTTCTAATTTTGTGGTCATAGACAGTTAATTTAATTTTGACAGACAGATCTTTCTTACCCAAAGATATGCGATCATAAAATTTAGATTATAGCAAGAGTCATGAAACTGCATTTGTGTGGTATCTCTTTTTCAATTTTTTCTCTAGATAATAGCACTCAGCTTCTGTCTATCATTTAGCATTCTTATTACAGTAACTCTTTATCTTATGTGTTTAAACTTCCATAATATTTCATTGCACATGTAATCAAATAAGTATTAGTGAGAAAGTGTGATGAGGCATGTTTTTCCATGTGAGCAATGAAAAATGTTTTGAGGATAAGCAGGGTATGAGATTAAATGTGCAGTAGATAATTAATTCAGTTTTCCAATTAAAGTTCTCTGTGGGAGTTTTTCCACTCAGGGATTTACAAGCTTTAAATGAAGTAGGTAGTGAAGTGTAACTACACCTGATGGAAAGGTTGAAGTATTTTACAAGTGAGAGCGCAGAAAAATATCTGATTACATTTTACTGGCAATACCACAACACTTTAAGTAAATTGTTAAAAACTAATGGAGTCAATGATTGTAAAGATTGAGGATTTTTAAACGTTTTTTTAAAGCCTGTTCCTATTGCATCTGAAATAACGGAAATGATGATTATGATGCTGGTGATGGTTTTTGTTGTTGTAATTCCATGACTGTTTTTTATTGCTTTTTCATTTTAAATGCTTCCTTTTTTTCACTTCACTTGCAATCACTTTCTCTTCAGCCCCTGTAATGCATCATATTTACATTCTGGAGGCCTAGAAAGAGTGACCCACTTTTCTAGGTCATGCAGCATCTTAATACTGACTCTCATGTGGTGTCTGGAATACTGTCTCTTGTTGTTCACAGCATTATGATCTGAAATGTTTCATATGTGAATTGTGCGGCTGATTGATTCTTTCAAATCCAGTGGGGCCTATTATGGATTTAAAGAAGCAGACCATAACATGGCCTTTTAGATCCACTTTGATCTTTAATGCTATAATGGGGGGGCATTTGGATTAATGGATTAGCCAAAAAAGTGTCTAGAAAATAGATGCATTTAGGAGCTACAGAATGACATGATGGGACTGTTAGGGTGGTTTAATGAGTTCACATTTCCATGTAATCCTTTAGTGATATGGAGGTAAATATATTTGTCTTGCTGTTCATGATGGACAGCCTTAAATACCTCCCTTGATTTATGAAGATGATATAATTAAGCAAAGCAGTGTTGCTTTTATAAAACAGTTCAATAAACAATATTAATATGAATAATTAGTAACCAAGATTTTACACATAATATTGACAGTTACGTTATCTATTTTTGCTTTCCCAACAAAAATAGATTGCAACGAATCCACAGCAGAATTAACCACTTATCATCTCTGAGCAACACACTGTAGTGGTGTTTAAATTCCTGAATAAATCAATTTTTTAATTGAATCAACAAATTGTTGAGTAAATTATCCAATGACTCTCTCATAAAGTTCGTAATGTTCCATTCCTGAATGAAGTGATGTTTTGAACGAATTGGTTGAGTGAATGATTTAATGACTCACTCATAAAGACTGTTGCTTTGTAACAGATGAGTGCATTAAATGAACCGCATTTAATGCTTCATTTTTTTAAGTAAGAGGTTAATTGCATCATCCGAGCATTCAAAATGCACATTTTAGCGGGGTAATTTTTGGTCCGAACACACCACTCACACTATTTATACAAAAAACATCTTAGAATCGCTGTCCCCCCCGGACTGCGATTGTGCCCTAGCAACATCGCTTAGCCCCTGCCCCTCCGGAGGTCTGTGCATGCCACTGGGCGGAAGTACCGACCCAGTGTTTACTAAGCGAACGTGCAAAGAAAGTCAAACACCCTTAACAAAAAAGGTAAAACAACGATGTTGGTGTCACATGTTTGTTTCTGTTTAGTTCCTGTTTGCCCCTATTTGGTTCAGTTCCTGTTCTCATTTAGTTAATCATGGTTTATTCTGTTCACCTGTTTTGATTGATTACTCCTCACCTGTTTCTGTTCTCCCTGATTACGTTCCATGTGTTCATATATACCCTGTGTTTTCCTCAGTTCTCTTGTCTTGCTTTAAAGTTACGTTGTGGTGTTTATCTCCTCTGTTATTCTGTATTACACTCTTGGATTGATAATTAAAGATTCACCTTTTGGATTACCCCATCGCTGTGTGCCTCATCTACCCACATCGTGACAGTTGGACAATTCTGAAGTTGGAGGAGAAAATGAGTTTTTTGCCCTCCCCTTTCTTTTTGAAACGAAGTTACCCGAAACCCGGCTTCTTACCGTCTGGACATATATCGACGAGTGAAATAAACACTGCAAGTCGAGCACCCGGTTTCTGAACCCAGCAGAGGGGGTGCCCATCGAGGACCTAGCCTAGAAAGGGACAGAAACACACAGGTCCCGGGAAACACTGCAAAGAAACTAGCAGAAGGGTTATACACACAACCACCAGCGCATTAAATACACATATATTTAGAAATGGATCGTACTCACCCACCATGGTTCCCGCGTCGGAGCTCTGTCCGAAGAAGCCTCTAGACCGGACCATCAGTAAGATGGTCACTATGAAGCCATAGAACCAAACAAACCTAATAGGACCAGCATAGGAGACTATAATGCAGGAAATTTCCCACCTAACCTCGGTCAGGTGGAGAGATGGTGGTTACAGGGGAATTAGGAAGGGGAAGAAAAAGGG